>NC_142382.1:1935000-2307500 GCF_059441005.1 Hippichthys cyanospilos
TAAAAAGTGGTAACGTTTATAATACTTTTTCAATAAATTCTTTGGACATTTTGAGGAGATGAGCCATTCAGGGCGGTGGTGAATCACATCTTCGGCACTAAACACTTGACTGCCGCCGGTTATTTGGCGCAAAGGAGAAATAAAGAGGCAAGATGGGCGTGTGCCGCAAAACAAAAGCATGACACGGCAAGGTCATTAACGCGCGAACAAAAAGCACCACGTCACATTTCAAAACAAACAAACAAAAAAAGCACTTCGATGTGCGTCTTCAAATGAAGAACAATTCAAGTTTTAACATTAAAAAAAGATTATTAAAACATGCGAGCCACCCTCGTGTTTCTTGAGTGAGCTAATGAAATTGCTTAGCTTAGCTTAGCTTAGCAAGTGGAAGCAGCTGCCTGCTGGCTCAATCGGCTAACTTGTGAACATTCAAAGGAAAAAAAAAGTATGGAAGGGGAAGAAAAATCGTTAGAAACACTGCAAAAAATATTGATTTTTTTATGAGCCTAAAAAATGGTCATATTTCAGTGGGTAAAAACAAGTATTTTTGAGAGGAGTTGTATTTTTCTTTGAGTGTACCATTCAAAATAGTTGCTTAAAGGGATAGTGTGTGAGATTTAGATAGTTTTTCATGACGGCCAGCAGGAGGTGCTGCAGGTGCTGCATTTAACATTGTCCGTAAACATAACAAACATGGCCGCCCATGGAGAAGCGCCACCCCCCATGTAATATCATTTCATGATAACTACACCTACGATTATGTTCAAAACATACTGGTGGTCATCAAAAACACATTTATTTGCAAGTTTTCGAAAATTATAATCATTTCATTTATTCCTTTTCCATGAAAAAAATCTTACACACTGTACCTTTAAAATGACAACTACTTTTCAGTCATCAAAAACACATTTATTTGCAATTTTTTGAAATTTGTAATCATTTCATTTATTCCTTTTCCATGAAAAAAATCTTACACACTGTACCTTTAAATTTACAACTATTTTTTGGTCATCAAAAACACATTTATTTGCAATTTTTTGAAATTTGTAATCATTTCATTTATTGCTTTTCCATGAAAAAAATCTTACACACTGTACCTTTAAATTTACAACTATTTTTCGGTCATCAAAAACACATTTGCAAGTTTTTGAAATGTATAATAATTTCATTTATTCCTTTTTCATGAAAAACTGTCAAAATCTTACACGCTGTCCCTTTAAAATTGCAACTATTTTTCAGTCAACTTTGTTTCTTTTTTTTAATGACGAGGTAAACGAGAGAATTTACCGTGGTCATTCACAAAACACATACGGGAAATGTAGTGAGCGGTCAACCAAAAACCAAAGAAGGAACCGTCCCATTACGGTGGCTCGACATTTGACCGGCGAACCCCCAAACTCCAAAGCGGCGTTCCAGCCACGGCAAATCCCAATCCGCGGTAACAATAGTAGCCCGGAATAACCCGGCGGCGTCCCCGGCAGCGCGTTTGCCGTCAAATCGTTGTGCCGACTCGTTACTGAGGCCCCATTGTGCGGCATTATTGCCGCTAGTTGGACACAGCGGCGTTGGCGGCAAGGGGGCATTGTATAACGCCGACTAACCCCAAAGGACGAGCGCTAGCAAAATAACGCAGCCTACAAGTGGGGATCATTTCCTGTATGGCGGCGCTTAGAGGCTATTTCTGCTGTTTGTTTTCCAGGGGGGTGGGGGGGGCGGCAGGACGAGAGATTTGCGAACACATAATCCCCCCAGAAAAAAAAAAAAGTGATTTATTTATGAATTCCAGCGCACAAGCCGGCCTCCAGAGAAGCGAGCGGCCGGCCGGCCGACCGGCCTGCCAAAAGTCATTGGCTGATGTTTACACGACTGGATGGGCCAATTCCCATGGCGCGGTGGGCCCGCTGCGCTATCTTATTTATACAAGGCCCCGATATGGGAGAACAGAGGGGATTTATTTTGGGCTATTCCCCCGTGGAAGGATTCCATTTCTCTAAAGCGCTGTGTTTTCCTCCATACGTGCGCCGCTTCAGGTTCCAGCCTACCCGAGATGAAAACGGGAAGAAAAAGTGAAAAAAAAAACGTGAAAAAGTGGGATTTGTCAGAAAGCGAAAAGTTCAGTGTCTAATTACCGTCTTTTCCGCGCTATAAGGCGCACCGGGTGATAAGGCGCACCCGCAATTAATGGCGTATTTCGCAACTTTTTCCATATACAAGGCGCATCCTCAATCAATGACATATTTTTAAACTTTTTCAATCGCAATATAGTAATCCTCAAAGTAATAACAATAATAACTCAAATAATAACTCTAAACTCTCAATAGCATAATGCACAGGTGTCAAACTCAAGGCCCGGGGGCCAAATCCGGCCCGCCACATCATTTTATGTGGCCCGCGAAAGTAAGTTTCCATGACCCTTGCTAAACTCAGTTCCAAAACTCGTGTATCATGAAAAATAACGTTGAGATTAACATTGAGACAACTAAGCCATCAATTTGTTGTGTACGGCAATAATACTATGAGATCATTTCAAATCGACTTGGTTTCCTCAACATATCAGCCCAATGAAGTAAGTTCTCGCTACGAAATGGCCCGTGACAAAAATGAGTTTGACAGCCACCCCTGGCATAATAAGTCAATGTCAATATGAGCAACCTTGTTCAATTGTAAACACACAAAAGAAAGCTTACTTTATCACTTCATTCCCCATCTATGAATCTCAATATTGATCCATATATAAGGCGCACCAGATTATAAGGCGCACCATCGGCTTTTTCAAAAAAATTAAGGTTTTTAGGTGCGCCTTATAGTGAGGAAAATACAGTACTCTTCGTTTTTTGTTTAATTTAGAATGAATATTTCATGAAGTCCGTTTTTTTCATTGACAAACAAAATATTTGATTGATGATATGATTTGATTGTGACGATCCGTCCGCAAGTCTTTGATGTAGCCCAGCATGTTCTTTCCCGCGGGCGGGGCTCCGTCTTGAATTGGCGTGCCAAAATTTGATTTTGAGTTTCAATATCGGCGTCATGCGGTAAACAAGCTGGACGGATGAGTCACGCTCCGATGAGGCGCTTGGCTCTCGCGCAACGACTTGCGATGTTACAACAACATCTGCCTTTTACAAGAGGGAGAAAAAAAAAAAAAAAAAAAGAAAACACTTTGCGTCACCTAGTTCGATTAAACCGGTTATTTTCTCACATCCGTCAAGACATGAGTGTCTAGGGGAATACGCAAAGCGCCCCCCCCCCCCCCTCCCACCTCCTCCCCCCCTCCTCCCCCCTCATGGCGTCGACGCCCAGCTCCAGATGTTTTGACGTCGTACCGGGCAGGTGTCCATGTTCCAATTTGGCGACGGAAAGACATTCGAGTGAAGAACATGAATCTTTTTTTTTTTTTTTTTAAAGCAAGCCCTCCCCTTCCTGTTCCTGTGAAGTGGTCTACAAAGGGGGGGGGGGGGGGGGGGGGGGGGGGGGGGGGGGGGGGGGGGGGGTCATATTCAATCTTTTCTTTTGAGGAAAGCGTCCCATCATTAAACGGTCTTCTTCCCAAGTCTTTCACATTTCTGACATTTCCATCGTACTGTATTCATTAAAGAAAAGGTAGCCTTATTCATAATATTTATCATATTGGATCTTTTCTTTTGAGGAAAATCTGTCTTCTTCCCAAGTAAGGTTATGACTGTATTCTTGTGGTGTAATCTTTTTTTTTCTCTGCCTTCACATTTCTGACATTTTCTTTGTGTGGTTTTAATAAAAGAAAAGGTAGCATTATTGGTAATATTTAGCATATTTGATCTTTTCTTTTGAGGAAAGTGCCCCACCAATCATGTGTTTTCTTCTTAGGTAAGGTTACGACTATATTCTTGTAGTGTAATATTTTTTCCTATTTCTCATATCTGACATTTCCCTCGTACTACATTCAATAAAATAAAAGGTAGCATTTTTAATAATATTTGATCTTTTCTTTTTAGGAAAGCACCCCTATACTAATGTCATCTTCCCAGATAAGATTATGACTGTATTCTTGTCGTGTAATATTTTTGTCCTTTTTTTTTCACATTTCTGACATTTCCTTGTTTTGTATTTGATAAAAAAAGGTAGCATTAATAATCATTTTTGGCATATTTAATCTTTTCTTTTTAGGAAAGCGCAACAGCATGAATCTGTTGTTGTCCTAAGTAAGGTTTTGACTGTATTCTTGTAATGTAATAATATTTAAATTTGGTGGATTACTGTTCAAAAAGTAAACGCTTTACTCGCATGGACTGTTCGTTTCCTAAAAGGAAAACAAAGTGCCGGTATTTCACTTTCTCGTAAAGAAAAGATTTAAAATTGTTATACAGTACATTATTGGTCAAAATATTGCTGCGAGTTGTTACCAGAAATAAGATGCAACTTTCACAAATAGAAACGTATTTATTTTGTATGTTTCCAAAAACAGAAGATCGTTTTCTTTTACGGCCTCATAAAAAGACAAACTATCCCGGCCATTCCCAAATCAGATGTCTACTTGCTATTTAAGACAAACTAATGATGTTGTTCTTCCCTAGAACTTTTGTTTATTTATCAAACTTCGATTTTTGAAGGCCTCGGTGCGATTGCGCAAGCTTCTAAAATGTGTATTTGTTGCCTAAGCAGACTCAAAAGTCATTCAAAATGAAACAAAACAACCAAGGCGGAATTTTCTTCAAGCGGAGAGGAAATTCATTCTGTGCTGGGTAGGAATCGGTTCAAAGTTTTTCGCCTCTGCATGTTCCATACAGTCTGCAGCGCATACAGTACGCGCGGAAAAAAAAAAAAAGAAATAAACGCCTGCCGGTGGCGCTGCTTGGTGGCGCGCCTCCACCGACACGAGGAACGTAAACAAAAAGTTCTCTTTGAAGTCAAAACAAGTCGGAAAAGTGAAAATAGCCCCCGATGTCTCGGGGAAAGTCAAAGCGAACTTCCTCTTTTCACGTCGACAGGAAATGAGCTCACGTCCTCCTTAGTGGCGAGCTACGCGCAAGAATGTACACGCAAAGCCAGGCCGAGCCTTCCAAGCGAGCGTATCACGTCTTCTGCTGATATTACAGCGACGCGCTTGTCAGAATTGTGCTGAGGAAAGCATGAAAAGCATATCAGAAATATTTGTGCTTACTTAGGTAGCTAACTAGCTGAGTTGTGTTGGCTCTTTTTAAATCAAAGCGGTAATGCAATTTTACTTACTTAGTGTTTTTATGCTTTTCTAAATCAAATTCAGTGAGTGAGTGAGTGAGTGAGTGAGTGAGTGAGTGAGTTGTGTTTCTAAATTCAATCACTAAAGCAATTTTTGCTAGTTTGTTAGTTGTGGTGCATTTATTTACCAAATCAAATTAGTAAAGTGAATTAATGAATGAATTAGTAAAGTGAGTGAGTGAGTTAGTTAGTTAGTTAGTTAGTTAGTTAATTAGTTAGTTAGTTAGTTGTGGTGTATTTATTTTCTAAATCAGTTGGTCAGTTAGTTAAATAAAATCAGTTCAATTAGTGAATTTCAGTGAGTGAGTGAGAGTTAGTTTTATTATTTTCTAAATCCAATCAGTAAAGCTAGTTAGTTAGTTAGTTAGTTAGTTAGTTAGTTAGTTAGTTGTGGTGTATTTATTTACCAAGTCAAATTAGTAAAGTGATTTCATTTATTTAGTTAGTTAGTTAGTTAGTTAGTTAGTTAGTTAGTTAGTTAGTTAGTTAGTTGTGGTGTATTTATTTACCAAGTCAAATTAGTAAAGTGATTTTAGTTAGTTAGTTAGTTAGTTAGTTAGTTAGTTAGTTAGTTAGTTAGTTAGTTAGTTAGTTAGTTAGTTAGTTAGTTCGTTTTTTTATTCTTTTATAGTTTTTTTAGTGCATTTCAGTGAGTGAGTGAGTTGTGTTTTAAATCCAACTACCGGTAGTAAAGCATTTTTTGCTGGTTATTGAGTTTGTTAGTTATGTGGTATTTTGATTTTCTAAATCAGTTAGTTGGTCAGTTAGCTGTGTTTTTATTCTTTTGATAATCTATAAACCATTTACTTTTAAGAGCAATATGAGATGAGTTTGCAAGTAGGTTTAATCCTGCCCGCAAGTATTCGGAGGTTTATTTACAGTTAAAAGTACTAATATCTGCAGTTTTAAACAAGTACGGCCGGCATCCATCAATTTATTAAAACACGGTTACACCTCTGCTGACATGTTTTTATCAGCAACTCTGAGCGAGCCAAATTTTAGACATTTTGAATAGCGTTTTATATGAATGAGTAATTCCGACAAATGCGAACAAACATCCGGCTTAGCTTTACGAGTGACTCAATAAAGACTAACTAAAAAGTGGTCTTTGCAATCTGCCCTCGGCCCCTTGAGAGTTGAGCAATATGGATTGTAAACCGACACCGAAACTAGCTTAACTCGCAGGGCTGAGCTCACGGGGTCCCGCGAAAGCCGGCCAACCGGGGACAAGTGCCTCTGCGATTTACCGAGAAAGCGCTTTCTACAAAGCCAAAAAACATCTTCCCCTGCGATAAAGCGCCTTGCGCCATATTGGCAAGAGGTCATCTTGCCCCTAAAGTTCCCACCGCGGACAAAGACGGTTTACAAACAAACAAGCGTCCGCCGTTTGAACCCGCTGTACTTTGGACTCGGCCGGTAGTCAAAAAGGTGACAGGCCACTTGCGGACCGGCCCCGTAAACAAGAGGCCAACAGTCACACTTATTTAAGCTTTCTTGGAAAAAGCTAGGCCGCCGCATACTGGCTAATAAATTGCCGGGAAGATGAAACAGGCGCTCCCAAATTCATGTTCACGCTCCGGTCACTCTCCACAAAGTGCTATCGTCAATTTCTGCTCAAGTAAATACAATGAAAAGTATTTTGCCCGTTTCAAAGAAAACCAAGATAAAAGAAAAAAAACATTTGCCCGCCTAATTTTCTTCCAAATCCTTTTTACCACTTTAGCGCAACAGGAATTTGACCGTCTCCTGTCGACCAATCGTGGGACGGCGGTGTGTCATATTTCATATAAGGAAAAAACAAGCTTAAACGGTGTCGTATCAGACGTCCCGTAGACGGTTAAATATTGACTTTTGTTGCTCCCTATTCAAGGGTCACGCTAAAACACTTGCTCCTACTTCAAATTCTAAGTTTGAACATTAAGATCCGAGATTTCTCCCGAAGCCACGGCGACCGTGATTTATCGGAAGAAAGGCGCGCGCCGGCGCTGCAAAGTTCATTAGCCGGCGACGCAGATTTTATGAAGGCCTTTCGGCCGCGGGGAGGTTAGGAGGGCGCGGGGCGGGGCGGGGGGGTCGACGTGAACGCCGCGACTCCGACTCGCGCGAGGTCAAGTCCTCAGCGCGCCGTGAATCATGCAAAAATCAACAAGCGCGGCCCACTCCCACCGGAGTCTTTTTCCATGATCCCAGCGCGAGTGACACGGAGCGGCTTGGAAAATAGGTCATAAAACACACGGGCCGGCTATATATAAACCTCCCTGCCAAGTAACAATGTTTTGAAGACGGCGTCGGGTACGAGAGGTGAGGTCCCGCGTCCCGACGTTACCTCGCGAGAGTCCGCAGCTCGGCCCGTGCCTACGGGCAGACTAAACATAAACACGTCGGCGGCTTACGTTCGGAGTGTGAAAGCTCCGCACGTTCCTAAACATTAACACGCCGGCAGATGTCTGGTGCCGGGCATGTTGGATTGCCAATATGGCTTTTGCCGTGGCAACTCCTAAAAGTCGAGGGCGGCGTTTTACGGTTTGTTGCGAAACTTGCGGTTCGCCCCGACACAATGGAACGATTTGCCGGTCGTTTTTGACGGGCTTGGGCGGCGCGGTGGAAGAGCGGTTAGCGCGTCTGGCTCGCGGTTCCGAGTTGAGGTTTGAAACTCAGCTCCGGCCTGCTTGTGTGGAGTTTCTCCATACGTGCTTGAATTTTCTCTGGCTACGCCGGCTTTGGTCCACGTTCCAAAAAACATGCATGTTAGCTGAGCCATATTGAAGGCTCTAAATCACAGGTGTGAAAATCCGGTCCTCGAGGGCCGGTATCCTGAATGTTTTTCGACCTTCTCGCGTAAACGCACCCGATTCGAATGATTAGGATCATTTTCAAGCTTCTGCAGAGCCTGATAATAAGCCAATCGTGTGATGGGGAGGGAAAAATGGAAAACATGCAGGATACCGGCCTTCGTGGACTGAAGTTTGACGCCTACGCTCTAAATCACAGGTGTCAAACTCAAGGCCCGGGGGCGAGATCCCGCCCGCCACATCATTTCACGCGGCCCGCGAAACGCCCATTCCGATTCAAGTGTCCGGTCGAAATACCACATTTGAAATTGTTTGGGGGGGAAAAGGCCCTCGATAAGAATGAGTTTGACACCCCTGCTCTAAATTGTCCGCATATATTTGCAGGGTATGGGGGCTTAACCATGCCGCAAATGATCTCTAATTGACACATATCTAAAAAGGTTTGTTTGCGCCTATAAAAGCGCTGTCAAACATATGGATCCCGGGCTGGAGCAGGCCCACAAGGACGTTCAATCCGGCCTGATAGATTATTTGGTCGTAGCGTTAAAAAAAACGAAAAACAAATAGGACCTAGCAAATACATGGCAATAATGCACTTTTTCCCATCAAACAAGGCTAGGGCCCAAGTAAAAGAACTTTCTAGCATAAATTCCCTTGGTCTAAGATGCCACAAGATGGCGCCAAAGCAAAATCAAATTTAGATATGGCTGATTTCGAAGTCAGTGGGTATCAAATGGGAGTACGAAAAAGCATGAGGGCGTTAGCAGGTATAAACAAATCTGATTTGTGGCTTTTAAATGAAACAGGGACACTTCATTTTTATTTTCAAATTAAGAGCAAATTATAAGGAACATGACGCAAATTGAGTGCCTTTATTTTGTCAAGTTTCATAGGGATGCGCAACTGTGACACAAAGATTGTTTTAGGTGGAAAATATTTCACAGTACATGATCGAAAAAAGGTTGAGAACCGCTTATCTAAGCTAAAAAATAATAAAATAAGAGGAGGCTATCTTCCTTACGGATGTTTACATTTTAAATGTCCAAAAAGTCATTGCTGTGCAAAAAACGAGCAAAACAAAACAAGTAAATGGCCTCTTTTAGTATGACAAAGTAACAAGTCAGCATATTTTGACAGACTTGAGTTTCAAGCGTTCAGACGGAAACAATAACAGTATCGTTTTCAAATGTTTTCACGCTCCAAAATGCCCTCGCTGTGAAAACTAACGGCCCCAACAAAACACACAAACGGTCCCTTCAGTGTTCCAAAAAAAATATCCCAGCGTACCTTCACGGACGCTTCCGGCTTTTAGGTGATAAGAGTCTTGTTTGCTATATCCGCAACTTCGAGTCTGTTTTCAAAAGATTTCAGGCTCCAAAATGAAGCTCTAAAATCCGTAAATGTCCACTTTGAAAAGAGTCTTTTCAGACTTACAGATTCAGGGTTCAAATCAGTATCTCATTCAAATTGTGAAAAATTATTGGCCTGAATTATTGGCCTGAATTAGACACAAAATAAGTGTATTATGCTGATTAAAAAAAAAGACTTAATTATGCTAATTATGCACAAAGATTTAGCTCAAAGATTAGAAGCTAGGAGCAGCGTTAGCAGCTAGCAGCAGCGTTAGTAGCTAGCAGCACGGCTCAACTAACACAATTGCTGTCCATACCGATCACATTTTTGACGGAGCAGTTTTACTCACGTGTGCTTTGTTAGCCGGCAAACACGGCTACCGTGCTTTTTGTCCAAAATCTCGCTCGTAATCGTTCCTTAATGAAGTCAAATACAAAATTTTTTGTATTTTCTAAATTTCAATAAAAATGTCAGTGGGATAGCAAAATTTTTTGATGGATGCAAAGATCCACTTTCAAAAAGTCCAATTTCGTTCAAATGTTTTCTGGCTCCGGATGTCCACTTAAGCGGCATTCCGTTCCATCTTTACATCAATCTGAGGAGCGTCGGAGGGAAGAGACAGGAAGCTACACCCTCCACCAACATCCTCCTCATAACCTGCCTGCCATCTTTCCGATGATCACGCAAACAATTTCACGCTTTCCCCCTTGTCTTACGGAGGCGAAAATCTCAGATGATATTCGCATCTCCATTTTTGTCTCATCCGCCGCCAGAACCCTGCGCCTTCTTCCTGGATTTGAAAAGCCCAGCATTCCCACTACTCCCCCTCCCCTCCCAATCCTTCAGTCACAACCCCCCCCTCCCCAACCCCCCTTCATATTCCAGGCTCTCTCGCTGACAGCTGGCTCTGATTATGCCTGTGAAAAATGGGGCAGTCACGCCAACAATCCAACCCCCCCCCCCCCCCCCCCCCCCAACTCTAACTCCACAACATTCCTACAGCATGACTCGGCACTTTCTACCGACTGGTGCTGCATGGGCCCGTCTCCGCCCCCCCCCGTCACGCCAACACTCTGTCTTTCCTCAGCTGTCCCGTCCTCGAAAACAAGCGCAGAAGTTTATGCTCGCGTCCGCCGAGCGCCCGATGTTTTGGCAGGTTTTACCCTAACGAGTTATAAGAACGCCGGCTCGGGTTCTTTTTTCGCACCTGCGACATTTTGCCAAACTTCCCACAACCTCTCGCCCTCGTTCTCTGGAAAGGCGGGCGAGCATGTCCGGGAAACATAAACGAAGGTAATTCTGCCAATAAAAAAAAAAACCAAATCGGATGGAAAGTGTTCATTAGCGCCGGTGACGGTGAGGGATGAATAAACATGGCGCTTGAGAACCATAACGCTGCCAATAACAAAAATAAACGTATTGTATAGCTTCCATTAAACGCTTTGGTCAGCAGGTTTTTTTCACCGATTGGGTCGGGAAAATACCGTGAGAAACAGCAGAAACGTGTCACGTTTATTGTGTTGATATTTCCTTGATCTTGTCTCTGGGTTGGCTCAGTTAAGGGATGAAACTGCAGAGATGGGAAACTTCAAAATAATGATTATATAATAAGTGTCAGCCCAGTAAAATGGATCTTTGATGTCTACAGAGGAAGGTGGAACCCAATGAGTCAACGTTCGCGCTCAAATATTCCAGT
This sequence comes from Hippichthys cyanospilos, assembly GCF_059441005.1. NCBI lineage: Eukaryota > Metazoa > Chordata > Actinopteri > Syngnathiformes > Syngnathidae > Hippichthys > Hippichthys cyanospilos. The sequence continues at coordinate 1,946,059 of NC_142382.1, forward strand.
CCGTGCGAAAGAGTCCAAGGACTCAAGTTGACACGGTTTGCGGTTGTCTTGGACAACCTGACTCGGAGACTTTCACATTTGATTCGGATATATTTCTGTCTTAAGGTTTACTCTTGGTCCCATCTGGACTTGGACTCTGACATTGACTTGGACTCTACCTTCTGTGACTCGGGCTTGACTTGAACTCCTACCTTTATGACACTGACTTGATTGAACTGTGCGACTCGCCCTTTGTGGCTTTGATTTGACTTGGACTTTTGTGACTCTTGACTTGACTCGGACTTTTGTGACTCTTGACTTGACTCGGACTTTAGTGATTCTTGACTTGACTCGGACTTTTGTGACTCTTGACTTGACTCGGACTTTTGTGACTCTTGACTTGACTCGGACTTTTGTGACTCTTGACTTGACTCAGTCTTTAGTGATTCTTGACTTGACTCGGACTTTTGTAATTCTTGACTTGACTCGGACTTTTGTGACTCTTGACTTGACTCGGAATTTTCTGACTCTTGACTGACTTTTGTGACTCTTGACCTGACTCTGACTTTTGTGACTCTTGACTTGACTCTGACTTTTGTGACTCGACTTGACTGACTGGGACATTTGTGACTCCGTCTTGACTGGCACTTAAGACTTTTTGGACTCCGACTAGACTGTGACTCTGACTTTCGTGACTACGACGTGACTTGGACTTTGACTTTTGTGACTCGGACTTTGACTTTTGTGACTCTGACTTGACTCGGACACGGAAAAGGCGGATTTGACTGCAGCCAAGATCTGACTCCAGCCGAGTTCACGCGTGTGAAATGGAATGAGGTTTGGCTCGATTGACCTTGGCGGAGGTTGCTATATGCATACTGAAGCCGTAAATTAAAAGATTCAATTTAATGCCCTTTACACTAATCAAACCGCATAACTAATTTCAGCTTAACTGCGTAGCTTGTTTCCAAATATACCGCCACCCGTGGGCCGCGGTAATTTTCCGACACGCTCTACCCTACCTCCCGTATCCAAAAGGGCCGCGCTAATCCCGTCGTCTAACAGGGAGTGGAGATGTTCGGAGGCCAGCAGATGCACGGTGTCTGGTTGCATAAACAAGATGGAAGCCTTTCGTCATCCATCATGTTGACGAGCAGACCTCGATGTTACCTTAGCGCAGATGACTCACGGCTGGACTCCATCTGTGTCCGTACGAGCAGGCCGCGTAGAATTTCACCATTTTAAATGTTTTATGTATTTCTGGCTCTTATCTTCACCAAAGTAGTTAGGTGATGCGTGATGGTTGACAACTTCCTGTTGGTTTTGCAATGTTTTTTGTTTTTTTGCAAAAATATGCTATATGCGGTGTTAATCGGCTAACTTCGAAGTGCTCAGCCTTTTTTCAATCATGTACCCCCTTAGAATACATTTTTTAGCCAAGAACCCCCAACTAAATTGTGTCATTCATGACAAAGCACATCCAGACGTACAAGGTTTTGCGACGGAGTCACTATGACACAATACGGTTAAAAGTCACTTCATGTTCCAATTTATTTGCTCTTAATTTGCAAAGATAACATCCTGCTCCTGGCACAGCATTCAAAAAACATTTAATTTAATGCATTGATACCTGCAGAAACCCTGTTAAAATACAAAGTTTTCCCACTCCCCCCAAAAATCTGACACCAACCCTTCTGCTTTTTTTGGGGGGGAGGGGGGCGACATCATAAAACAATGAAAGGGGATTTTCAATGGGCAAAGTGTCATAACGGCACCGCAGCGCGCGTACTGTAATGTCAACACCTGTGGGCACGCGTACACGGAGATACAGTCGCGCCCCGTATTTAAATGAGCTCTTGACATGCGACGCGAACGCGACCCACGGTGGAAGTTATGTGCTTTTTGTGCACTGTGTGCTTTGTCTCACCCCGCTGTGTTACCCGCTCACATCATAACAGTCGGCAAGATTTGTGCCTGACCTATTTATAGCGCGCTACGCGTTTGAAGCAGGTGAATTCCCAGCGGGCATGTAAAGCGGCGGGCCGGTCGGGTGCTTGACATTTAAGAAATATTAGAGAAAGCGTGACATACTTTGTGAATAATGGACGCCTGCCTCTTTAAAAATGATAAGAATAGCCACTATTGATGATCCCTAAGCTCTTTAAAATCATCAGCTTAACTTTCAACGTCAACTTTAAAAACTAAATGGCTTACTCAAGGTAAAGTAAAAATACAAATGATTACCTTCCGAGTATCCGTTTTATTGCTGTTTTTGACTCAGACGACTCAGATTTTTCCCTTTCACAGGCTTTCATATATATATATATATATATATATATATATATATATATATATATATATATATATATATATATATATATATATATATATATATATATAAAGTGCAAAATTAATCAATTATTTTATTTCTTGAAGTGCAAAACTGATTGCTTTAGGTGCTTATGTAATGTAGTAATCAATGAATTTCGCGTTAGTAATTGATTACCAACACTACTTTGGGAGATAGGAATTGATTACTTTAGGTATTAAAGTGCTTAATCCATTAATTTTGCACTGAAGTACATGAAATACTCGTGTTTGTTCTTGCCGTAAGTAATCGATTACCTTGGTACTTATATAACCGAAGTAAGTTTCTTAACTTATCAATTACTTTAGTTAGGTTCTAAAATAATGAAGTACTTTATTAAGTACTTAAGTATCAATTATACTTTATTACACTTTAGCACTAGCTATTTTTAGACCTTCCTTCAGCCAAACACTGAAAAGGAATAAAAAAAGATATATATATATATATATATATATATATATATATATATATATATATATGTGTGTGCACTTTTCCTGTTTTTCCTGGCGTTGAATTACGGAGGGGATGTGTTTGCTAATTTTACAAGAGCACCAAAAAAGATCTTTTGGACTTTTGTAGTGGGGTTATGTGAACATCTTTTTGTTAAGATGAGTAACTGCTACTTCCAATTGGGTTGCGTGTGGAAGAGAAAGACGGGATTGGTTGGCGGCAGCTTGGCCTGGCGGTTTTGGACTGGTAGAAGCTTTGGTAAAAGCGTGCCATTGTTTACGAGCAGGGGTTGGGTTGAGGGGCTACAATAAAAAGTGTCATTTCTGGGAAAGACATTCATTTCTTTTTTTTCTTTTTTTTTTGGCTTATGTAGAACCTATGTGAGGTAGAGGAAAAAAAAGTGGCGTAATGAAGGAAAATCCAAACCAGGGAAGGTTTAATAAGCGTAAAGGAGGGTTTCCATATTCTGCTTTGGCGCACAAAAAATGGAATTTGGCCAATGTGTAACATATTGAATGGAAATGAACACTGGTGCATGTTTTGGAAAGATGCGTGATAAAAATAACTCAGAACTGCGGTCAATGGTGACACAAGGGGTTGACCACAGCCAACCTCATTGGCTAGTAGATTGAAATACTATTGTTTTCATTAAATCTGAATTTTTTTACCTTACAATGTTTATAATGTGTTTCTATGGATCCAGAACTGTTTTATTTTAAGGTGTAAAGTTGTGATTTAGTATGAGAAGCAATAAACAATCTGTTGTGTCAGGCACTTCCTGTTTAGCGTTTTGCATGGAATTTATGAAAGATTAATTGTGGTTCTGTCTTCTTAGTCAAGAACAGTTTGTGTGTGTGTTTATTGTCAATGTTATGTGTGATATATATAGTCAGTTTAAATCTATTTATTTATTTACTTGCGATTAGCATTGCAGATAACTTGGTATCAATTAGCACTTGAGCTCACAAACTGTAGCATGCTAGCTTAGTGGGGCACAACAGTTACTTGTAAATTATTTTATAGCATCTCAAGTGTTTTATGTTTTTGTTACATGTTTGCATCCATGAGTCATCTCGAGTCATCTACTTCAATAAAAATGCAATAATCAACAGGTGCTATCACTGAAGGAGCTATCGGTTTAGCTACTGCAGGTACGTGGAAAAAAAGAACAATGTAAAAACTATAGCATCTCTTCATATTTTTGTGTATATTTTGCATATTTTCAAGTTTTATATTTCTTGTGCGTATGTGATTTCCCACGTTGTGAGGGGTCAGTGAATGCTTCGCCAGTGTAAGGTTGAATTCCTCATGACGCAGCAAGTTTACCATAAATAAAAGTTGTGCGGTATCCATGCTTCACCAATTTTATGATTGTGTGTATACGCCAAAAGACTGCGATCGATAAACAAGTCAAAAATATCTTTCTGTTCTCTAACAGGTGCACCAAGCACTTAATTGAAACAGTTGGAGACATCATAACTTTTACATGATCCTCACCGTTTTTAGTAATATTCCTGTGTGTGAACGAGGACAGACTCGGGCGTTGGTTCAGTCTACTTGCTTCTTTTATTGAAAATAATGCCGTAACAACCTCAGCTAACATGAGATACTGTTAGCTGCATCAGGCACTTGCTGCTAACGGCCTACTGACATCCGCCATCTAGCTCACTTAGTTCCGGTAATTATTGTAAGTAAGAATTTGTCTGATGTAAATATTGCACCTGCGCATTATAATATATATGAACTGATGTTCATCCGAAATTCCTTGCGCGCCACTGCTCGGTTTTCGTGTTCTCGACAGGTTAAACCGAACACGTATCTACGGTTAGCTAGCTAGGACCCGTAAGATCAAAATGAAGTCATCTCCTTCAAACACAAACAGTGCTGCGCTAGTGTCGGTTTATCCATCAGAAGAAAAATGCCCAAAAGCGTCTTCCAACCGTCAAGCGCTGGAGCCCAATATCACACTTGTATTATTTACTTTGATGATACACTCTGTTGATGTTTGGTAAACAAACACAATCCAGAACGTTAAGCCCATGATGAAGTTAGTTCCGGAAACTATCGTGCAAAAGCGCGCTTTCGGGAGGAAATGGCGCCGCCGTTCGCCTTGATCGCTACACGCCAGCCGGAGTTTTTGCTCATTTCCTGATTGTTCTTTGCTGAACGGAAGCCTGGTGCGTTTTTCCTGGAATGACCTGGCTCTCTGGGAGCAGACGAAAGGACCTAATCATGGCAGGTAACGCCGGCGTTCATTTTTAGCCGTTTGTTGCATTGCGGTATTTTTGGAGGCTTGCGACACAAAGCGTCACGCAAACGCTCATAACTCGTAAAACTCGTAAGTCAAGGTTCCGCTATAAATAATTTGACGAGTAGAAAACAAATAGATGGCAACTGGAGAGCCGTGTTTGTCTTAGAACAATGGTGTCCAAACGGTGACCCGGGGGCCGTTTGCGGTCCATCTTTATCATTTTTGCGGTCTGTGGAATATGCTAGAAATACATTTCGACACGGCTCGCAATTCGTTTTAAATAATTGATAAAAACGTTTGATTGTAGATACTGGTAGATGTATGAAAAAAATCTATTTACCACCATCTTTAAAAGAAAGTTTTGACAGTGAACAGAGTTGATGATGATTGCAGAGTTAGATTCCCACATTTTTACAACTGAAAGGAATATTAATGAGGGTGTTGCCAGCCAACGACATATTGACTGACAAAAGCCTTCCTGCGAGGCGTCCTAACGATGGTCGTTACCAAAAGAATGACGCCGTTTCCGTTTGTGGGACCACGGACTTGTATATGAATGGGCCATAAGGAAGAACCTTGCGGCTGAGGTCAGAGGTCACACCGCCAAAACCACTGGAACTGACAACTTCAATTGTTTTTTTTTAATCATTTTTATCTGTGTATTGAGAAGCTCGGGCGCTGTGCGTAGAGTTAGCTGCCGCTCACCACACTCTAATGCACTGTGTGTAGTATGTTGTGAAAGAAAATAAAGTTTGTGACCAAAAACAGACATGCCTGTTCCGCCTACATACTATGGTTAAGAGATAACTGGGCATGTAAAAGAAAGGTTTTATTTATTCTTTTTTTCAAATATAAAACATATCTATAAATTGAATAAGCTTTTATATCAAAGTTTGCTGTTGCTATCAGCAAGCAATTTAAACCAAAGTTTAAAATAAAAATACAATTTAAAACAACTTCCATCTCGATTGCCAACCCAGGCTTGCTTTTTTGCGTGAACTAAGGGAACCTTTTTGGACAACATAGGCTAGATGTCTTCTGAGAAAATTGCAATCCATTTTCCATCGATTATGCTTTGAAGAACGACCATAGCAATACCATGCATGCAAATATTTGTTGGCGCAACACATGGGAATGACCAAAATGGGACCGCGTCTGACCGAGTTCGAGCCAAGATAAACCCGGATCTACACAACCGATGGAATTCCGCATGTGGATTTGGTGGATGTGTCTGTTTCGTTTCTGCCCGCTGTTTGAGCGGGGCTCCTTCTGGAGGCTTGTGGTCATCGTGTCAAGTTAGCGCGAGAGGACGCGGGGAGTTTGCGAGGGAGAGGGAGTGCGGGTAAACCATCCAGCGGCGATTAATTGTCCATACGGTCGGCCGCAGCGTTGTTGGCGGTCAACCGCCGAGCTCGCTTGCCGACGGCGTTCCCACGAAGCCCGTCTCAAAACCCCCTCCCGTTCCCTTACTGGGTGGACACGGAGACGCCATAAATGCGTCCAGGACTCGACAATGATTAAATCGGCGTTTATCGGTCGTATGACTCGACTGGCGTCGCGCTTCTGGCCCGAGTTCTAGGATTCGGGACTCGGCTTGACTGTGACGGTTTTGCATGAGGCTCGATTTGTTTTCGACTTGGAGTCTTGCTTGTTGACATTTGGAGATTTGCTTTTGCAAGATAGTGTGACGCTTGTGTTTTAAAGGTCATTTTTTGTTTGGTCCAGAGGCGAGTATCATAAAGGCAGCTCCAAAGATTGTCCATCAAACCAAGGAGAAGAGAATAGCATCACGCGACGTTTTGCAACTCCAAGATATGAGACGATAATGACGTCTAACTTCCTGTAAAACCCGCGTAAACAGGTAAGCAACGTTAACTTCGCATTCGAACTCGGTGCCAAGTGCTCAAACATTAACTGAGCTTCGTGTTTGTTATACGTTCCACCGAGAAGACAATAAAGGTAAGGAGCGTACAAAGGCTGCTCTCGGAACGACATTCCCATATGTGACTTTGCCCCACCTCTGGATTGTCCGTTCAGTACCGGCCAGGAGAAGAACAATGATGTTTTGGGCTAAATCTCAGGCAAGCAGAAGCAGATCAAAACAAGGCAGCGCTTTACCGCCACGTCTCTTGAGAGGGGCTAAGCCTTTTAAGGCTGCGAAGGCCCAACTTCCGCTTTAGACTTCCTGGCCCGCGTTTCCTGAAGAACAATCTCTTCATGCGAGGAACCATGGCAAAGACTGACCTTCCACTCAGCGGGGAAAAAAAAAAAATTGCAGTCGGCGATAAAGGGCGGGCTATCACGTTGATATCGTAACACAGAAGTTACCACCAAGAAACTATGAAGAACCATAAACTAAGAAATGGGTCGCAGCCCTACTTATCGCCGCTGAGAGGAGATTTGCACCGCGATTTAATGGCCTGTACTTTGGCCCGTTTCCAAGCACACAAACTGCTACCTTAGTTTCTCGCAAGGTCTCCAACAGCATAACCGCTAGGTTGGGAAATAAATGTAAGAGTCTAATGTTCATAGTACGTCTCCTGCGATGTCTTGTCCTCCGCACTTAAAAAGTCTCTGAAGTTGCGGAAAAGGGTTAGACTGCGATTCCCAGCCCCAGTGAGTAAAAGAGCTACCGAAACAAAAGGATGGGACACCACAACCAAATGTTGTCCAGTTCCACCCCCCTCTCAAGGGTCCGCGCTCCGTCCGACCTGAGCGATGGTCCAGGTGTCCGGACCACGCGGCCCGTTCTGAAAGGGGATAGTCCCAAGCTCCTCGCTCCGCACGGGAGATAATCAATGGGCTTTGTGCGACGTCCGAACAGTGGAGTGCATTCTCCTGGCCCCAAAAATGAAATCGGGCCTTGTCCATCTGTCTCTGATTCTCACAACCGGACCTGCGCGGTCACTCTGGGATTTGAGTTACACATGAGTCGGACACATGTGCACGAGACCCCAAACGCTTTCTCGCCACGTCTTCTGGACAATGATGGATGTTCTTCACGAGGAGCGTTTCCGTAACCTTTACAGACTGCGCACGCTTCCCCCAAAATTCACCTCATCTCCAAAATCCTTTTTAACCCTTGTGCAGGTCATTTTCTTTCACATACGCTCACAGTATTTTAGCCCAGTGAGGATATTGTAATAAGTGATTATGCCATGTTGAACTTTGACATGTTGTCACCATCTGGGTGAAATTTCAGCTCCCTACTCGCTTCTTTCAACGCTTTCTCATTTGATGTCAAATGCTTTTGATATAAAAGATCAAAGGATTGAATGAAATACCGTGCAAGGGTTAAGCTAGCAAGCTATGAATACTGCCGCTATTTTTGCACAAGCTATGAATGTTAAATGTACGGTAAAACTGGTTTGAAACAAGCATAGAATATTGACGCGTGAACATTTTGCTCGGGATTCATTTTTAAACAAATCAAACCTTTAAATAAATGCTTGTTGGGTTTATTGTTTCAATTAAAATGGATTAAAATCGAAAACTTTTAAAATGGCTGAAAAAAAGGGCTTTTTTCTTTGAAAACAAGGCACTGCTGCAGAGTCAGAAAAATCAGCAAAAATGTTGATCATTGTTTTCCAAAGTAAAAGCAGAAAAAGGAGATTGAAGAAATCGGAGGATATTTCCTGCGGAGATTTTGCACATTTGCGTCTCAAAACGTTTACCGCATTTTCCGCACTATAAGGCGCACCGGATTATAAGGTGCACCCTCAATTAATGACATATTTTCAAACTTTTTCCATATATAAGGCGCACCGGATTATAAGGCGCACCCTCAATGAATGACATATTTTAAAACTTTTTCCATATAAAAGGTGCACCGGATTATAAGGTGCACCCTCAAATAATGACATATTTTAAAACTTTTTCAATCACAATATAGTAATACTCAAAGTAATAACAATAATAACTCGAATAATAACTCTAATCTGTCAATAGCATAATAACTCAATGTCAATATGAGCAACCTTGTTCAACTGTAAACACGCAAAAGGAAGAAGCAAAGCTTACTTTATCAGTTCGTTCCCCAGCTACGAATCTCAATATTGATCCATATATAAGGCGCACCTGATTATAAGGCGCACCATCAGCTTTTAAAAAAAAAATAAGGCTTTTAGGTGCTGCGGAAAATACGGTACTTTCTAAAATAAGTATTCGTTTGGTCACCAGTTAGTTGTCGATTAATTGTCGCACCTCCCACGTGTACCTAATAGAACCTAAAGTATCCCACGACTTCTTCTATGATCACACATCGACTCGGGCAATGCACGGCCAAATGTGTCGCACAGGCCGATTTGGCGCGGAACGCTCAGCTGTACTCGGGAAATATTTCCAAAGTCACGCTCTGCCGCTGCCGCTCACATGCTGGGAAAAAACGGAGGAAGTTATATAAACATAACTTTTAATAGGAGATGAAGTAACGCCGAACGAATCCGCGGCCCGCGTGAAGACCGCGTTCCGCGATCCGTATCGCCGCATGGCATTCGTCAACAAGGCCGTGAACCGCCGAGTAGATTTTTATCTTCGGCGGGGCCGTATTTCTTCTTTGCGATGCGGTTTGCCCAAAGCGGGATTTGGCGCGGCGCTGGTCGGAGATGACCGCGCCGCCAGTGTTTGTGTTTGCGGTTGATAAGTGCGTGCGTGCGTCACCACGGGGCCGCTAATTTAGTGTGTCGTGGTTGCGCAATGAGTCAGCCACTTTGACCCGCGTGTCTAATCTTGGATGCCGCCGGCTATTTATGAGCGTCTAAATCAGTGGTGGGCAAAGTCTGGCCTGTGGGCTACACACGGTACGCTTCGTTCTTTCATCCGGACCTCCTCGGAGGATTCCTGTTATCTGGAGTTAGCGAACAGAATTGAAACTCGCAATCGGCCGATTAGCTTGCGCGCGTTAGCATGCTGGCGTCGTCTAGCATTTTGCTGTAATTTACAATAGCATTTCAAGTGGTTTTATTTGTTTTGGGGTTTTTTTTACACCTCCGCTGCGAATAAAAGTGCAATACTCATCTATTTCCCTAATGTAGCAAGAGAAGAATAGGACACTTTATGCTATATATTGATTACAAAGCTTAAAATGTTAACTGCACTGTTAACAGTTAACTCTCATGAGATCATTTGTAAAATGATACGATACACAATATACCAAATAAGCATTTCCTTCAGGCTTTTTGATATTTTCCGCTTTAGAACGATAGGATAGGACGTTGCCGGCCAGGCGCATCGATCAGTCTTTCACAGCCATAGATAGGCGGCCGCCACCCCCCCGCGCAGCTGCATCGCCACAGAGGAAGGAATGAAAGCTATTGAAGTAAAGTTTTCATGTGTTCATAGCAGCCCACACACGCGAAGCTAAACTAAAATCGTGTGTGTGTGTGTGTATATATATATATATATATATATATATATATATATGTATCCTGAGGGACTGAGAAGACCACTTTAAAAAGCGTAAACAGAAAAAGCTGCCCTCTGTTGACGGCCAGGCGGAACGGCACCCAGGTGTTTCCGCTTCAGCCCCTCACCCCCCAAACTCCACGCCCCCCAGCGTGTTTCTTTCATCTCCCGCTTGCAAAGATAAAAAGGCCGTCATCCCACTCCCGCCATTTATCAGCGAGCGCGAGCCGAGCCCTCCCGGCAAAAAAAGCGGGAGGCGGTCCGCATCGAGAGCGAGCGAGCCGTCGCGGCCTAGATGTAACGCGCTCGCCACGATATGATTTGGCCGGAAAATGGCCGAACAGCACGAGCTGCATTTTGCCGGGCTGATAGTTGGAGGGCAATGAGTTCAGCGGGCCGGAGAAAAACACAAATCTGGATAGCAAGAGTGAGTCGGATTAGCGCGGAAAATTGATGCCATGCTCCAGAAAATCTTAAAGGCTATGAAGAAACACATTAATTAAGAGATTTTTAACATAACCGTAGCCCAAGAAAGAGCGAGTAAGCAAGATTTTTTTTTTTTTTCTCATTGTTGCAGGAATAAAGTCAGAAAAGTGAAAAAAACATTACAGGACGGTTTGTGCTTTAAGTAGGGATGTTCGATACCACTTTTTCGCAGACCACAAGTGCTCAACTCGAGTAATTACAGATACCGATACCAAGAACTGATACCAGCAATACTTTGTATCGTGGACGTTTGAAAAAACACTTTTTTTCAGACTGAGACAAGTATGAGTAGTCCAACCCCTGAGTAGTCACCGATACCAAGCACCGATACAATCAGTACTACATTTCCCACTGAAAAAAAAAAAGAATAACAGATCATTTTAAAGAAAGACCTGAAGTATGTAGTCCAATATCGTATATTTCTTTAAACATGTGCAACATTATTAGCAATTCTCTATTGTTGTTCATTTGTAGCAGAAATTGCTGGTGTACTCCAAAAATGGGAATATGTTCTCATTTCGCAAAAATTTTTAAGAACTAAATTGTGAATATAAAAAAAAAACATTCATTATTTCGATACATATTGTATTTAAAAATAACTGAATAATGTAACAGAAAACATAGTTATAATTAAAAAAACACTTGTGAGAAAACATGACAAAAAGTCTAATAATAAAAATCTATTTAAATACTACTCAGGAAGGTTGAAAGAATACATGATGAAAATATTTTTAAACAATAATTAGGTGTGTGCCTATTATTTCTTAAATATTGACTGTCGATTTAGTGTCAATCGATGAATTCAATTTTTAAAAAATGTGATTTAAAAAAAAAGATCTGCCAAAAAGAAATAAATTGACTCGCCTGAAACTCAGAAAAAAAGCAAAAATTACAAAAACACTAAAAATACTAATCGATCGATTTGACAATAGATTATTTATTGCTGAATTTCCAGACCAAAACAATATTGAAAAAAAAAGTCCCAGAACAAGAACTCTGTGAATAGATAAAACATCCCAAAATCCAAATCATGTCTTACCTGATTTTTGCATTTGGTCATGTGACATTTCCAAGCTGAGCCCTGCGCAACTGTGATGTCATTTTCAAGTGGCAAAATGGCCGCCCCTGAGGAGGATAAAAACAGGTGGATTTTGCTGCGTCTTTCATACTCCACAAAATCGAGATGAATCAGAACGCATTTTTAGGCTAATGGCGGCTCATATATTTCACATATTTAACTTGATTACCTTAACTTAAACACGTTTTCTTCAATTTTATTCCTTTTTTTAAATTTCCCTCGCACTATTCCGACTTGGTCGTTGGAATTTGACGACTCGGGCAATTTAGTTTGAATTTTACGATTGAGGCGATTTCACGACTGGAATGCTCCTTCACACTGTTAATTCCGAGAAACCTTTTAAGGTCATCGACGGTGACGGCTTTTGCCTCCCGCCAACGGATTGGCCGCGCCGTTGTCGGATTTTGCTCCAAGTGTGAAGGCGCCGCTTATTGTTGCGCGTCAATGGGAGTTTTGGAAATGGGGGACATCTGACGCAATCCCTCAAGAGAGACGGCGGAGTTTTTTTTTTTTTTTTTTTTTCCCAAGCAGTCAGGAAACAGGTGCCTCCTCAGAAACCTCGCGAGGGAGCCGCACAATACGGAGAAGTCGGCGAACGGCGAGGCCGAGTCGACAAGAAACCTCAAACGTTCGTGCGGTCGACGTGTTGACTTCTGGAACGTCGGGAATTATTTGCGTTTGCTAGGTTCTGGTGGTAATAATGCAAGTAACGGTTCAAAAATACAAAGATTGTTAAGGGTTTTTATTGGGGGCGTTCCAAACCGATACTAGCACGAGTACTCAACTCTTGGGCTGATACTGATTCCGATACCAAATAGTCATTTGTACTTTGAATAGTTTCGCTCGGTAACACAATGTAAAATAAATAAATAAAGATTTACCGTAATGCCCAATAACCAATATGACTCACTTTTTTTTTCAAAAATAAAGGCGTCCAAGAAACAGAAACTTAAAAAGTTATTTTTAGATTACAATTTAACACCATTTGAGGAACTTATATCGTATATGGATTTTTATGTCAGCCCTATTCTTACTTCCAATAATTACCGTAACTAAGTAAACGAGATGGCGGACGTCAGGTGGCTGTTAGCAGCAAGTGACCGTTGTTAGTGACTGTTAGCAGAGGTTGTCGCGGCATTGCTTTCAATCAAAGAAGCGAGCAGACTGAACCAACGTCCGAGTCTGTCCTTGTTTATGCACGGGAATAACACAAAAACGTCATGTAAAAGTTACGATGTCGCCAGCTGATTCAATTAAGAGTGGCAAGGTATAGTGCTGTGCGCTGGTTAGAGCACGCGAAAAGAAATTCCGTTTGATTCGTTAATTAACTGCGGTCTTTTGGCGTATACACTCAATCATAAAGTTGATGCGCAACTTTGGGTATTATGGCAAAATGAATTTGAGTTGCATCTCGAGGAAACGGAAAAACAACTGCTTTTAGCGCATTCGACATGACACTGGCGAGGCGTTCACTGACCGTTCACAGTGTGGGAAATCTGAGACGCACTTAACGCGCAACAAATATAGAACTTACGGATATGATCACAAGTAACTATGAAGAGTTTTTCCATAGTGTCGGTGCGTCTTATACACGATAACATAGAAAAGACCAGAATTTGACGCCCAAATGAACGGCTACGCTTCATAAAATGTCTGCTTACTTTCATGATGACATAACTTGATTCTGGTAATATGACGTTTGCATAAGATTATTTTTTTTTCCCCTCAAATTGTTTTTCTTGTCATGTTCAGAGTACATCAGCAGAATTGACTGCTCAGCACAAATTTTGGAGCAAAAGAGTGACACAGGCGGATGCTGGCCTGCATTTTTTTTTTTTTGAGGGGGGGGGGGGGGGGGGGGATGGGGAAGCAAGACGTGATTTCCAGCAAGACCGTCGTCTGCGAAAGCACTCCAGGCCCGCTCATAAAATCCTTTTCGTATGTTAACGTTCACACAGTCGCACATCTACACACACAATCGAGTCCTGATTTTAAAAAAAAAAGTATTACAATAATTAAGCCTTTCTACTGTTGCGATAATAAGTTGTAGAATATTTGGCGTCCCAAAAAAAACCCTGAATTTTTTTACTTTAACAACCCAAAAAACTACATTTACTTTTTTTGCATTCAAGTGCATTTCTGTTAAAAAAAAAAAAAAAAAAAACAGAAATGCACTTGAATGCAAAAAAAAAAAAAAATGGCATGGTTATTTGATTGACGGAAAAATACATTAAAAATGTTTGATAATGACAGGCACGCTCCAAAATAAATATGATTTACATGTACATACATGTACATACATCACATACTAGAGCAAGAACATTTTTACAAGTTTTACAAGTGTCTTTTTCTCCCAAGAGGAAAAAAAAAGTCACGGGCCTGCATTTGGTTATCTTATGGAAATTAAGGAAGGATTTTGGAGGGGGGGTGGGGGGGGTTTGAAGAGGAAAACAAAGTCCATAAAGCCCCCTCCTTCCCCTGTGGCTCCTGTGTAGGTAAAGAAAATGCTTGCCTGCCCCCCCCAGGGCAGTCTTGTGTAGTCATAAAGGTCCCCCATAAATCTACCCCCTGCCGCCCATCGTGACACCCCCCCTCCCCCTCCCCTTTTTGCGCTGTAACTAAATCGTGACATTGACTCCACGCATGGCCGGCGGGCGCGTCGTCATAGATTGGGGGAGGGCGGGGTCCGGCCCGCCGCGGCATTGTGCAGGTTTCCCCTCACGCCGTTGCCGTCTTTTATTGGAGGTGTTTTTGTGTGACTGCGGTTGAATCAGGTGAGCTCACTCATGTATCAGGTTCTCCTACCTGATGGAATGACATCTGTGTCACGTGGCGCCAGGGCTGCAAAATGCCTGTAGGGAGGGGAAAAAAAATACTATGTATTACAAGAAAAAAAAACAAAAAAAAACACGACTTCTTTGACAAAATACAAACGCATAATTTGAATTCTTACTAGGGAAAAAAAGTTTAGAAATGTTATCAAGTTCACTATGATTATTATTCATATTATTTGGGTTTTAAATTTGATTTCATTTTATTATGATTGTAATTATATTTGTTATTGTTTGGAAATAATTACTAATAGTTAAAATACTACTTTCGACTAATTGAGCAGTCACTGATACCAAGTTCTGATACCACCAACACATTTAATACACAAACAAAAAAAATGGATTAAGTTCAACTAAAGCTCCACTTATTCCAATATAATATGTTTTTTTTAAAATGAATGGCAATTATCTAGTCTTCTAATTTGTCATTTCTAGTTTAAGATTGTAAAACTGCTCCAAGAGTAGCTGGTACTGGAAAAACAAACAAACATAAAACATTATTAATAGAACAAATGAATTAGAACACAATATTTTATGAACCTAAAAGTATTTGGTATCGGTATCGGCACGAGCATTTTCTGTATTTGGTATCGATTAATACCGAAAGCTCAGGTTTAGAACAACTCTAACTTGACTACATAGACTTTGTAATCCTCTAAATTTGGAAGAAACGTGATGTTATGGCGATACAAAAACATGGCCGCGGAAAGAAAACACACTTTTAACCAATCGGTGCAGCTAACAAACCTGCATGACGTTGCAAAATGTTGCTAAACAAACACGAAGCTAAAATGATCAGCATTTGACTTGAGAACGGACCAATTCCATTTCGAGTTTTCCTCAGGTGGGAAAACAATTTGGAAACGAGTCGGGAAGCTTGGAAAACGTGGAGTGGAGGAGTTGGGAAGGAGTTAAATGCCGAGTGGCTGGACTGGAAAGTCCCAGCAGTAATGTTGGAGTCCAGCAATTAAGAGTAAATTAATTACAGAGGGAGCAGTCGATGACGGGGGGAGGATAAGCACTCTGGCTCCCCACGCAAGAGTAAACAACAGCTCGAGCCCACCATAAATCCATTATTTGCACAGCGTGTACTTTGATTTAACACTTTACTCGCTTTTAACTTTCTTACAAGAGTTCCTTGGCTTACTTGACTGCTGAAATGGGCACAAAAATGTGACTTGGAAGCTTGGCAAACGAGTTTGCCCATAATCACAACAAAACAGGAAGTCAAAGAAAAAGGGAGGGAAAGCCGAGCTACGGCAACTCCAAACGGACAAACTAAATTCACAAATTTATGTCACGTAACATTGCTGCTGCGCACACAATGGAAATATACGTTACTCTGGTATAAGGTGTGGTATAAGTAACTAGAGTCTAGTTACTTATAGTTACTTATAGAAACTATTTAAAAAGTGACAAAACTGTTATAAAAATTATGTGTCATTACAGCTGCACACATAAACTCAATTATGGTTTGCACTCTAGTTAGATGCAGTTTAAAAAGCTTTGTTATTGTGCTAAAAACAAAACAGGAAGTTGCTAGGGAGTTCTATGGCAACTTAATGTAAACAAAACCCTTTAACGAAGTAAAGTGGTTATACAAAATAATTGCATGAATCATTACTCTTGCGCATACACAATTGATTATATCTTACTCTCTAGTTAGCTACAGTTTTAAAAAAGGTATTATTTTGCAGGGAAAGCAAAACAGGAAGTGAAAATGTGAGGGAACAAAACAGGGTTGTATGGCAACTCCATGTGGACAAAATACTTTGATAAAGTGGTTACACAAAATTATTTGATGTATAATTACTGTTACGCACACAAATTTAATTATAGATTACTCTAGTTGGGTACAATTGGTTATTGTGCAGTTAAATACAAAACAGGAAGTATAGAAATGGGAAGAAAATAAAGATAGGGAATTATATGGCAACTCCAAGTGGCTATACAAAATTAAGTATTACTGTTGCACACCCAAAATAAATCATATATTACTATCTAATAGTAAGATGCAATTTGAAAAGCCTAATAATTTTGCAGCGAAAACAAACAAGAATTGAAAGGAAATGTGAGGGAAAATAAAGCTGGGGAGTTGTGTGGCAAGTTGTATACAATTCTAAAATCTTTGTTAGTGTGCAGTTAAAAACAAAACAGGAAGTGGACGAATTGGGAAGGAAAATAGAGCGGGAATTGTATGGCAACCACATGTGCAATAAACACTTTGAAAAACTACAGCCATTATACAAAATCTCATTAATGTTGCGTAGACAAAAATCATTATATATCACTCTCTAGCAAGTTAGATACAGTTAAAAAAGCTTTTATATTTTACAGGGAAAACAAAACAGGAAGTAAAAGAAAACGTGAGAGAGTTGTATGGCAACTCCATATGGACAAAAATGTTTGACCAAGATGTAATACAAAATATTTTGATGTATCATTGCTGTTAAGCAAAAATGACGATTTTATATTACTCCGTGGTTACTTAACGTTTTAAAAGCATTATTTGCAGGAAAATAAACAAAAAGCGGAAAGAAAACGAGAGGGCCATAAAGCTGCGGGGAGATTGTAGCGAAGTTTTTGACAACGGCTTGCCATGCTGCAGGCCTGTGCGTTCACGGCCGCGTGCAGATTGAGTTGAAAAAGACGAAGAGGGCGGCGACGAAGAAGAAAGAAAAAGAAAAGAGGGGGTGGGGGGAAAAAAGTTCAACAGAAAGTTAACGCCCCGCGCTGGAGGCTCCTCCTGCTGCAGTATTATAAGGCAAATGTCGGAGCGAGCGCGGGCCACTGGGGGAACTTGTGCAGGGGCAAAAACGCACACACTCACACACACGCTGGGGATCCGCAAATCACGCACACGCGCTCGCTCCGGCAACAAGTCGTGTGCCTAACTTCCAAACGCTCGTTTGGTTGTTGTTGTTTTTTTTTTTTTTGGGGCAACTTTTTGGAGGAGTAGGCCGCTGCAAAGATGACCACAGCTGTGGTGTCGCCTTTCTTCGACTTCGAAACAATCAATAAGGTAACTATCCTTTTTTATTTCTTTTTTTTGTTTATGTAGAGGAATGCATCGCTCGCCGACCTGGTCGCGATTCGTTTATGCGTGCTCGAACACTCTCACAAAAGGCTCATCTTTAGTTTTTTTGCAAGCCCTGCAAAGAATTGTAAAACTCCAAAAAAGTGGAGCTAAACGTGAGCTAACCCTTTACAAGGAAAAAAAAAAATCTGATCCTAAATCGGCCACATGCTCGCGTAATCATTCAGCAGATTTGTCTGGCCCGGATTAAATCGTTTGAACGTGTGGAGAAAGACGTGTTTAGTTTCATATGTGTGTGTGAGATTTCCCTCCAATTTCCCCAGTCAGATTTTTTTTTTTTTTTTTTTTTACCCCCTCATGCTTCTCTGTGTATGAAGTGCAGCGGGATGGCCACTTTTGTTTCTTTTGTGGGCCTGCTGGCCTCTCCTCTCAGCTCATGTGCTCTATTCTACTGAGAGCAGCCACACATTCCTAACCAGGGCAACCAGCCAAACCAGCTGCTGTTCTTCTATACGGGCCTGCATCCGCTCTGCCTCATCCGAGCCCCCACCCCCCAAAAAAAAAAAAAATTAAAAAAGAGCACGAACAAGGTTTTTTTTCGGCTCAAATGAAAGCAAACGCGGCTCCGTTATCATTCGTGTCAGAAGTTCCCAAATGAGTGTACGTGAAAGATTAACAGGGTTTCTGCAGGTCAGCACATTGAAATCAGTGCTTTGAAACGCTGGGAAAGATGTTATTTTCAAATCGAGAGCAAATGAGTTGGAACATGAAGCAAGGTGTTGATAGATCTTATCATCATGACTACTTTACCAAATGATATATGCCTTTATTTTGTTGCGTTATATAACTATTCAAATTGTCATTGGTGACACAATTTTCCGGCAGGCGAGTCAGAAATAAAACAGATGATGTGACTTGATTTATCTCCTCACGGGGATGAATAAAATACATCTAGAGATACTGCTATTGATGTTGTTCTGAAGAATATTAGATGGAACAGTACACTTTTTTATTAGCGTTTTTTTTTCCCCTCATCTGAAATGTTTTACGCTACTCGGGTGTAGAAATATAGTTGACAGAGCTAGACCGGAACCAAATGTGGTACAGCTCTGATCATTTATATCGATGGTTTTCAAATAAGGGTAAGTGGAAGTTTAACGTGGTTTCAGCAGGTCGGTAAATATATTTGAATGCTTTGATATGCTTGAGAAATGCTTTGTGAATTAAGAGCAAATCAATTGGAATGTGATGCAACTTCTTCGTTAAAAAGACTCCTTTGCAAAAAAAATGGTTTAGCTTCATTTTGTCAAGTTTCATACAGATGTGCATTGTCGTTAGTGATGCAATTTTCCGGCAGACGAGCCAGGAATCAAACATTATATAACATTAGATTTTTTTTTTTTGGGACAGCAGTTCTTAAAGTGTGGTTAAGTAAGACCCGAACTGTTTTTCTGACGGTATCAGCAAATCTAATGTATTTCTTTTTAATGGCCCGACAGGACTAGTACGGTTCTCTTTTCAAATTGAGGGTAAATCAATTAGAACATGAAGCAACTTTGCCAACTCATCGTGACTCCCTCATCAAATGTTATACACGGATTCACATCGCCATTAGCGACGCAATTTCCCGGCAGAGAAGCCGGAAATAAAACTGGTCGCGTCGATGAATCAGATCCAAATGCCGCAACCCTGTTTTGTAAGACTTAGGAAGTTCTCCGCTGAAAAAAAAAAAAAAGTTTCACAGGGTGTACACCATTTAAAAATGGCCGAGAAGCACTGATTGGTGCCGCCCACCACTGGCACAAACAAACACATAATATCTCAAGTATTTCTTTGCATATTTTGAAGCAAATTCTCCATGTTTACATCATCTATTATATTGTAATAACTGGAAATGCAGGAAGCTTCTAAATATAAAAGAAGTGCAAAGAATTCAAGGTGTTAAATGCGGGTAGAACATTATCTACAGTTATTTCATTGACACAGGTGGGGGGGGGGGGGGTATTTGCACTTCCTGGTTTTGCTAAAATTCCAGGAAACATATACCTACATATTCAAAAATAACAGACTAAAGTAACCACCTTTTTGCTCCATGATCTTTTGATCATGGGTTCATAAAATACATATTTTGCACAGGAAATAAGATGAAGGAATGAAACAATGAAAAAATGAATATGCCCCGAGTAAAATACATACAACCTCTTTTCAAGGAGTGCAGTGAAGCGCAAAAAAAAAGATGAAACAGAGTAAAAGGGTGCTGTAGTGTCTCATTTTGACCACTGGGTGGCACCCACAGTTAAACTCACAAACAAGTAGTAGGAGCTACGTGCTAACACCGGAGCTGTGACTAAAGTAAAATTAAAAAACGCATTACATTTGACACCTCGGATTTGGACGTTAGAACAGAAAAGTGGCTTTGTGTTCCTCTTACTTTGCTCTTAATTTGAAAGGACAGATTTCTGTCAGGGCGTTACTTGCAGAATCTTCAGTACCCAGTTGAAATTCTGAGAATTGGGATTATTTTCGAGCTCCGAGCGATCAATGAATACGGAAAATGTCATCAATACTGACAACGCACAGCTGCGCAAAACAAAACAAGGGCATGCAATGCATCATGTTCCAATTCATTTGCTCTTAATCTGAAAAGGATGCACCGTTCCTGTCACAGCATTACAAGGCATCATATTAGATTCGCTGAGACTAGCTGTTGAAATTCAGTCGATTTGGGCAATGTTGGAGCCCCGGGCGATTCCCGGGGAGCAAAAGTTCTTCCCGATAATGAGTTCTACCAGGCCCGAGCGCCCCGGTGGGCAGTAATCATAATAATAATCAAATGTCCCCGCCTGTCCCGACAGAACAACAAGCTGCTGGGCTACAACGGCAACCCGGCGAGCCCGCACGCCAACGTCTCGGGCGCCCTGCTGGACAGGAAGGCGGTAGGCTCCCCGGGGGCGTACCAGCGCCGGCACTCGGTCAGCAGCGGCGGCGGCAAGTTCAACCACAACCAGTTCCTCAACAGCCTGAAGGCGGCCGAGCACTCGGCGCTCATCGGCGGGCCGGGCAAGGAGAACCACCTGCGGCCGCGCGACCGCTCCTTCTCCGAGACGGGCGAGCGTCTCCTGCACAAGTGCCTGGGCCCGGCCGGCCCCGCCGGCGGCGGCGGCGGCGGCGGGCAGGTCAACTCCAGCCGCTACAAGACGGAGCTGTGCCGGCCCTTCGAGGAAAACGGCGCCTGCAAGTACGGCGACAAGTGCCAGTTTGCGCACGGCATCCACGAACTGCGCAGCCTGAGCCGCCACCCCAAGTACAAGACGGAGCTGTGCCGCACCTTCCACACCATCGGCTTCTGCCCCTACGGGCCCCGCTGCCATTTCATCCACAACGCCGAGGAGCGGCGCGGACCGCCGCTCAAGTCGGCCGGCGGCGGCGGCGGCGGCTCGGCGGGCGAGACGGAGCGGCCCCGGCTGCAGCACAGCTACAGCTTCGCCGGCTTCCCCAGCTCGGCGGGGCTCCGCGACAGCCCCACCTCCGTCACGCCGCCGCCCAGCTTCTTCCCCGACGACGCCCACGACTGGCCCAGCAGCAACCCCTTCACCTACTCCAGCCAGGAGTTGGCCAACCTGTTCGGGCCCGGCCCGGCCGGCGCCCCGCCGGGCCCCGAGCCCGGCGCGCCCCCCTCGCCCACCGGCGGGCCCTACTACTTCCGGCCCATGCTGGAGTCGCCCCGGATGTTCGAGTCCCCGTCCAGCCCGCAGGACTCCCTCTCGGACCAGGAGGGCTACCAGAGCAGCTCCGGCGGCAGCCTGAGCGGCTCCGAGTCGCCCACGCTCGACACCACCCGCCGGCTGCCCATCTTCAGCCGCCTCTCCGTCTCGGACGACTAGGCGGGCGCCGTCGCGAGGGCGTGATCGGCCCCCGACCTTCGCCCCCCTTTTTACCGGCTCGCTGTCCCGCGCGCGAGGTGCGCGGGGGGGCGCTTTCAAGTTACCCCCGGGATTTGGGAATGCCGCAGGGGGCGCCACCTTAACGACTCATGGCCCGAAACCTTTCCATCGTCAAACTCTGACAATCTATTCGCCCGGGAGAAGTTGGCCCCAGTGACTGGCGAGTTCGGGCCCCCGAACCCCAAGGAAGGTGCCGAACACACGAAAACTTTTGAACACCCCCGAACCTCTGCGTTTGGGAGACCCAGTGACTTATGAACCGTTTTGGGCCCGCGCGCCTCAGTTTGGAAAACATAAAAAATGACAAGCGGCCCCTCTTGGGACCCTGTGCCTCACTTTGCGAAAAACATTTGAGCGCCTTCGCCTTAGTCCGGGTAACGGACGACTCAAAAAATTCAACCCGTGAGCCGTTTTCGGTCCCGGGCCTCTGTTTGCGAAACTGGTCGACCCCCCCCCCCCCCAAAAAAAATTGTTTGCATTTTCAACCCCTGGGCCTTAGTTTGGAAACCGAAAAAAAAAAGGCATCCAAGACCACATTTGATGCCTCAGTATGTGAAACCTGTTAAAGTGCGAATAATTTTTGGGCTTCCTGACACAATTTGCTAAACCGGGTTACACAAAACGGTTATTTGCAACCATAATTTGGAGACATTGAAAAAAATTGCAGGGACTATTTTTGGAAAGGAAATTGACGCTAAATTTGACTCATGAATCTTTTTTGCTTCTAGTTAAGAAACCCTGTGCCTCAGTTTACAAAACTTAAAACATTTTTATCTGGCAACACAATCTGGGCCAGCCTCAGTTTGTGAAATTGTGTAACTTCACTGAGTCTACTAAAAGGGGCAAAAAAAAGTTTGCGAAACCATTTTGATGCCAATTAATAATAATTAAAAAAAAAAAACTGAACTGGGAGCCATTTTGGCATTTTTGCCTCAGAAATCTGGGACCCCCCAAAAATAGACATTGTGAACCATTTTGAGCCCCCGTGCCCCAGTTTGGAAAATTTAAGGTGACCTTGAAACACATTCTGGAAACTCAAAAACTGTTTGCAACCCCATTTTGAGACTATTAAAAAAAAAGTAATCCAAAAGAACCCCCGTGCCCGAGTTTGGAAACCAGCACAAGTTTAGGGACCGTCAGCAAATCATTTCACCCTTGCTAATCTGCACGCAGCCAGTTTAAAGTGCCCTGCCATGTGTCACAGTGCCAAAAAAAAAAAAAGCAAAAACCACCAGAAAGGAAATGAACAACAAAAAAAAAGTGAGAATTTGACTCTTGTCATTTTTTCATTCCGTTTCCGCCAAGTTTTTTCCTTTGTTTTTGCTCTTGAATGTGTAGCAGCACAAGTGGCCTTGGAAAACAAAACGGGGGACTGTATTGCACTAGCCGCCCCCTCTTTTTTGAACCCTCCGCCCAAAAACCAGAACAAAAAAAAAAAAACACAATCCTGAAAAGATATGAATAGTTGTTTAAAAAAAAACAAATAAAAGAAACTAAAAAAGTGCCTAGGGGGTTGGGGTTTTGTGTGTTTAGCGTGGGGGTGAATGGACTACTGTGCTTATGTAATTGTGATGTAGGGTGAGTCTGCAGGAAGGACTTTTGAACTGGAAGTTGGTCTCCACCCACCCTCAAGCCCCCCCCCCTTTTTTTTCCCATCCTGTTGCTGGTCACTGGCTTTTTTTTTTCTTTATCTTTATTAAGCTGATCATCGTTGGCCACCTCACTTGACAAGATCTCCTAGCTCTCTTTTTCTTCCTTTTGATAATTATTTTTTATTAATGTTATTATTATGGTTATTATTAATATTATTTGAGAACTTTCCAGACAGAAGGTTGTTGTTTTTTTTTTTTTTTTTTTTCGCTTGTCACTGCTTATTTAACTTATCAGAACATATTTATTGGTGATCATATGCATTTTTTTTCCCTCGGTTTTTTGTCGTTTAATTTTTTTGTATTTATCTGGATAATGAACAATAGAATATATTTTCTTTTATGTTAAATTATGATCTTCCATATTAATCTAAAGATTGTGAAGACATTTTGTCAGTTTCCTTTGTTTTTCTTTTGTTTCCTCCACAGTTTAATATATTGTACTTCTGCAACTACACTTTTTTTTTTTGTTGTCAAAATGATTTTAAACTGCGACAAGGAAAAAAAAAATGCCGTTTTGATTATTTATTCCACATCTTCCCTCGTAACTGCAATTCCTCCTGAACAAACTTGTTGATTATTATTTTTTTTTATTTTAGGTTTGCTGTCCCCCCCCAAACACGTTTCGAGTTCTTTCGAGAAGTAACTCGGGTGCTTTTGACTTTTATTTGTTCTTTTCTGTTGTTTTTTTTTGGTGTTAAAGTTCCTCCTTTTCACCCAGTCTGCTGTGACCAAATAGTTTGAGGAAAATTGAGTTCAAGTGCCTCGTTTGCATACATTCCAGGTCGTTAAGGACGATGGAGGACATTTTTTCCCCTAGTTGCCTTCAGACGTTTTGTGAAAAAAAAGAAATAACAAATTTGGTGACTTTTTGGGACACGGAAGAAAGTAAAATGACAAAAAACTGTTGAATGTATTTTTTCCAGCCATGTTTGTTCACTACAGTCCTGTGCTGTCGCATCTTTCTTTTTTTTTTTTGTAAAGTATTGATTGCAGTTCAAAGTCAATAAAACCCCATATTTTTTCGGAAAAAGTTGAAAAGGTGTGTCTGCGTCGTGTTGGAACGTGAAAAAAAATGCTGACATTTTGGGATCAAAACATTGGGAATTTGTATCACATGTTTTCAAGTTAACGCTAACGCATTAATGGTCGCGATTTGCCACGCATGCTAACATCAAATTTCGCAAAAATACTTTAAACGCTCACCAAATTCAATAGTACTCGAGGCGTAATCAAATATCGCTCATTAAAATTCAAGCATTTCTGATACTTGACTTCCTGGATTGTATTTGGGACTACGGTATGCTAACAGCTAGCTTGAAAGCGTGCTGAAATTGTCTGCGGCATGCGAATGTCTCATGCTGTCACGCTAACATAACCCAATAAAATGTTCTTAGTCTAACGCGCTCGGTCTTCACAATATACGTCAATCTTGTGTTTGATGTTTGCTAGTCTAGTGACCTATGCTAACACCTTACGCTAACACGTGCACAAATCGTCTGCGGCGTGCGAGTATCTCATGCTGCCACGCTAACGTCACCCATTAAAATGATCTTCGTATTCACAATACACGGCAACCTCATGTTTGATGTTTGCTATATTTGCTAGTCTTGCGACTTATGCTAACACCTGACATGAATAGATACCAGATACGTCATGCTAACGTATCTTATTAAAACAAACTTGTGACATGCTAATATAAGATGTTAAAATGTGCTTGGATGTATGCTAATTTGAAAATCTTGTGACATGCTAACATTCCTGGTGAGAATTTGCTCAGTTTTGCGGCATACTCTAGTCGTGTGAAAATGTTTAGCTGCAAGCCATCTCGCGGAAAAAATGTGCTTAGTATTTGCGACAAATTTAACATGTTTAAAAAGTGTTTACATAACGTCAAACTTATACTCACGTCATGTGGGAAATTGTGCTTAGTCTTTGCAATAAAGGCCGACAGCTAGTTTTGAAAAGGGCTATGATAGTTTTAGCATGAAAATGGTCTATGATGTTTAGTAAACTGACACGTTAAAATCTTGCCTAAAATTTTGCTTACAAAAAGTTTAGCGAAATATGCTAACACCTTGCACAAAATGTACTTTAATACTTGCCAAGATTTAACAGACTTTGCAACATGCGCTAACATTCTAGCATGAAAGTGGTTGATAGTCTTTGCCACGCGTTAAAATGTCACACGTAATTTTGCGAAGATAGAGTATAGCAATATATGCTAACATGTCTCACAAAAATGACATACAAAAAGGTTGGCTAGTCTCACCGACATTCATTAGCATCCAGCATAAAAATGACCACATTTGATATTCTGAGCGACACGTTAAAATCTCATGCAAAATTTAGCTTACAAAAAGTTTTGCGATATATGCTAACACATCTCGCACAAAAGTGCTTTGATGCCCGCTAACGTTGAACAGTATATGCGACATAAGATAGCATCTAGCATGAAAACGATGTTTGCGACTCAATATTCTGCTTACAAAAGTTTAGCAATATACGCTAACACGTGTTGCACAAAATAATGCTTTAATGCTCCCCAAGGTTGAATCGTTTTTGCGATATATGCTAGCATCTTAGCATGAATATGTGCCTGGATTGTTTTTAATCGACATATTTTTTAACTGTCTTTTTTTCAAGGTGGGGGGGCTTGAATGATCCCCTCAAGGTTGGCACAATTTGGGGGGGACGGGCGGCACTGTGGGTGTTTTGCGGCGATGCAAGTTGATTGGCGAGCGGCGTGGAGGCGACTGACCCCTCTGCTGATAAACTCTCCATTCTAAAGTGCAAGTTAGCGTATTGATCCGCGATCGATAGCGGTGAGGTTAGCTTCGTTTATTCCCAGTAAGGGGAGAATACACATGGACGCTATTGATCATCAACTCAAACATCGCTCGATACCCACGGGACACTTTTTATCATTGGGGTGCGCGATCTGTGGCCTGGGGGCGTGATTCAATAATTAAGTCTTATTGGATCATCAATTTATATTCTCACAAATTATTGGCTGAGTAGTGATACTCATTTTACTTATGACATACTTTTGTCCTCGAGCACAAAAGTGCGCACACCCCCGCGTAATCGAGCGTACCTACGTGTACGACGCGGCGGTCTCCCCCCCAAAGTGCGATTTGGTTTCCCATCCGCTGGCTAGCGTGTGTTTATCTTCTCTCAGATTGCTCCAAAGGAGCCGGAACAGGAACGCTCCCTTCCCCTTCGCACAATGGAGGTGCTGACCCGGCACAGCTGACCCATGAAGGCCTCTCCTTGTTGCCTGCATGCCTCCTCGACGCGCGCGCGCACGCACGCACGCACACGTAATCTCCGCTCGTCTGCCGGGATTTCAACGTTGTCACGCTAACCTCATGCCATTAACATTATCTAAAAAAATTAATACAATTTCCCACTCCAATTGGCTTGCGACAAAATTCATGTCTTTATTTTGATCATGAATTGTGCTCACTAATATGTGTGGTAAATATTATTTTACCGTTTATCATATTTTTCACATTATTGCCGCTAACCATTAGATCCGGATACGCAAGTCATGCCTCAACTGCCGAGGAATTGCATCGCTAATGACGATGCACATTCGTATTAATCTAAAAAAAAATAAATAAAAAATAAAAAAATCTAATGCAATTTAGTTGCTTCATGTTCCAATCAATTTGCTCTTAGTTCGAAAATAAAAATCTAAGCGAAACTTCTGAAGCCTGCAGAGGACCACTAAATTAGATTGATTGGAGCACCGGTGTCAAACTCAAGGCACGGGGGCCAAATCCGGCCGCACATAATTTTCAGTGGCCCCTGAAAGCAAATCAAGGAAATTTCCATGACCCCTTGCTAAACTGACTTCCAAAAATTTAACTTGTCATGTATAATAAATCATAAAGTTGAGATTTTGCAATATTTTTTGGTTTTTGTGTGTTTACAGCAACCTCAACAATAAATCACTTTAATCAATTACTGGGCCATCAATTTGCTGTGTATTGTAATCTTACTATGAAGATGTAGCTCCAAAATGTCATGCGACTAAAATGGGTTTGACAGTCTTGGATTAGAGTGTCATGCTGGCCATTTGACCTACAATAACTACAATATTAAAACACAAGAACAATTTTTCAAATGTCCCCGTGCTGACATCTCAATGCTGCTAAAGTCACGTGAAAGTAACTCATGTGGGTTGTGAGCAGGACATGAAAGACGGCTGCTTCCTGTTTGTGTGGTGCACCTTGACACCAGGAAGTGGCTTTTTGTCTTCATCTCACTTTGATAGGCGACAAAAACACACATGCACGCAGAAAAAAAAAAAAAAAAAAAAAAACTTCCATGACTTCTTCCTGTCACTTTCCAACATGGGGCTAACAACATGGCCGAAGGCAGGAAAGCGGTCGGAAAGGAAGAGGATATGTTCCTACCTTCTTTCCTTCCTTTCTGAAGGTAGGAAAGTCCAAAAGTCAAGCTAGCTGCTTGGATTTTTCAACGGAAGACTAGTTGATATTATCATCATGACCTATTGCCTCCAACAACATAACTCCATCCCCAAATCAACCGTTAATTTAAACCAAAGAAGAAGAATGACTGCTGAAAATCACTAGCAGTCGTTAGCGGCTAGGAGGCTAGCAGGAAGTTGAGAGTAGACTCACAATACTCGCAGTATTACTTTTCAAAGCCGCGTTAATAGGCGAAAAACAATCCGCACGCTTAACTCGAACGCCGACGGTCCGACACGCTTGCAGTTCCTGTTCGGAATCAAAGCCGGCTTTCACCGACGCGCCGCGTCCGTGCACAAAAAGGCCACTGTTGCTGTGACGTGATATTGATCAAGTCGGTGGGCCCCTGAGATTGATGACTTACTCGCAAAGGAAAGAAGAAAGGAAAACGCAGGCCGTGAGGATGCAGAAATGAAAAACGGCTGCGATGGGAGGAAGGAAGGAAAGCGAGCCGTAACGCAAGAGGTAAGGAAGGAAAACGGGGCAGGACGTAACATCAGCTCTGTGAGGTTAGGAATGAAGGAAAGATGGAGGAGTAAGCAAAAAGGGACAGGACGGAAGGAGTGTAAGCGTAAGGAAGGACAAGGTGTCAGAAAATACAATCATGTTTGTGAAGTAACGAAGGCAGGGGAGGAGTAAAGAAGGAAGTCAGGAGGGAAGCAAAGAAAGAGGGACGAAAGGAAGAAATAAGCATCAAGAAGGACAATGTGGCAGGAAATTAAAACTGGTCTGTGCAAAGAGAGGAAGGAATGCAAGCGGTAAGGAAGGAAAATGGGGCAGGACATAAAAACTGGTATGTGAAGTAAAGAAGGCAGGAAAGGGTTCAGTCATTCCTGATTAACACGCAAGCAAGAGAAGGAAGGAAGGAATGCAAGCGGTAAGGAAGGAAAATAGGGAAGGTCATAAAAACTGGTCTTTGAAGTAAAGAGGAAGTAGAGGGGTTAGTCATGATTAACATGTAAGCAAGCAAGAGAGGGAGGAAGGAAGGAAGGACGGAAGGAAGGAAAGAATGCAAGTAGTAAGCAAGCAATAAAGAATGAAATTGGGTAGGACATAAAACTGGTCTGTAAAGTCAAGAAGGCAACAAAGGGTTTGGTCATTCCTGATTAACACGCAAGCAAGAGTGGAAGGAAGGAAGCAAGAGTGGAAGGAAGGAAGAACGGAAGGAAGGAAAGAAGGACGGAAGGAAGGACAGAAGGAAAGAAGGACGGAAGGAAGGAAGGAAGGAAAGAAGGAAGGAAGGAAGGAAGGAAGGAAGGAAGGAAGGAAGGAAGGACAGAAGGAAGGACAGAAGGAAGGAAGGAAGGAAGGAAAGAAGGACGGAAGGAAGAACGGAAGGAAAGAAGGAGGGAAGGAAGGAAGGAAGGAAAGAAGGAAGGAAGGAAGGAAAGAAGGACAGAAGGAAGGACAGAAGGAAGGAAGGAAGGAAGGAAGAACGGAAGGAAAGAAGGAGGGAAGGAAGGAAGGAAGGAAAGAAGGACAGAAGGAAGGAAGAAAGGAAGGAAGGAAAGAAAGAAAGCAAAACTCCCAATAAATAAAAGTGGTTTGTGAAATCAAGAAGGCAGGAAAGAGGAATCCAAAAAACAAAGAAAGGAGGAAGTCAGGAAGGAAAACAACCTGTAAAGCGTATCTTAGTCCCACCCTGTCCCAGCGAGGGACGAGCACACAAACTCCGTTGCCTTGCTGCCACATTGACCTTTGACTTTTTCCCTATCCAAGGGTGCAATAACACCGCGGCTGCAAGGCAGCCCGCGGGCAATAAACGTCAGACGTTATCGCGGGCAGACTGATTGCGGCTCGGCGACCGCTCCCCGATCTCGGGCGCCTTAAAACCCGGCGTTAACCGCCATCGGGCCCCCGCCCGCCGGGGATCCGATGTTACGTGCGCTTTGCTTCCCCGTGGCTAACTGGCAACCCTTGACCTGTGCCAGAAAGGAGGGGGCCGGGGACCCTCTTTGACATTTGGAGGATTTCGACAACTTACCACAATAATGGGTCACCATACAACAACTTAGCAATGTTCCAATCAATTTGCTTTTGATTTGAAAAGAAAAATGTAGCGTTCTTGTCACAGCATTAAAACGTATTAAATATATTCTTTCTGATATAAATCAGCATTTATAGATTTATAGTAAGCTCATATTAAGATAGACATTCCAAGTTTGAAATGTCAGACAGCATTTGAATGCGCCACGTAGTCTTAGTATGCATTATTGACGTTTCTTGGCATCTTTAACCCTTGAGGCACCTCAACATGTGTTCGACATTCAAACAAATGGTCCCAATTATAAAAGCATGAATTATTGCTGTATATATGCCCCGGTTACTAATAAGCTAATAATTCATAACTTCACAGTGTTTAATACATTTCTAGTTTTGGAGTGATGACAAACACACACACACATACACTTAATATAAACACGAGAAATATGAGCGACAGATGTGCAGTTGGCCATTTTGTCCGTTACGATGGAGTCGGTTGCATCACAAGATTTGACAGGAAGTGGTGACGATGAAGCGCGGCGCATGAAAGGCGAAGACAAGTCGAGGCTCCGCGCGGACGCAGCAGAAGGCTGGATTTTGTGCTTTTGGCTTTTAAACAAGCCGCTAGTGTGTCCTTGGGGGGTCAGGGAAGAGTTCAAAGCGCACTTTGTATGGCTGCCTGTGCGTGTGCGTGCGTGTGTGTGTGTGCGCCCATTTCACAATGATCTGCTGGATGAGCCTCAGAGAGAGATACAGATAAGGACCGACTGTGAGAAACCGCAGATCTCACACCCACTCACAAGGAAACACGCCTTCAACACACTCAAACAAACACACACACGCGCGCGCGCCGAGACAAAGCTGCACCTGAGGAGGCGTGCGCAGGAAAGGCACGTTAACGGTCCATGCCGAGTTCCCTCGGGGAGGAATAATGCAATGTGGGAAGCGCTCGTTTGAACAAAAATACATTTGAAAAAGGATATTTGTTTTGCCTTTGGGAAAAAAAACATCATAAGTGATCATTATGGTTAGTTTTAAATGTGTTTTAATTGACGGATTTCTTTAAAGCTAATACCAAAATTTGGTATCGACATCGATATCCGGTAAAAAGAAGGGGGAAAGTTTTGACATTGGACCAATATTGGGTATTAACATCGGTCCGATACCTGGGGTTGATATGGGACGGATATCCGGTAGGGACATCGGACCGACGTATGGTATAAATATGGGAATAGGCTCGACATTGGACGGATATTAAGTATCGACATCGGACTAATATCTGGTATCGATATGAGGCTGATATCCGGTATCGACATCGGAACGATATGGGACCGATATCAGGTATCGACATTGGACTGATAGCCTGTATAAATATGGGAATAGAGTTGACATTGGAGAGACATCATCTATCAACATCGGAATCGCCATCAAACTCATATCTAGTGTATATATCGGAATAGTGTTGACATTGGATGGATATCAAGTATCAACATCGGACCGATATCAGGTATCAATATGAGACCGATCTATATCAACATCAGACGGATATCTGGTACCGATATAAGACCGATATCCAATACCGACATCGGACCTAGAATAGATATTGACGTCAGACCAATATCTAATAGACACAGGAGCCATATCTGGTATTATCAACATCCAACCCATATCAATCATCGACATTAGACTGATATCTGATATCAACAACACAATATCAGATCAGGACAGCAAATACATAAATGTGATGACTAAGGATGGGCGAAAATTCCTCCGTTATTTCGAGGATCGAGGTCCGTGAAGATTACCGATACCAGCCACAGATACTGACTTAAATGAGAATATTTGAGCTTGTTTTTGGAAGGGCTTTCGGGGCCTTCTTGTTTTGTTTTGCACCACCGAGATTTGTCAAGGCCTCCTTGTCCTCTTGCCGGTCCACGCATGCACTCATGGATGTCAGATAAGACGAGCAAAGAAAGCCGTGGGGCCTGCCGCTCCTTTCCTGCTGCAACACGCAAAGAATGAGAGCGTACAAAAAAGAGCCTTTGCGTCACGTCGGCCGCTTTATTAAATCAACAAGTGCTTGGGCGCTTGCTAAAACGAAAAAAAAAAAACACGCAATGCCATTGCCATTGTTATAGTACCGAAATTAGGCGCACCTAAAAGAATTCAATTTTCTCAAAGGCTGACAGTTTCAAACGATGTTTTTAAGTTTCCCATTGAAATTAAATTTTTCATTTTGCCAGGTGGATGATGAAAACAATCCATCCATCTGCTCCTGCACTTTTGTCAAATTTTGGAACCCTTTGTGGCCCTTGAGTTTAAAAGTTTACCCACCCCTGTTCTAAATCTTTATTCTTAATTTCTGTTTGTCTATGAATAAAGTTTGACTGACTTATCGGATTGTTTTGTTGCCATTCCCTTTGACTCGGCTCCATCTAGTGGCTGCATTACGCAATTACAGCCACTACTGTAGCTTCTATTCCATGCGCCTTATAATGCGGTGCGCCTTATAGGGCGGAAAATATGGTATTTAAATGGAAATACAAATAGCCAAATACGAAATGCTAGCAAGTTAGCATTTAAATAAATAGAAAAAAATAACAACTTTTGGTTTTCTATTGTTTTTGTGTACGCCCATTTTAGATGTTCCATATGTTCCTCAGCATTCCTGAAATGAACACCTTGGCCAAACCTGTTGGTGTATAAAGTGTCGTCGTTGGCGGCCCCCGCTTTGTGGCGCCGTGCCAAAAGACCCCCTCCCATTGGGCAACCACCTCGCCTTCCCATCCATGAAGAAAATGGAAGGGCCAGATCATAACAAATATACATTAGCTGACAATTAGACGCGAGAAGCAAAGTGGGAGCATATGGAGCACGGGGGACCAACAAAGGCCCTCAAGCCCACACTGTTGCAAGACTTACATAACGCCCCCTTCCTGCTCTTAACGTAGCACACTTACAGAGCGTGGCCCGGACCCAAAACAAACAACGCTCGACCTCTTTTTACACATGTATGACACACACACACACACATGTATATACATACACACACACACACACATTATATATATATTATATATATATACATATATATATTTCTGTGAAAAATACATCTATGAGAGTCATTAGCCGCTAAGCTAACCAAGTCTCATCTAGGCTGAATAAGTGGCGCGGGCAATGCTAATGTTACAATTGACTTAAGGAGTGCTTTTTTTTTTTTTTTTTTTTTTTTTTTTTTGGGGGGGGGGGGGGCATCCGGGTCAGATTATTTTGAATTACATGTTTTAGCTGCGAAAATACATCAATAAGATTAGCTAACTAGTGCGCAAGCTAACCAAGTCTCATCTGGGCTGAATAAGGGGCAGCGGCCTATGCTGACATGAGAATTGTCTTAATAATTGCATGTTTATTCTTTTTTGAGCGGTTGAAAATACACTCATATAAGGCTACGAGAGTTGCTAACCGCTAACTAGCGTGCAAGCTAACCAAGGCTGAATAAGGGGCAGCGGGCTATGCTGAGGTTACAATTTGTCTCAGGACTACTAAAATGGACTTAATAAATGCATGTTTACATGTTTATGGTATTTTTTTTGTAGGGGGGGGGGGGGGCAATAGATGGCATCCATGTTAGGAGTGAACCATATAATAGTCCAGATTGTACGTTAGCAAAGTGGAGACCAGCAAGCGGCTCTGGTTCCGAACACACTTGCCCCCCCCCCCCCCCCCCCCCCCCCCCAAAAAAAAAGGTGCCGTCTGGCGCGCATGGTGGAAGAGCTCAATTACATAACTTAAGACTTTCATTAGGCTGTTCTCTCTGGGAAAGCTCCAGATGTGACTTCATGAAGGGGGCTCTCTGTGCCGAGTCTGTTCCGCTACAGTAGCCCCCACCAAGCGCCCCCCACGAGCACCCCCCCCCCCCCCCTCCCCTCCAAACTCAATCCATGCAGCTGTAAGCACTCAGTGGAGAGTGGTTAGATGGGGTGGGGGGTGATGAACGGGAAAGCTGAGAGCTTTATTAAAAACAAAACAAAAAAATCATGGGCCCTCGCTCTCCTTATTACTCTTCAAAACCAGTTCTCGCCCCACCCTCAGCACCACCTCCCCCCCCTCCAACCCCACCCCCATCTCCAACTTTGCACCTCCCTCCCTCTAAAGTGGGCCAATAAGTCTTTTGGCATGTGCTCCATGTGCTCCTGGTGTCAGGCCGAGGTGGCCGAGCAGACAGGCGGCAGGAAGTGGGACGTGGCCCAGGAGACGCTCTCCCGGGTAAACAACACCCCCCCCCCCCCCCCACCATCATGAGGACACCCCCATCTCACTACCCGCCATCCAGCAGGCACAAAAAAAAACAAAGAACAAAACGTAAAAAAAAGTGAGAAACCTAAACATAAATAAACCGATCTTGCAGCTGAGAGTACTGGCCGATACTAATATCGATCCATAACGATATGAGCAAGAATGATACATGCTTACGATGTGTCTAAAAATGACGAACTACTCGATCAATTAATTACCTGTCATTTTTATTTTATTAATCTTTAAAAAAGTCAATTATTATTTAAATAAAATAAAGCAAAAAAGAAATTTAAAAAACATTATTTAATATTTTTTTTTATTAATTTAACCTACTTAATTCCTCAATATAACCATTTTACTACAATCATTTTTAGACCCTTCTAAAAATACTTGAAAAAAAATTTGAAAAACAAAAACGCAAAAGCACGTCTTTGGGAATGAATGAGTTCATCTCTGATTGCTTTGTATCGTATTTCAAGAAAAAATAAATAAATGAGACTATTTTTGGAAGTACACAAAAAAACTGTCTCACTTGCAAGTTGGATTTGTGTATACACACACACACACACGTACGCAGCCTTGACTCAGTTCCTGGATCCAAAGTGAACAAAATGTTCTCCCAGGAAGTTCAAACACACACGCACGCTTACAAACATGACCTCAAGCTGACTTGAGTTTGTTTCGCATGCCGCTGTCATGTTGCTTACATTCAAGCGCTAGCGGACGCTTTTTGCTAACAACAACAACAGCACTGCTCTGCTTGCATATCAGCGCTAATATTGGTGATTTGGGATGTAGATATATTCTGATACCGTTTTTTTTCCCGGCTGATATCGGATTGATATCAGTATGGATCGAGATATACAGATAGATAAACATCGGGCCGATATTAACATCAGGCTATGTGGTATCGACATTGGACCGATAACCGATATCAATATTAGGTCGATATAAATATTGGGATGATATCCAGAATTAAAATCGGAACCGATAAACACAATCAAAAATTTGGCTGGTGTTCAGAATCAACAATCAGGGCGGTATCAATAATTGGACCAATATTTGGTTGGTGTCAAGAACCGGCCAAAATCCGGTATCAACATCGAGTAAGTCTCCACATTGAGCCGATATCTGGTATCAACATCGAAGTGACATACGATATTAACATCGAACCTGTATCTGCTATCAACACTGTACTGATAACCAGTATCAACATTGGGCTGATGTCCTGTATCAACATCGGATCGATATCCAGTAGTAACAATTGGACCTATATTTGGTATCAACAATTGAGTCGATCGCAACAGCTGGCCAAAATCGGGGCTCAACATCGAGCAAGTATCAACATCGGGGAGATATCTAGTATCAACATCAGACTGATATACGCCATCACCATCAGGCCAATATCAACAATTGGGCTGATTTCCGGTTCGACAATCATGCCACTCACGTTCGAACCAATATCGACAATTGCCACCTGAATACACAAATGCAATTACCAGGGATGCACGAGGTATCTATATCGTTTCAAAGTGTCATTTCAAAGGATCGAACAATGACAAGATTACTGATGCCGGCCACAGATACTAAGATTAAAAAAACACAACAAAAAAAGTGTGCATTGATGATTTCAGGGTATCTTTTTTTTTTTCCACGCTTTGCCCGTAACTCGGCGTGACCTAGTTGAAGCTCACGTTGCCTGCACATTTTGTACCTAGCAAGAGCGCAGCTGCTTCCTGCTCATGTCACTTGTCGCACATTTCAAAAATAAAACGTACGAGACGACACCGCAACGCCGCCGTTTGTTTCCTGCGGGGGCGGATCCAGATTCACGTGTTATTCATTGAGCCCGGCTTTCAAATGGCCGTTTGAAGACCGGGTCGGGGTGTTAGCGTAGCGCGGCGCGTACGCGGGGCTTGTTGCCTTCGGATTTATTTTCCCTCCTCGGAGTTGATTTTCTCCCGCTGCGTCGGGCGCCGTTACGTTGAAGATGTTTTAGAAATTAAGGTCTGGGGCCAGCTGGACCCGGCCGGCCCTCGAGCGCCGTGAGTCAGTGTTTCCACAGCGCGTCCCGCCCGCCCGCCCGCCCGCCGGCCCTACGCTCGTCATTCACTTTAACTGCGCTAGCGAGCTTTTTGCCGTCGCTTTTGGAGGGAAGCAAAGTAACAGATTGGGACTGCGTTGCCGCCTCCAGGGAAACGCAGACTTTGAAAAACAACCGTCCCGGTTTTTGCTAGCTAGCCTTGGGACTTTTTCAACCCTACAGATGTTCTATAAAAACGAATTTTGGGGCCGTGTTTCTTCCTGAGACCTGAATTTGCTCATTTGTCCACTAGAGTCCCAGTGTCCTCAATCGAGGACATCGTGGCCTTTTCAGTCACGTCTTGTGTGTTTGTCTTCGAGAAAAGTACGTTCAAATATATAAGGAAGTACTTGCGAATAAAGGTGGATGTTTTTACAAATATGTTCAGGCGTATTTTTAAGTTAAATGCTAAAAACCTGTCAACACCGTGTGGCATTATGGGAATAAATGCTATGTTTTTAGCATTTAGCTAGGTAGTCTGGTCAACACCCTGTGGCATTATGGGAATTTCTTTTTATCATTTACCTTACATTTGAGCATATTTGCAAGTACGTTTGTATTTGAAAATAAATTTAAATGACTTGGAATTACATTCCTTGTTAGCTAAATGCTAAAAACGTAGCATTTTTTTCCCAAAGTGCTACAGGGAATGCCAGTTAACCCCCTGTGGCATTGTAGGAATAAATGCTACATTTTTAGCATTTAGCCTACAAGATTGTATTTGCAAGTGTATTTGAACAAATACAGTTGAATGTATTTAGAAAAAGTATTTGTAAGCTAAACGCTAACAAATTTATTCCGATAATGCTATGGGGTATTCTTGTGTGATATTATAAGAATGTTATGTTTTTTTTATCATTTACATACATCAAATCAATTCCAAAGTATTTGTGGTTACGTTCAAACAACCTTGTAAGCTAAATGCTAAAAACGTAGCATTTTCCCCCAAATGCTACGTTTTTAGCCTTTAGCCTCCATTTACAAGACGCTTTTAGTTCCCACTCCTCTTTGGATACATTAAATCCCCCCCCAAATTAGCGATCCAATACTAAATACCGATACCAATAGATCTTTGGATACACATGTTATGTTTTTTTATCATTTACATACATCTAATCAATTCCAAAGTATTTGTGATTACGTTCAAACAACCTTGTAAGCTAAATGCTAAAAACGTAGCATTTTCCCCCAAATGCTACGTTTTTAGCCTTTAGCCTACATTTCGACATAATCTGTCAAACACGTTTTGCACCTAGGTGTTTTTTTTCAGCAAAAGTAAAAGTTGAAGCCCTTTCTAGTTGATTCGGGAAATAAAAGTAACACAGATGTTAGCTTCAGGTGCTACAGATCTTTGGTACCGCTCTGGAAATGAGGTCTAGCAGGTTACGAGTTGTTGCCGCTGGCTCGAGCCTTCGGACCCGCTCGCAAGCCCTAACCGCACATGAGCACAATAAAAGAAAGTGAATGAATGAAAGCAGCGAGAGGAGGAGGAGGAGGAGGAGGAGGAGGAGGAGGAGGAAGAGTGAGGGAGCGTTGCTTTTCAAGAGCGAAGGCCAGAACAAAAGGCCTCTTTGTGCGCCACTGGCGAGCGCAGTGAAGTGGAGCCAGCGCTTTGGGGAGTGTTTAACAGTGTGCACCGACTGCATTCCTGCCGTGTGATTACAAGACGCTTTTAATTTCCACTCAGGAAACCCGCCGACTTAACTCTTTGCGCTCCTCGCATTCTCTCGCACTCCGTCGCTCGCAGCCGTCTGCGGCCGCTGGATTTTTCCACTGGGCCGAGGCGGGCTGCGCTATTATTATTCCGGGGGGTGAGGGGCCGGGCCCAGATGGCATTTTTATACGCGTAAATCGGTGCGGGATCTCAAATCTGGACTAGGCGCCGATACCGTTGGATCTTTTCATACAAAAAATCTCCCCCCCAAAAAACTACCAATGTGATACCAAGTACCGATACCACTAGATCTTTGCGTGCAAAAAAGTTCTAACAAAAAAACACCAAACACCGAGTACCGATACCACTAGATCTTTTCATGCAACGACCCCCCGCCCCCCCTGAAAAATTACCCATGCAATACCAAGTCCCGATACCACTACATTTTTTCATACACAAAATTTCCACCCAGAAACTACCGATACGTAAGCATGATCAGTACGGGATCTCAAATCTTGACCAGTTGACATGATACCAAGTACCAATACCACTAGATCTTTGAGATGCATAAAATTACCCCCCCAAAAAACTACCAATACAATATCAACTACTGATAGATCTTTGGTTACACAAAATTTCCATCCCAAAAAAAATACCAATACAATACCAAGTACCGATACCACATCTTGGGATACGCAATCTTTCCTCCCAAAAAAACGACCAATATGATACCACAAGATCCTTGGATACACAAAATCCCCCCCCCCCCCACCCAAAACTACCAATATGATATCAAGTATTGATACCACTAGACCTTTTGAGACAATATTTTCCCCCATAAAAACTACCAATACAATACCAAGTACCGATACCACATCTTGGGATACGCAATCTTTCCTCCAAAAAACTACCAATACGATGCCACAATACGACCCCCCCCCCCAAAACTACCAATACGATATCAAGTATTGATACCACTAGACCTTTTGAGACACAATATTTTCCCCCATAAAAACTACCAATGTGATACCAAGCACCGATACCACTTGATCTTTGGATACATTAAACCCCCCCCCCCCCCCCCCCCCCCCCCCCCATTATCGATCCAATACCAAATACCGATACCAATAGATCTTTGGATACACATAAATCTACGTCGTAGCGCACGTGGAGGAAATCGCTTAAAGGGTGAGTCGTCTCGCATCACGATTTCAACGCGTGAATCGTATCATCTCATTGTCCGTTTCATTCCTATGATGCCGTTGGCGCCGCGCTGAAGCTTTCTCTCTTTTACAGCATACTTCCTCCGCTTTTTCTTACTGCCCCCCCCCCCCCCCCCCCACTGCCTCCCACCCACTGTATTCATGAATACAGAGAAAAGATAAAAGTGGCATTTGTCAACGCTCTAAATCCGTCCCGCTCTTTTTTCTTTTTTTTTTGTGCTGTCGTCTCAGCTCATCGCCCGCTCCGGTAATGAGGCTTGGCATTGTCCAAAAAAAAAAAAAAAAAAAAATTGGGGGTGGCCCGCATAAAAAGTTTCTGAAAAGTCTTGAAAAAAAAAAATACGGGCCTGAGATTGGCCCAGGAGATTAGTCCGCTAAAAAAGATTTAATTAGGCCCATTTTGGTGCGTGTGGGCCCCCCTGGCCATTCACCGGACGTCCATTGGCTTTTATGCCCGTTTCAATATGCCCGCTCGCCGTTTTTGCGGACCACCTCGAGGCGTCCTTCTTTTTGTGCGCAAAGTTTTTTGTCTCATCCCGCATCGTATCGGCGATAAAAGGAAGAGGAA
The DNA here is from genome assembly GCF_059441005.1 of Hippichthys cyanospilos. NCBI lineage: Eukaryota > Metazoa > Chordata > Actinopteri > Syngnathiformes > Syngnathidae > Hippichthys > Hippichthys cyanospilos. The sequence goes on from NC_142382.1 coordinate 1,985,841, forward strand.
ATGGACGACGGGAGCGAGGCGGGAAAGACGTTCGGTTGGAGGGAAGAGAGGGGTTCGCGGAATATTGAGCGTGTTGAAAATACTTGGGTTTTCTATGAATTATGGTATGTTTAAGTGAGCACCCACCCAAAAAAAAAGAATCTTTAATTTTTAATCAGGCTACAGTTTTACATACATTAAAATGTTTGACTATTTTTTAAAATTTGCAACAGCATAATAGAAATTAGAATTCCTTGATTTAAATAAAAAAGTCCAATATAAAACTTTGAGTGCCATGGACGTGAAAAGACGTCAACAGTAACCCTACCGAGGAGCGCCATTGATGTCAATTGACGTTAAATACTATTTAATTTTGTTTTGTTTTTCTAAAAAACGGCTGTAAGTAAGAGATTTCGTTAAATCACCCGAATTTTTAAAGAATATTACATTGGAATAAATCGCTCTTTCATTAAAATTATATTTTGGGGAAAATTTTGTGTATCAAACGTACTGATGGTATCAGTAATTATTTCATACTTAATATTTAATACTGGAAAAAAAGTGTGATTTAACATCTCTAATTTTTAATATTCAATAGAAACTTCAAAGGAACAATAAAAAAAAATTCTATAAAGTAGATGAGGACTTGTGAGGAATTTTTTTTGAATGGCACTGGATCCCTCTCTTCTAAAAAGCATCTCTACTACCCGCCCAAATTCCCCCCCCCCCATTTCTGACCAAGCCCCAGGGTGTGTTTTGTCCGTTGTGGGGGGTGCGAGAAGAAATACGCCTTGGGGGATGAAAGGATGGTGGAGGAGGCAAGAGGTGGGGGAAGTTGGGCGGAGTGTGCAGGGAAAGTCTGCACCCCCCCCCCAACACTTTAACATCAAAGCCTAGGCTGGCAATAGAATTCAATAGAGGGAATCTGCATTTCCATGGACCCCCCCCCCCATCCAGGCCCAGGCCTCTTTTCCCAGTCACTCACTCATCTCAAGCCCCTTACCCCCCCCCCCCCCCCCCCTCACTCGAGGAGTCTGTTCAACATGAATTTTTGCCCAACTGTAGCAAAAAGATGATCAATTGATTTTAAGTTAGTTAGAAAAGTCTTCCTAAGTCCTACTTAAGTAGGAAAAACTACTAAAAGTAAAAGTAGTAAGTAAAAAACTTACTAAAAAGTAATCAATTACTTTTTGTATTAAAAGAATTGAAGGGATTAAGTAATGGATTACTTCATGTAAAAAACTTGATGTAATCCATTTCTTTAGGTACAAAAAGTACTAAAGTGATCATTTTTGGTACTAAAGTAATCAATTCCTTTAGGTAATTAAGTACTCAAATAATCCATCACTTTGGTCCTAAGGTAATCGATTACAATAGGCACCAAAGTATGTAATCGTTTACATTTGTCCGAGAGTACCTAAGTAATTGATTACTTTGGGCCAGAGAGTACTTAAAGTAATTGATTAATGTAACAAGTAATCATTTTAGTACTTAAATACCTGCAGTAAATTTTTACTTTTGGCACCAAAGTGATTTATTATATTAGGTATCAATACTAATACTAATAATACTAGAGTAATAATCCATTACTTAAGTCCTGAATGACGAAAGTAATCGATTACTTAATCCATTACTTTAGGTACAAAGACAGTGATAATTTTTTTGGAGTGAAAAATCAGCTCTTTTAGGTAATGAAGTACTAAAATAAGCCATTACTGAGAAATAGATAGGTGGCTAACATTAGCCCGTTTCACACACGCCCGTCTTTCGCTGTCAATAACAATCCCTCCAAATACAGATGCTTATAATAATGAAAATATACACTCGCTAACCTTCTATTTCATGTGATACATGTGTTAGCTTTTGACAACTGACTATTTATTGTCCTTTGATTAAGCGGTTAGCGTGGGCGGCGCTCGACATTTTGCTGAACTGTCAAAACGTCGTCTTTTGGTTTTTGTGGGTTTTTGCGTCCCAAAAAAAAAAAAAAAAAGTCTCCAATTCTCTCGCTTAAAACATTTCCTGACCGCCGAGTCACCCGCCGGCGGACGCTAAGGGAAAGTGACAGCCTTGCAAATATATTTCAGCCTATTCGTCATGTAGCCTGGCCAATAGGCATGGAGCGTTTATGGCCTGTCAGCAGAGAACATCTTCATAAAGTTATCAGGGGATGAACATTCCGCCAGATCTGAGACAGGAAAAAGTCTTCTGTTTCAAAGGACGATAGGCACAGTGAATGGCTAGCTAGCCCATTTTATATTTTAAGGGATAATAGCTAGCTAGGTACAGTAGTTAGCTAGCCAGCCAGTCTTAGTGGTAGCTAGCTAGACGGTCTTTGGTTTAATGGCTGATAGCTAGGTAGATACCATTGGTACCTAGCTAGCCAGTCTTGGGTTTTAAGGGATAATAGCGAGGGAGGTGCAGAAGGCAGCTAGCTGGCTGGTTTTACGTTTTGAGCTAGGTGGGTACAGTGGGGAGCTGGCTACTCAGTCTTATGTTTTAAGGGAAGATAGATAGGTAGGTACCATAAGGAATAATAAGTCGGCAGGTACAGTAGGTAGCTAGCTAGCTAGCCGGTATGACCTTTTAAGGGATGCCGGCTAGTTAGATAAAGTAGGTAGCTAGCTATCAGTTCTTAACTTTTAAGAGATGATAGCTAGGTAGGTGTAGTAGATGGATTTAAAGGACGATACCGAAGTAGCTACAGTATGCAGGCTAGCCAGCCTTAGGTTTTAAGAATGATACCTAGGTAGGCACAGTAGGTATGGTAGCTAGCTGGTCTGATGTTTCAAGGGACGATGGCTAATTCGCTAGCTAGCTACTTTTAGAATTTAGGAGATGATGGCTAGGTAGGTACAGTAGCTAGGTAGCTAGCTAACTCTTCTTAGGGTTTTAAGGGATGATACCGAAATAACTACAGTATGCAGCTCGCTAGCCGGCCTAAGCTTTTAAGGGTTTATTAGGTCGCTAGCTAGCCGGTCTGAAGTTTTAAGGGATGATGGCTAGTTAGGTACAGTAGGTGGCTAGCTGGCCGGTCTTACGTTTTAAGGCGCGATAGCTAGGTAGGTGGAGTGAGTCGCTAGCTAGCTGTTACTTGGTCAATTGCTGCTCAGGCTGGTGGCCAAAAGGGTGAGAACGGGTTCACAGAAAGAGCGGAATTCTCACAGTTGCACTTCTTCCCGGGCCAAGTTAGCCGTTAAATCCTTCTTGCTTCTTACCGATGACCCGTGAGTGATGTGGGGGACGGATCACTGGGTCTGTCCGTACACCGCTGGGACCGCTAGACCGGTGGGTCCGAGCCAGGCGGAGAGGAGCGCTCGTGTAATTCCTCTAATTGGGTTCATTAGATTGAAATTCTGTCTTCCGGATTCATCAGTGCTCCCGTAATTATTTCAAGGTGTGCGGTTCGCATCCACGTAGAATGTACCTTAACATACCCCGTTCCGCATTCCTTTAAGTTCCCCAGGAAGCTTTCAGGCAAATTAGCCATGAGCGACTTAGCGGTGCGAAATAAGGATTTGCGGCATTCAAACGCTTGTTTTGTTTTCGAAGAAAAAGGGACTTGGCGGATTAGGGGCGGAAGCAGGAAATGACAAAAGCCCAAACTCCTGGAGCCACTGCTTCACTTCACAAGGAAGGGGGGGGGGGGGGGGGGGGCGCTCGCCGATTCAGCCGCCGGGAAGCGGGCCGATCGATAACGCTCTTTAAACGCGCTTTTAATCGAAGGTGGCGGGAAGTGACCGCCTCTCTCAAAAGGAGACTTTGAGGGATTTTGCGTGCGAGGATGGACTGCAAATTCCAAACGAAAGCTTCAATACACCGCCCCCACTTTTTGTTTTGTAACTCCTTACTTACTTACTTGGCTAGCTAGCTAGCTAACTACCGTAAAAAAAAAAAAGGTTCCTCGTTTGTACTTTTGGGTCCGATGACTAGTCACTGTCAATAGCGTGACGCAAGACTAAAGCTATTTGGAGTCCATAAACAGAATATATACTGGGAACCATACCATTTAAACACTTTAAGGCAGAGGTGTTCAAACTATGGCCCGGGGGCCATTTGCGGCCACGTTCCACATTTTTGCGGCCCGCAAAGGTAAAATCCATTTTAAAAAGTCTTAAAAAGATTTGATAGTAAACATTTTTATGCTGATTAGGGGGAAATGACTGAAAAAATGTCAATACAATAAATAAAATACCCTTGCGTACAAAAGTGAAGCGGTGCACCCAGGGAACCAAAGAGGGACCCAAAAGAACTAAATTATACAAACAACTGATTTTCTGTTGAAGAAGTGCGTAAAGTTGCTTCGTTTATACTATTTAGGTACATTTTTCATTGACTTGTACTTAAACTGTACTTAAGGCTAGCATTAGCATGAAGTTGACATTCTTCCAATGCGTGTTGCTAGCTTGTTGCTACAAACACAAGCGTGAGCAAAGCTGGTTGAGTTAGCTCGTAAATGTCACCACAGTAGACGGGAGTGACTCGACAGTATACACACTTGGCGCAGCAAAACAAAACAGGCGCACCCCCCACCCCTAGAAACTTTTTTCCCCCACTGTGCTTTCACTTAAGCGCCCCCTCCACACTCCCTTTTTTTTTTTTCTTTACGACGCCCTGCTTCCTAATAAACTTTTTGCGGCGTTTGGAATCCATTAGGAGCAATATCCCACTTTTCAAAACATCCTGGATCTTTTGGGGGGGGGGGGGTCCATTGGTATGGAGGGCACAGCCAAAATGTCACAGGAACCAGGAAAAGAAGATGTCGTCGTAAAACCGTTTGGCAACTGCTGACTGGAGGAACTTGTGTTGTTGTTAAAGGCCCCGTCCACGAGTAAGGACTAAGGTAATTATTTTATGTAATTATGTTTCATTTTCATTGATTATTTTAGGTAAATACATACTAAGGTAATTAATTACTTTATGTAATCAAGTACTATTTGAAAAACCAAGTACCGGGGATGGAATCTCTAGATTCTTGAATGAAACTTGAAATGACGTCTTTGGGACTGATTGAGTTCAGCAATTTTTTTTTTACAAATTCTGGTGAATATTTTTAGCATGAAAAGGAAAACTTACTGTTGAAGTTTCAAATTAATAGAAGGTATTTAGGTAACTAAGTACTTAAGTAATAATTATGTGCTCAAGTAATCAATTACAATCAATCTACTTAAGTACCTAAAGTAACTGATTACCTTAGAAGCCTGTTACAGATTACTTTAGAAACTGGATTTATTAAGTAGCAGCCATTTTAGATCGCCATTTGATCCAATTCTTGGAGGGAAATACGTAACTGGGATTAAATGTTAGGACTCTTAAAAACGTAAAATGACGTCTTTGGAACTGATTGAGTTCAGCATTTTTTTTTTATGAATTTTTTTTAAACTGAAAAGGAAAATTTACATTCCAATATACAACAAACGTTTTTTTTTGTTTTTATTTAAACACATTTTTGCGTTTGTTTTGGAACTTTGTGTTGGAGGTGCGAAGGCCGCTGTGTGAAAGGACACGGAAACGTGTCTGCTTTCGTCCCGCTCGGTCGGAACAAAACAAAAGATAAACTCAATGCCAAGGTTACGAAGCTTTAGGGCGCTTTCCCGCCTACCTTTTCTTTTTTTTTTGTTGTTGTTGTTAAACCTAGCTATTGTTAGGTATCGCCTCCGTCGAGCGCAGGTATTCCCAGCCTATCATCTGGAAGTGGATCTTATCACGGGCCAAACAAACCTTATAATCCAATTCAGATAAGTGCCACTCGATTGTTCCCACACAGCGTCAAAGTGGACGCCGCCAAACAAACGGCAGAAGGAGGTGCGCCGGGTCGTCGACAAAAGACGAGTAAACAACTTTTAACAATAGCGGCTTCCGGCGAGTCGGTCGAGCGAGCGCTTTTCCTGCACGCGCGCCCCCTCGCATGCGTCCGGGTTTCCTGAGGACGTCCAGGCATGTGCCTGAGATGGCGCACCCCCCCTATAGCGTACACATCCTCGAGCACAAAACATGTTTTAATACACGAATCAAAGAACGGCAAAATCTGCCAAGCGTTCCAAATATCAAACATCTGTATTAATTTCCCAAGGAAGATGGCGCACCACATTTTTGCCTCACAGACGCACTTAAAAAAAGTCTAATTTTCACGACAAGCTGAAGATTAATAGTCCAACTTGTTAAGATCCTTGAACGCCTCACCACTTCACTTCATACCAAAGCACCCCGCAATCTGCCTAACTAACACAAATCTGTGCACCGCCTTCTCACCTGCACATCCTCAAAAATTTTAAATTTCAAATGATTAAAATTAATTATATTCAAATGCAGAAAACAAACGCCTGAATCAGCTGAAATGAATTCAACATCCCAGACATGGCACACCACATTTATGATCCCAGAGACATAGTGCACCCCCTTTTCATCTGCACACGCTCTGTATTACTTCAGTCTAAATCAGTCAAACATGTTGATGATACACCACTTCGCAACACACCTTGAAAATTCATCATTCATTATCCCCATCTTTCAACTTTTTGACGGAGAAGACGCACCCCCGTTCTCGTGCACATAACCGAAATAAATAAAAATGAAACCCCATTTAATTACCTCCCTAATCAACGATTAAGCGTTACGCTCACTTAACATTCCAACAAAAGTGGTGCACCCCCTCTCTCGCGAATGACAGAGATGGCGCACCACCGCTGTCTGGCATACACCCCAAAAAAGAAATGTATTCAAACACACAAATGAAGTAATGCCTGAATAACCTATGAAGCGTCGCACCCACTTGAACATCCCAACAGAAATGGCGCACCCCCTCTCTCCCGAATGATCTCTGACGACTTTGGTTGATTGATGGCATTCCGACATCCAAAATGGAGAAATCTGTTGCGTGCGCCAAAGAGGAAAGGGGGGTGCGGAGGATCGTAAAAAAGAAGAAAAGATGAACACGGGGCTTGTGGGTAATTACGGCGGTGGGCGGGAGACGAGCTTTTGGGGTGGGGGTGTGAAGGCCAGATGTGCGAGGAATGTTCTGGCTGGAGGTGCGCGAGTGGGTGTGCGGTCGGAGCGAAGAGCATTTGAATAACGCAGCCTGCAAGTCGTTAAAGAGGCCGTCAAGCCTCCGACAGGGTCCGGAGTGTCTTTCGAAAAGTAGCGCTTGGACGCCGCAGGCACCGCGGCCTTCAAGACTTTGATTTGGATCTCGCTTGACTGCTGATGGAAATTGGATCGCGGGTCTCAAATTAGGGTTTGGAGTAAGGGATGGGATTTCAAACGAGGGGTTAGGGTGTCAAAGTAAGGTTTCGAGACGGAGTCGGAGTTATACGATTCCGAGATAGAGATGGGTATCAAGAAAGACTTGGATATCTAAGGTTCTGGTTTCAAGACAAGATTGGGAATCTGAAGTTCCTGGTTTGGTTTTCAAGACTCAGGTAGGGTTTCACATTAAGGTTTCAAGGCAGGGTTGGAGCTATCTGATTCCAAGTTAGAGGTGGGGCTTCAAGAAAGAGTTGGGTATCTAATGGTATGGTTTCAAGACAATATTGAGAATTTAAAGTTTATGGTTGGGTTTTCAAGACTCAGGTAGGGTTTCAAAGAACGGTTTCAAGACAGGGTTGGAGCTATATGATTCCAAGTTAGAGGTGAGGCTAGGGGTTAGGGTTGCAAATTTGGGTTTTTAGACTAAGTCATGGTTTTCAGACAAGGTTTTGAGACATGTTTAGCTTTGAAAGTAGGGTTTCAAACCTTAGCAACGGACTGCACCCAACAAATTGCCAAATGGTTTCAAGAGTTTTATGGATTCAAAGTAGGGTTTCAAGCCTGAGTTAAGATTTTCAAACAGCGTCCCATGCCTTTAGCGTCACGGTGTCCGCTTCCTGGTTGACATTTATTTGCTCAGTGACTTTTTGGCCCTCGACCCTTTCGGCCAGGTTTTTTTTTTCTTACAAAAACACCCCCCCACTCACACAAAAAAAGCGTCCGCGCTTGACGTCTGATTGCCTTCAAGTCACGAGCGCGTCTGTTTGTTCAGCTGCGAGAGAAAAAGGCCGAGAAGGAGGAAATGAAAAGACGCCAATACGTTGCTGTTTGTTCTGCCGAGTAAGACGAGAGTCAGGAAACTGCTGATTGACCGCTCCCGCCTCGTGCCGCCTCGTGAAGCCTCACGAGGCCTCGTGCCGCCTTTCACCTGGGCCCGCCTGGGACTTGGACCCCACCCTAATTCCCTGTATCTACAAAGTATGGTTTCAAGACAAAACTGGCGGTTTGACACTTTTTCCCTCGGGTAAGGGTTTCAGACAAGACGGATGGAGGAGTACCGATACCATGGCAGCCGATACTCGTATCTTGGAACAGTTTTACGCAAACTCGAAATTTCAAATTAGAAGAATAGAAAATCGCTAATTTTATTATAGGTCATGGGCCGCTAAAATGTGGATGGCGGGCCGCAAAGGGCCCACGGGCCGGCGCTAACCCTGTCTTGAAACCGTAATCCTATCTTGACACCCTAACAAAAAACTTGAAACTTGAAACCCTACCTTTTTTTCAGCTGGGGTTGAACTGAGGGGAAGTGAGAAGTGCTGATGATACTCTTGGTGCAACGACAACAACAGGATGACCCCCCCCCCCGATTGTCCCCGTCATGACCGGGGAAGTGTGAGCGGGTGCCCGTCATACAATCTGCGAGTAGGACTTTTGTTTTCTTTCCACCTTGACTCTTCTCACTTTTCACGCGCCACCGTCTCCGCTTTGCTGCAGCGCTCCCGCTGCCCGCAGTCTCCTCGCAGATAAAAATCTCTTTTTAACTAGTTGAAACCCCAATCCAGTCTTGAAACCATAACCCTAACCCTAGCAAAATGCTAAATATTTTTTAGCAAAATGCTAAATGTTTTTAGCATTTAGCCTATAACTTCATAGTGTCATTTTGAAGTAGATTCAGAGGAGTTTGCCGGTCAAAAATGTCTCTGTAATTTTGTGAATTTTAGCTAGCGCTAATAAGCTAGCAGCTAACAAACGGCGCCCTTGAATGTCTGCAAGCAGGAAGAAGAAGAAGAAGATGAAGTCGCTGGCCAGCAGATGTTTGGCCTTCTATACGGCGAGTAAAGGCCAATTAAGAGCGGCTCTTAATGAGGCTGGCAGGCACCCATAAAACGTCTGCTGCAATGAAAGACCGGCTCATTAGCCCCTCCCGCCGTTAGCCGCCGCCACCGCCGCACGGGACGGGAAGTGACGGATCAGACGTTTGCCGAGTGGGCTTTTTGACAGCGGTGACTTTATGCCGCCCGCGTCTGGCCGCCGCGTCGCCTGAATGCTTGTCCTTGTGTGGTCGTGATGCACTTTTTCCAGCGGCTAGCCAGCGCCCCAAATGGGGTGGGCGGGGCTTAGCCAACGGGGGTGCGACGAGTACACGCAAACGTATTCGCAATTAAGTTTGAACGACTTTGCCAGTCAAAAAATGTTTACTCCGCATTGGCCGTGGCACGTTTTCGTATGCTTGACTTGGCGCACCCCTTCAAAATTTCACCTGATACCCTCAAACGGGGGCGCGACGAGTACATGTGAACGTGTTTGCGAGTAAGTTTGAACAAGTTAGCCAGTCAAAATGTTTTTACTCCAAATTGGTAGCGCCACGGTTTTGGATGATTGACGTGGCGCACCCCCTCAAAAAAACCCTGATACCCTCAAATGGGGCTGCGACAAGTACATGTGAAAGTATTTGCAAATAGATTCTTACGTGTTTGACAGTCAAAAATTATTTACTCCACATTGGCAGGAGCAGTTGTGTATGCTACTTTGCGCACCCCTTCAGCACAAACAAAAACCCTGATACCCTCAAATAGGAGTGTGACAAGTACATGTGATCGTATTAGCAATAGTCTGAACAAGTGTGGCAGTCAAAAAAATGTTTACGCCACATTGGCAGCAGCACGGTCTCATATGATAGACTTGGCGCACCCCATCAAAGAAAACCCTGATATCCTCAAATCGGGGTGCGATGAGTACATGTGAAAGTATTCGCCGGTAAGATTGAAAGAGTTTACCAGTTGACTGTGTTTACTCCACACTGGCACCGCCAGGCTTTCGTGTGATAGACTTGGCGCACCCCCCGGAATCAACTCCTGATACAGTCACCTCATGCTTGCTATTCCCAAATGGAACGGTAGGAATGTTTCATGTTTAATCAGCTTCATAACTCCTCAAGCTATAGGACACCTCAGGCATCCCTTCATATTTTCGCACCTCCCTCCCAAGCTCCTCAAAATGGGGGTGGGCGAAGTTTAGCAAATAGGGGTATGACGAGTACATGCGAATGTATTTGCAAGTAAGTTTGACCAAGTTTTCCCATCAAAAAATGACTCCACATTCGCAGCTCCATGCGTCTGTGTGATAAACTTGGCGCACCCCCACAAAGAAACCCCCGATACCCTCAAAAGGAAGGTGTGACGAGTACATGCAAACAAATTTGCCAGTAAGTCTGGATGGGTTTGCCAGTCAAAAAACGTTTACGCCCCACTGTCAGCGCCACGTTTCCGTGTGATAGACTTGCCGCACCCCCCTCAAAGAAACTCCCGATACCCTCATTTTTGCTACTCCCAAAGGGACCGGGAGGAATGTCTCGTGTTATATCGTTAGCATAATAATCAGCCTCGTAATTCCTCAAGATAGAAGACACCTCTGGCAGCCTTTCATATCTTCGCACCCCCGGTCCTCGCCGAGCTTACGTGGGACATCTGGCGGGCAGATGCCGCGACACGGGGAACGGTGGCGAAGGAAGGATGTGGAAGGGGCGGGGGAGTGTAATCGATGGTGTAAGGCTACGCACTGTTGATGGAAAACTTCACTAGTCGCTCTCCAGGTGTGAGCCTGTTCTGTTTAACTTTGACGCACCCCCCTCTCCCCAGCACGCGCTCTAAAAAATATACAAGCCCAAAAACGGCCGACTCAGCTAAACGTTTCAAGTCGCCATCTTCAAAATTCCAGCATCCCTCTCTCAGGGGAAGGGGTATACCTTTTAATCATTGTGGGGTGCGTCACAAGCCCCAAAATAGTCTTATTTAGGCAAAATTAGTAATTCGGGGTGTGTCAGGAGCAAAGGGGCGTGCAATGGCCATTGAGATACTATAAGAAGTGTGTGACTTCAAATGTTTGATAGATTTTTAGGATTATTCAATTGGGAACTGACGTTAATCAAAAGCATATACATGGGAAAGGGGTGCGCCATATATGTCCGGGTGTTTGGACGGTGTAGCTTGAAAAATATGAAAATGTCTGATTTAAGTCTTCTTTGGTCTGGGCAGAATGACTTTTTTGAAAAGGTGTGTGAAAGGGAGGACTGCTGCGCCTGCTGCGGATGATTAAGGGGGTGCATGCGATAACCCATAACCATATCGATCCACGCACTCCCTTAAAAATCCTTGGGGAGGATGCTGGACCCTGCACACATCCTTTAAAAAAGGTCATTTACCCTAATACACGAACAATAGAATGCCTAAATCAGCTTTCCTTAAGTTTTCGAAACAGTGCACCCCTTAAAAATCCAAAGAGGGATGGTGCACCTCCAAGCACACCCTAAAAATAAAGTTAGTTCCTGAAAAGAAACAATTTCAAGAATCCTGAAATCAACCTTTATGAAGTTTGACGTCCACACACCTCAAAAATCACAGGGACGGCGCACCCGACACACCCCCAGAAAAAGTCAATTTAAACACGAGTCCTCACATCAGCCTTCAAGGACACTTATGGACTGCAGCTGATGTCTTTCCGTCCTCATGGCTGTTAGTCAGAATATCGAGATAACATCATCTCGAATTCCCTTCGCCAAAGAGCGTCCACTGTTTTGCCCGTCTTTGTGCGTCCTCGCTTCCCAAGCCGGCGAGGGACTTCCACAATGGGACGTTTGCGTCTCCATATCGCCGTCGCACCCCCACCGCCCGTGACCGCGTCAGATTGATATCGGGTTGTCGGGACGCCGCCCTCCGCGAGTTTCCCGTTTCAGCGGCCACAATGGTGGCGTCTATCCCGCGCCGCTAGCGAAATGTCAGCTAGCGTCCGCCGCCCTGGTCCTCGTCCTATTGAAAGGGGAACGCCCCGGGGGATGATGGGTAAAATGTTCTATCGGGCTCCGTGTACAAGCGATATACCATGTTACCGGAGGATTAAGTTCCCTTTTATTGCGTAGTGTCGTCTTTCACGGAACTTTGCAAACGACTTGAAAGTGTTTGGTTGGATTTTTTTTTTCCAGGTGCGCGCAATGGAAAGGGGGTGCGCCAATCTTTGTCAGATAGCTGAGGGGGCGCCACGAATGAAATATTTTGTGGATTGAAGAGTTCTTTGACTCTTTGGGGGCGTGGCTAGGAGGGGGTGCACGTTCTCTGTCAGAATTTTGAAGGGGTGCGTGATTGGTGGATATGCGAGAGAGGAGGTGTGCTATCTCAGCTCGGATATTGATGAGTTTGCGTTTATATATTTATGTAAATTTATATTTTTTAGGGGCTTACATTTTTTACTTAGATTATCTTTGGCGGTATTTTGCATTCGCGCAAAGTTTTGGTATTGGTACTTGGTATCGGTGACTACTTACAATGGTATCGGTATGATAAACTGCGATATCAGATGTGGGCGAAACGTCTCACTTAGTGGGTTATTTCCACTGTCGTACGTGTCGGATGGCCAGCAAGCAAAATCTCAAAATAAATGACTGTTAAAAATAAAAAAAAAAAGAGAAGGGAAAGAGGAAGTGGCGAGCTGGCGACAGGAAGTGAGAGCGGTGAAACATCTGCTGAAGATTTTTTGTTTTTTTAAAGAGTGTTTTTGTTGTCTGTTAGTTGTCTGGTTGGTCGGCCTTGACTTTAGCGTGGAAGAAGGGAGCGAAGGGGGAACAAAAAGGAGGATAAAAAAAGGGGGGGACGGGATGAAAAGCCCCCTTCTGACTCCCTGTGACCCACATTCATTTGCACAGCTTTTATTTTGGAGGGGGGGGGGAGGTCTGTCTTGGCAACGGGCAGCCGCTGTGAAAGAATCTCAGCGCTCTGCCAAAAGCAGTGAAGGAGTGGAGGGAGGGAGACACCAGAGCGCCCCCCCCCCTCCCCCAACCCCCCCTGTTGCCCCTGGTGACAAGCCCTCAATGAACACCACCAAAACCAAAAGACAGCAAGCAATGCCCAAAAAGTTGTTTGGAAAAATGTTGATTGGATATTTCATTTCCTGCCCTTATTTAGTGCTAGTGTTCTTAATGTTTGATTTCTTTGTCATTCAAACAAGAGGCTCTCATTCTCCATTTCCTCACTGCTCTCACGCTCTATGTTGTCTCTGTGGCCTTAGTGTCACCTTGGATATTTTTCCTCGTTATAGAATTACACAAAAACAACTAGTCCTTAATCTCTATTTTGCTCGAACGGTCGGTAATCTCAGTGCCCTTAGTTTCACTCCAGATGTTTTTGCCCTTATTCCTTAGAAGTAAAAACAGGAGGCCGTTTCTTCTCTGTTTTCTTCCTGCCCTCAGTCTCCCCTTTGCTGAAGAAAAAATATCCAATATGAGATTAAGGGCTGAGAAAATCCTATTTTTAAATCTTATCTCTGATATTCCCCTTTATCATTTGGACTAAATCACACGAGGCTCTCAGTGTTCACTTTGTCCGATGCCCTCAATCTCTACTTTGCGGCAGAGCTCCGTATTCTAAGTGTCCTTAGTCTCACCTTTTGTAAATTGTATTTTTTCCTTAGTGAATACAAGGAGCACTGTCTTTTTCCTGCTGCCCATAATTTCAATTTTGCTATAGTGCTCCGTATTCTCAATGCCCTAAGTCTCTCATTTTCAAGCTTTTGTACAAAGACACTCCATCTACATTTTTTTTCTCACTGCCCTCAATCTCTTCTGCATTCTCGATGCTCTTAGTCTCACTTTAACTCCTTTATTTCTTTAAAAAGAGAGGCGATCAGTCTACATTTTCTCACGCTCCACTTTGCTGCAGTGCTCTGTATTTTCAGTGCCCTTAATCTCTCTTAAACTATGTTTTCCCTTAAAAATAAAAACAGTAGGCACCCGGACTACATTTATTTGTTGTTCTCATGTTCACATTGCTGCAGTGCTCTCTATTTCCAGTGCCCTTATATGTTTTTTGTTTTTTTTCCTGTTAAAAATAGAAGACCTCTCCCTTTCTGTTTTCTTACTGCCCTCAGTCTCCATTTTGCTGCAGCAAAAATGAGATTAAGGGCTGAAAGAATGCATTCTCAGTCTCATCTCGGATATTTTCTTGAGTTTTACCTGAAAGTAAAAACGCCCTACCCTCTCAATTTTTTGTTGCCCTCAGTCTCCGTTTTGTTGCAGCGCATCTTGGATATTTCATTCCATTTTGCGCCACTCCAACGCGTAAAAAAAGAGGCCGGGTTGGCACGGCGATTGGTGGCAGCAGCTGCGTCTCAATCAGCGAGCGACGTGAAAGGAGAAGCGCTGGCGGGTTTTTAATGGGCCATTTGATTGCCGTCCAGACGCGGAGCCTGAATGCGGCGGTGACATCATCACGCAGCCGTAGGTCAGCTCGACGGGCAGCTGAGTGCCGCTGGCCCGGCGGGAGAAAGGGCCCTTTGAGACCCCCCCTGCCCCGAGCTGGCCGGACCCCCAGATCATTAGCAGTCAGGCCCGATGCTAGCGCCAAACATGTATCAGCATGCACAGACGCACAGGACATGGCATAACAAGGCGGCTTTTTCTTTCAGTGGTCCAGTCAATCAAGCTTTGTTCTTTTAATGCCTGGGAATCCCCCCCCCCCCCGGCAAACGGGGTTTCGTCCATAAACGATAAAAGTCGCGGGCCAAAACATTTCTCCCTCTCTGGTTTTGGCCTCTTCTTTACCGCTAATCATCGTTACACCGGCCGCGCTTTTCCTGCCATTAAGCGACGATGGAGGCCAAAGCCGCAAAGAACATGATAGTCGTGGAAGCCAACATACCCCGCGACTCCCCTTCCCCGCCTTGGAATGCGTTTCTGCAGCGCTGCACTTTTCCACATCCATCCATCCCGGAACGGACCCCACCCACACGCTTTTGAACCCTCAACTCGCCGCTTCTCGCCAATACATTTGCTCCATCTGGAAAGCTTGTTTATTTCCCTTTTAAATGATGCCCAGATTGCCAATCGTGCGATGTGGCGTGCGGACAAAGACGGTCGCACACTGTTGTGAGACGGCAAAACGTATTGGTGAGAAGCATTTCTAGGACTGAAAAATACATTTGCCAACAATTTTTGGGTGTTTGAATCCCAGCAGGTGATTAGAACGATCATTTTTGTCCAGGAAAATCCGAAGCTCATGCTATTACACACTGCTGTGGGGTGGCAAACATGCATTTGTGCACAGTATTGTTGAAAAGAGAAAAATCATGAAAAACTCATTTCCAAACTATAGTACATCGAACATTTGGTCAGCCTGACACCCCTAGAATTATACTTGTCAAACACTGCTGTGGGATGGCAAATTGTACGAGCAAGAAGAATTTTTAGAACCATGAGATACTTTTGTTTTGTGTTGAAATTGTTAAATGAGAGCAATATAAACAGCATTTTCCCAATTTTGCAGTTCAAGAAATGGACTCTCCAGTTCATGTTGGCAACACACTACTGTGGGACGGTAAATTATATTGGAACAGGGCATTTCTCTGACCGAAAAATACGTTTACCAACTATTGTTTGTGTCTGATTACCAACAGATTACGGGAAAAAAAAATTTTGTCCAAGAAAATGACCAGTTCATGCTAGTCCCACACTGCTGTGGGGTGGTGAAGATGAATTTACCAAAAGTATTCTGAAAACTTTAAACTGTTGTGGGACGGCAAAAAGCTGCCTAGCGCATTCCACCTGTGATGCATCCTGTGTTTAATAAGCTCGTGGATGGCTGGGCGAAATGGAAAAAATGTGGGGGAGTGTGCATGTGTGTGTGCATGTGTGTGTGTGCGCGTGTGTGGTGGGGGTCCAGAAAAACAAGTGAAAGGAAGATGAGAGGAAAAGGGGCGAGGACAAAAAGGGGAGGAAATGGGGAAGATAACTAGAGTGTGACCCGCATCCTGACAGTTCCCCCTCAATAACCCCGCCTCCTCATTCCAATTTTTTTTGTCAACTTCTAGCTCCCCCTGGTGGAAGCCTCCCAACATGATTTATCCAGTGCGTCGAGATCCGAAACTCTCCAATTATATATTATTTGTTATCTATTTTCTTGTGTTCATATCAGTTATATATTTGTTGCGGGTATTTCAGATTTCCCACATTGTGAGCGGTCAGTGAACACAGCGCCAGTGTAACGCTGTATGCGCTCCGAGCAGTTGTTTTTCTATTTTCTCCCGGCTCGAGTTCATTTTGCCCGTAAATACCTGAAGTTGCGCAGCATCCGCGTTTCACCAAGTTTATGATTGTGCGTAATATGCCAAAAGGCCGTAATTAATAAACGAGTCAAACGGAATTTCCGCGTTCTCTAACCGGAGCATTCGGCTGCTTATCTTGCCAGTCTTCATTGAATTAGCTGGACACATCATAAATCCTCTTGGTTTCAGCAATATTCATGCGTGTGAACGATGTTGGACTCGGACGTTGGTTCAGCCTGCTCGCTTCTTTTATTGAAAATAATGCGTAACAACGTGAGCTAACATGAGCTGCTGTTATCTACACGTTACTGTGTATAGGACGCAGCCATACTTTTGGCCTTAATTTGTAGGGGAAGAAAAGGTGTATCTTATATTTGGGGAATTACGGTAATCAATGGGGTAGCCGAACTGCAGGTGTGATAATAACAAAAGCTATGGTACAGTATAAGCTTATTTTATAAATGAAAATGGAGCTAAATATTGCCGCCAGTACAACGGAATTTGACTTAACGAGCCCGAACCGTCCACATAGGGGGACGATGGAGGAGAAAAAAAATGAAAAGATTGACCTATGCCCCAAACAGAGGGCGTGCCTCAAGTCTGGAAAAAATCCCCGCACATACGCCAACAAAAAGACTCTATAAGATACCTCGCTCAACATGTAGATTAAGGAATTCATAATTGCCGCTTTAGTCAGTAGTTTATGATCGAGAAAGACTTTTATGATGGCGCTGCGGAATCTCCGCGCATCAGGCCGGTTGGCGAGACCCGACGGGTCAGAATTCCCCTCGGGCAGCACTTTGAAAGTCCCCCGTTGGCGCGTCCGTTGATCCTGGCCAACGGCGGGCGGGACTTTTGACGGGATCCCGCAAGCGTTTGATGGGAGCAGATGTGAAGCGCCGAAGGGCTGTTTGGCCAGATAAGGAAGCGGAGTTGACACCTGTCGCCATTGGATTATTTACACGTGTGGACTGGGAAGCTTGTTCTCTTTCAAGTCTCCGGTCTGCAAACAAGACCTCCTAAAAAGGAGCTCAATAAAAAGGAGCGTGTTGCTAATTCAGCGTTGTGGATTGTGCTAGTTGTTGAGGGCAATTAGCCACACCTCAGAGATGACAACTACAACAACAATCCCCAGCAGACTTAATTGCCCGATAATCGACACCCACACATGCACACACCCAACCCGTGACAAAGTTTTAAGAATACCGTCAGAAAAATGGAAGCTTTCCAAAACCTCCGCAGGTGGTGTCGTGTTCTAAAATTAGCCTGTTTATGAGCATTTTTTTAAGGGGTCTCTTATTTTATAATGCTGTTTCTGACTGAATAATTGGCAGCAACCCGTTTGGGGGAAATTGACTCGGTTTGTAAGAAGGAGGTGCGCAATTTGCAATTTTTATTTTCTAAATGTCAGCATAGCTCAAAAGTAACAAATAGAACTGTTGTCAAATTGAGAATTTGCTTTCTAAAAGGGGTTCTTGAATCAGAAAATTATGACGATCCCTGCTCTAGACGGTGCGCTATTAAGTAAATCAGATGGAGACATCATAACCTCTCCGTTTGAGTAATATTCCTGTGTGTGAACGAGGACAGACTGGAACGTTGGTTCAGTCCGCTCGCTTCTTTTAGTGAAAATAATGCATTATAAAAATGCACATTTGTGCATCAAAACTTATGTGGCGGATGGATCAACATTCCTCCAATGGTGTCAAATGAGAAAAAAAAAAAAATCAAATTTTTAAGTTACCGATTCTAGGACGCACCCTTAATTTTGGCCTCCATTTTGGGTAAAAAAAAAGGTGCGTCTTATATTTGGGGAATTGCGGTAATTGCCATCATCCTTACAGGGAAGCATCTTGAAAGGACACAAATTCCCAAGTACACGTCCTCACAAGGACACATCTACCCGAGGAAGCATAATCCCAAGTACACATCCCCTACAAGTAAACAACTTCACGAGTACACATCCTTACAAGTTGCCTTCCACACACATTAACAACCTCACAACGACACACACTCAAAAGAACGCGTCCTTTGCGGTCACATGCTCCCAAGTACACAATCTCACAAGAACGGATTTGAAACCCCCAAAACGCGGCCTAAAAGTGTCACTTCGCAACGGTGGCTTTTGTTTACGGTGCTAAAAATCTAAACAAAACAGTGCAGCTATGCATCACTTTTTGACTGGGATATCGGGTCCAAAATATCAAGTGTCCTTTTAAGAGCAGATGCATTCTTCGAGAAGTTCTCCATTGTCCAACGTGAGCAACGCCACACACATCCACGCACGGAGCGAGTCGCCCATCTCACGAGGGTCCAGATGGACCGCCGGGCGGCAGCGCCGCGGGATGATCAGATGGCCGACATTCTTGCGCGAATTTAAACCCGCTCCGGCATTTGATCGGACGCGGGTGGTCCGCACAGCCGAGCGGAAGGACTCCGAGGGGGCACGAGGCGCCAACTGTCAGCGGGCGCACATCAAAAGGCGGAAGGTCCGCCGCGGAAAGGTGACCCGCGTTCCAGTCTGTCGCCCGCCCCATCCCGGCACATGTCAGGCCAGCCCTCCGGCCCCGCGGACCGCCGAGATCATAGCCGGACCGTAACCGAGACGGCCGGCGCGGTCCCCGAGGAGAGATGCTGGTGCACTCGCATTCCTGGCCTCTCGTGGAGGTCATACCGTCACGCTGGACGCGACAGCTCGGGGTGATTTTAGGGGCGTTTGAGAAAGCATGGAACCCAATAATTTTACGAACTTTGCAACGGCGGTCTTACCACGTCATTTGATGCTAGAGACACAGATATCCACGACAGAGACAGACCTCCGCAGTCAAGATGTTGACCACAATAAACCAGGTAATACGCACCTTCAGTTAAGACACAGGTGTCAACATTCAAGACGTAGGACTCTCTAACCTCCACCTAGGTCTTTGCAGCCAAGTCATAGACCTCTACAGCCTGGACGTAGACCCGTGTTTTCAGGACATACTGTACGTCTCGGCAGCCAGACCTTTACAGCCAAAACTTAGACTGCTAGAACAGAGCAGCGGTAACTATATAGAGCATTGAAGTCAGGATGTAAGGGCTCTAGGACATAGTTGTCTCCAGTCCAGACATGGGGCTCAAAAATCTGAGTAGAAAGCTCTCTGTAGGATCAGACAGACTTTCAGTAGATAGGCCTCAGCAACCAGACCTCTACAGTCATGACATACTGTAGATCCTCGTAGTGAGGAGAAAGACCTCTACTTTTAGGACATTGGCCTCTACAGCTAGGACATGGTTGTCTACAGTCTGGATGTAGATCTCCGTAGGGTCAACCAGACTTTGAGTGCATAAATCTCTGCAGGCAGACCTCTACAGTCAAGTCAAAGACCCTCATAGCAAGGACAGAGAGCTCTACTTTTAGGACATAGGCCTCTACGGCTAGGACGGTGGTCTACAGTTAAGATGTAAGCCTGGAAGCAGAACACTATGTAGGGTCAGACAGACTTTCTGTAGATAGACCTCTGCAATCAAGACATAAAACCTCATAAACATGTAATAGACCTCGACCTAAAGGACATGGGCCTCTACAGATAGGACATAGTTGTCTACAATCAAGACATGGGCCTCATCAGTCTGGATGTAGGGCTTTATAGGGTCAGACAGTAGATAGAAATCACTACAGTCAAGACATAGACCCTCATACTCAGGAGACAAGCCTCTGCTTTTAGGACATAGACCTCTAGGGCTAAGACATGGGCCTCAATAGTGTGAATACGGATCTCTGTAGGTCAGACAGACCGAGTGCATAAACCCCTGCAGACAGACGTCCACAGTCAAGACATAGACCCTCATACCCAGGAGTTAGACCTCTATTTTTAGGACATAGGCTCCCACAGCTAAAAAAACAGCTGCCTACAGACGAGACACACGCCTCAACGGTCTGGATATACGTAGAACTCTACAAGTTCGGACATAAATCTCTGCAGACGGACATAGTCCACTTTCAGGACACAGGTTTCCCCGAGGATAAACAGTCCAAGACCTAGGCCTCTTCAGTCAGGACGCAGAGCTAATCTGGATGTGTCAGCATGTGACCCGGACCAAGTTGTTATTCAATGAAGGAATGAGGTCAGTGAGAAGCAGGAAGCGGGAGCCTGCATTTCCAGTTTTCTTCTGTCACTCATTGACAAGACCGAGCGATGTCAAAAGCTTGAGGGCGTGTTTGCGATTGTTTGCCGACGGCGATCAATCGCTCAATCAATCAATCATTGGGCTACCTCACAAAAAGGCCCGAAGGCAAAAAGTCCCGATCGTCGCGTCACCGCGTCGGTGAACTCTCACGCCCGTCGGGCCACCGCCTCTCAGCCAATCGGGGAGCGCGAGTCATTGTGATGGACGGCTATTAAGGTACACTGCTGACGCTTTGTTTACTTAAGAATAAAAAAGGATCGTCAAGCTTTTGTCTACTGTAAATGTTCTCATGTGGAGTTTAGCTATCTTAAAATAACTCGGGCGCATGTGTTTCAACTCCAAATGCTTCCAAAATGAGCCGGTTTTACCAAGAAGAAAAAACTAGAAAAGAACAAAACGTACATTCGAGAACCTATGTGACGCTATTGCGTTTCGCGAGTTAAAACGAGTTCCAGTACTTTTTTTTTTTTTTTTTTGAAGAAATCATCTTTTTCAGTTTTGCATTGTGAAAGAGAACTCGCCACTCTTAACACCTTAATCACCTGTAATGTATATATATATATATATATATATATATATAAATATATATATATATATATATATATATAATATTAGATATATGTGTGTGTATATATACAGTATATAATATAAATAATATTGATATATGTGTGTCTATATACATACATACATACATATATATATATATATATACATATATATATATATATATATATATATATATATATATATATATATCATATATATATTACACATACAGTACATAAACGTATATGCAAGCATAAAATATGAACGCACACACTTATATACACACAAATAAACACATATATACATACATACATACATTATGTAGATACAGTACATATATGTATACATATGTATATGTACACAGATATAGATACACAAATACACACACACACAGATAGATAGATAGGCCTTTCTATGTATACATTCACATATATACACATATATACACACACACTTATATACACAAATAAACACAGTATAACAAACATATACATAAATACATATACATACATATATATACATACATACACATACATATACATACATATATATACATACATACACATACATATACATATATATATATATATATATATATATATATATATATATAAATAAATACACACACACACACACACACACACACGCAAACATTACATGTGGTTTGGGTACCTGATATTGGTAAATAACTCAATAATTAATGATTCTTTAAGGTCTGACATGTACGTGAAAACAAGCGTTACCGAGCATCTCTAATCCACGCAATTCGAAAGCTGCACTTTTCTCGTCCATAGCAACGCGGATTTGAATTCGCCGGCTATAATCGGTGGCTCTAATGAGCAGCAAGTTGACGTTAGCCGACAGCCGAGCAGTCGAGCGTCATTCCGCAGTTGGATCGTTATCTTGTTTGACGAAGATGACAGCTGCCTCCAGTGTCAACAAGCGGCCGATACCGGCCGTTAGCCGGCCGCGAGTGCTATTTGCATATAGACCAATAACGAACAAAATCGACTTTCCTCTCGGGAAAAACGCAACTTCCCTCTACTATGAACCGTTTTGCACTTTTTGTCCAATTGTGCTCCTTATTTCGAGGTTTCGGTCATCGCCACGGCAACCGATACTGCTATCGACCGCTAGAAATGACACGTAAGAAGAATGCAATATGATCTTCCTTGGTGGTATCGATACTTGGTATCAGTGTCAGTGAGTTGTACGGGCATTGTCTATTTAAATTGAAATATATGATTAAAATAAACAACTTGGGTATCAAAACTGTTCCCATTAACAGTGGGCGTGGCCAGAAGCAGACAAGGCCACCGATATTATAAAAATATCATTCATAACCATACAACTTTCTTGAAGTATACCGCAATTTTTTTCCACACAACATTAACAGAAGACAATGCCTTTATTTTCGTCGTATAGCTGGTATACAAAAAAAATAAATAAAAAATAATGCCCGTTAAATAAATATGAATGATCAATAGAATAAATATTACGGAATAAATTGTTGGCATTCGGAGTGTAAACAGACAGACTTTATGTTGTGACGCTAGGATAGTACAAGTTAATTTTTAAAATATTGCAGTTGGGAGGGGGGAGGGATTATTGACAGTGCAAACAACATTTAGAATATGCAAAATTTGTTGAAGACCGTTGCAGTTGAACGCGCCGCGCTGTGACCGAGGCCTTTGAATAACCGACACCTGCATGTAGCTGGCGGGACGATAGCGTAGCGATGGTTAGCATGCTAACATTCTCAATGACTTTGCAAAAAACTGTTGATCCCTATAATACGCTTCCATTAACTCATTCGATCCCAAAGACGCATTTTTACGTACCTTTCAAGAGACTTAAACATTCAATCCAAAGTACTTTATTTATTTGATTAGTACTTTACTCGTTTAGCAATTTGTTTATTTATGAAGAAAACTATTTTGAAGACCCTCTCGTGTTATTTGAAAAAAAAATCTGTCAACTGTAGCTCGACTCCGTCAAGACGCATGAATACGTAAAGACGTATAAATACGTCTTTGGGACTGAATGAGTTAAAAAGTAAGTGCTTTACAAAACAAATGGTGCAATTCACGGTTCATTTTAGAAATGTAATGATTCAATTGCGTTAGGCGGGATATTGGCAAGTCTTCTCCAGTCAGTCTACATTCTTTACTTTGCACCTAATCCAAGCGCTAACAAGTAGAAACCTGACGCAAGAATGAAAAGGAAACTTGAGCTAGCGTAGCACGCCCATATTTGGAGTTGCAGGTCGGGGCCCCTCCACCATTAGGCCCTCAGGGGCCACATACAACGAGGAGGTGACACGTTCATGTCCCACCTCATACACATGGACACTTTATTAGGTACAATAACAAATCCTGCGTTAGCATAAAAACGGTTAGCATTCTAATTTGAAATGTAAAAGGGTCACTTTATTTTATTGTGTCCTTCAGATTGTGGAGCTACGCTGAATGAACAAGCATTAACTATAAAGCAGAATAAACAAGGAGAGATTGCCATCTTGTGGACAAACACGTATATTACACAATTTCATCACCGTTAATTTAGTTGTATTTATTTTGTAACTATTCTTTTATAATCTGCGATGAAGATTTTTTTAATGACGACAGATTACACTAGTTACCATGCTAGAGTTTTTTTTAATGTAGTGACCACTGTAATGATTATTATTTGTTATTCATGTTTTTTTTTTAAATTCCTTATGAATCACGTTTGCAAGCTAATAATATGCGTATTTAATGAAGAAAATAATACACATAGACACAAACGAATGTCATTTGCACAATCCAATAAAAAAAGAAGACATGATCAACTTACTTTTGACCGTCCTCTTGGCATGTTAACCTTCGAATTTTCGTCCAATTCCTTCCTTTGTAATCCCGTCGCTAACCAAAATCAGGCTGACATGAAAAAAAACAAACAATTTTTAATGGTTCAAGTGGCTTCCGGGTTTAATTAATTGTCTCCTGATTTCAGCTGTTTCAATTGGGACGATAGTGCTGTCATTTTGTCCTCACCAGCAGATTCACAACTTCAAAATTGCTCCCTTGTATTGATCAAATTCTCAGTACACAATAAAAAAAAAAAACAGCTCGTTTGCAACTCGAATTAAAAGTCCAGACAATAAATCTCAAGTCAATTTTAAATCCCATTTAAGGTGTTAGGGTAAAGGATTTTCAAAAAATAGCTGGTCATTAATACGTTAATGTAATGTTAATGTAATAGTTAATGTTAGTAGTATTAATGTGTAGTAATGTGTAGTATTTTTTCACTGTTATTACAATAAATGTACTGCACTAAGAAAGAAAATAGTACAAGTGTGCATTATTGCTATTCAAAGTTTCTCGTACAACAGCGACGTTTTCTGGCTTTACACGGAACTGCAACATTGATGGAACGCTCGTGTCTTACCTTTTGTTTTTTCGATATTTTTGGGTCAAAATGACCGAAGGACATCTTCGCTCTTCCTGGCAAACAAACATAAAAAGAGCACACAAGCCATTGATTTTAATCGATTTTATTTTTTTTTTCCACTTTTTCACATTTTGTCACACTCGGGTATCAATTCGGGTATCGATTGGGGCTCAGTCCCACTTGAACAATCCGCCGATGCCGGGGCCCTGCATCCTCTTGTCGCCCCTGCGGGTGAGCCGCCAGGAGTCGGCCCAGCCGTCGTCGGGCCCGTCGTGGTAGCGCAGGCGCAGGGTGTTCCGGATGACCAGGCGCTCCACCAGGAAGGCGGCGCAGAACCACGGCAGGACGTACTCGGCCGTCACCAGGCCCATGAAGTTGTACTGGAACTTGGAGTAGTCCCAGGGGCAGGCCCCGAAACGGCGCAGGAGCAGGCCCGTGCTCAGCTCCCAGGCGTACGTCCACAGGGTGTAGACCAGGCAGCGCAGCACCACGTTGACGTGGTCGCGCAGGCGCAGGTACATGCGCTCCACCGCCATGATGCTGGTGCCGTAGATGAGGAAGGCCCACACGCTGGTGACGCCGGGCAACTTCCAGTTGCGGTTCTCCGAGAAGTCCCAGCACGCCGTGAACATGACCTCGCACACGTAGCCGTGGATGGCGTACAGGTACCAGCGCCACAGGCCGGTTAGCGGCAACGGCGGCTGCAGGATGGACATGGTGGCCATGGCCACGCGGCTTGACTCGGGGCCCAAGTCTGCCGGGGAAAGCGGGGAGCAAATCAGGGGCGTCGTGGGACACTTTTGCTCATAAAAAGTATTTGCGTAGTCGTTTCCCGTTTTTGAACATGCCGTTTTAGTCACAAACTTCAAATCGGAATTAACGTTTCGCGGGCCGCGTATGTTGATTTGTCGGGCCGGATCTGGCCCCCAAGCCTTAGTTTGATACCCGTGTTCAAAATGAACCCTTGTGCATTGCTGTGTCCGTTTTTTGTCGGCGTGTAAAAATTGTTATATAATGGAGACAATAAATTATGAATAACTGTCAACCCGGTTCAATTCACGTTCAAGCTTAGTAGTTTGTTAAAAATGTGGAGAGGGCGATAAAGCGATTATTAATTGGAATAAGGAATAGGAAAATTGATTGTTAAAAAACTTTTGAGCGACAGTAAAGAAAAAAAAACTCATTTTTAAAAATGGACAATTTTCACAAGTAGTTTAATTACAGTGGGCTGTACCAAAAAATGATTTAATTCTATTGATAAAGCTAATAGTGCTGGTTTCCAGACATGTTAGCCTTTGACAATGCTAATAAACGCTAAACAGCAATAGGGAGTGGAGTAATGAACTAAAATATAGCATCAGCACACTTGGTGATTAATTAGCTGTCGAGTGTTTGCCGTTTTCTCACCCACCAAAAACTCCAGTGGACTGCATCATCGCGACAGCTGAATGAACGGATAAATATTGAGCATTTGAACGCGCCACGGGCGGAGTCTCCATCGCTTTGTAGGCAAACGCGACAAACGTTCAGGTGCCGTCAAGATGGTAGACGCGCGTGCGCCGATGGCGAGCCTCCTCTTCGGCCCGTTGACGTGTCCTTCGAACGTCACGCACGCGCAGCACAAGCATGACTCTGAGCTAATGCTTTCGATCGGCGCTATGAAAGCCCGTGACGTCACAGCAACGCCGTCGTCGGCCCGCGTTGTGTGACGAAACGACAAATGGGATCTAGTCCGTCGCGCCTACAAAATCGGCGACAGATCCGCAACAAATACAAAAATAAAATACAAATTTAGAAAAATGCCACTGGGCGCGCTCCTGCGTTCTATTTGGTGCATGAAACGATCATTTAGGAAGTTAGACTAGTTATTATGCACCCTATTTTGAGGAGGATATTTTATTAATATTTTTACCGCCCCCCCCACCCAAAAAAAATATATATGTATATGTAAATATATATATGTAAATATATATATATATGTAAATATATATATATATATATATATATATATATATACATACATACACACACACACACACACACACACACACACACACACACATCTATCTAAATAAATAAAAAATACACACACATCTATCTCAATAAATAAAAAATAAAGGGCAACAATGACGACACCCCCCGAAAAATCTCCAAAAAGGTTGCAAGGCAAACCGATGTTCATTCACTTTTTTTTTAATGACATTATCGAAGCATAGATGCATTACTTGTGAAAAAGGTAGAAAAAACAGCGAGTCCTTCTCAATAAGTTAAACCTCTCTTGGCCCAAAAAGAGCGCTCGGGCCCGCCACGCAAAACACAAGATCCCGTAAAGCGTTTTTTTTCCCCCCCCGCAAAATTCAAATTGACAACAATAACAAACAAAAAGACAAAGTTAACGCATGTCATGAAATAAAAGTGCATCTCCTCACGGGCGTTCGGAATAATAATTTGTAGAAAAAATAAAAACAAACAAAAACGTACAAGTTGCAAGTGGCTTATGTTACAATCCTTCCACAGGTATTTTTTTTTTTTTTTTTTTTTTTGCTTTTTAACTTCACAGGCATTCCTCATGAAACATTTGTCCACTAAAGAAGAACGAGAAGCTGAATTATAGTCGGTAAAGAGAGAGAAAAACAAAACATTTTGACATTGTAATAATAACAACAAGAGACATGATAATAAACACAGTCCTGTACAAAGAGATGGACCGTTGGACGACTTAAGGGGAGAAAACAAAACAAAAAAAAAAAACAATCGACTCCATCCATTTGAAGTCGACCGCCAAACCTTTTAGTGGAACGTGAATTGTGGCGCCCTCTGCAGGAAAAAGGACACAAAGACAACAACACACTTTCAAACCGGAGCTCAGGTTGTTGGCAAGCTTCTTTTTCCAGTTAAATGACATTCCTGATGGCAAATTTGAGTTTTGATTTTCGTCTTCCGGCAAGGTACCTGCCAGGCGCCGACGGGGGCCCGTGAGACGTCAGTCCAGTTGGTGAACCTCGTCCTGCACGGCAGCCGGAGGCCGGCCCACTTCGCTCATGCGTTTGGCCATGATGTCCCACTGGGGGGCCAAGCCTTTGGATTTCGAGCCTGTCACGCAAAAGGAAACACGCATCCGTTGGAATATGTCCTTTTCATTTGTGTCCACCCGAGTGGACATTTGGTTTACGTCTCTATCTTTGGATGGACTACTAAGTCCTAGTGTGCCCAGCAGGGGCCCCGAAATCGAACCCTGTGGAACACCGCATGCTCCGGTGAGCTAGCCTATTCATTTGTGTCCACTGTGGTGGACATTTGCTTTTGGTCTCCATCTTTAAATCCATCGGAGTTAGTGGGTGATATCGTTAAACCGGCCCGTCCTCGATCCCTTGAAATAACGCCGGTCTCGACAAAGTTCTCGCCCATTCCTGGTAATCATATATATGTATCTGCTGCTAACTTGGCGTGTGTTGATACAATATTGATGAGATGTTGATATTGGATATCAGTTTGATGTCAATACCGTTTAATGGTATCAATGCCGATATCAGCTATCGCTCTGAGATTGATACGGGATATCGGTCCTATATCGATACCGGATTCGATACCATTGTTGATATAATCTGTGGGTCTGAAGTTGACACCAAAATCGGTTTGATATCAGTCACAAATACATATTGGATATCAGATGTCAATATCGGTATCAATGTTGATATCAGCTATTGGTATGGGATATAGGTTCAGTATTCATACTTGATATCGGCCCTATGTCCATACCGGATATCAATTTGATGTCGATATCAGCGTTCAGTCTAATGTTGATACAATATCTGTTCGATATCCACACTAGTTATTGTTGCCAGTCATGTATCAACACTGGATACAAACTGCATATCGGTCCTATAATGATATGGGAAAATGAGTCGACGACGCTACTGGATATCAGTCAGATGTTGACATCGGACTTGTTGTCACAAGTTGCATATTGATACCAAAATATTGTTACAATAGTAGTTTTTAAAAAACTAATAGGCTTGGTCTCAAGTGCATACGACTTTTTTTTTTTTAAATGGTCTCCCTGGAAATCCTAACGGCAATTACTGCGCTGGCCGGACTTAGCAACCTCCTCCTGCTCCTCTGCGCCGTTACCATGACGACACGGACGGCAGCCTCCGGCAAAAGCCGGCCGGGCCAACTCGCTCTTCTGCGCTCTTGATCTGTCACCGTGTCTCTTGTGTCCCTCTCCATCGAGTCCACCGGGGACAGCCCAAGTAGGACGCGACAAGCGGCGCCAAAACCCCGCCCGAACTTCCCCGTTTTCTCGCCGGCAAAAGTCAGTTTAAAATACATAGGGACTATTGTTAAAAAAAGGGTCACCGTCCAGGCCGTTGTGCTGTTCGTAGCTGCGCTTTCCCAGGATGGTGGGCGAGCCGTTGTTGAGGATGGGGGACGACTTGATGGGCGTCAGGCTGCCCGTGGAGATGGACGCCGCCCGGGCGGGCGCCTCCGCTTTGGCTGGACGGGGATGTGCTTCTGGAAAACACCAGCGTTTGTTTTACCACCGGCGCGGGCCCAAATGATATTGGATATTGTGCAATCTCTCTCTCTCTCTCTATATATATATATATATATATATATATATATATATATATACATATATATATATATATATATATACACACACACACACACACCACGATTAATTAAGCGGCGAGATGAACATTTAAACACTTTGTCATCCTACCACCAGGGGGCAATGTTTCCCATATGTTTGCATGACAAAAACTTCTGCTTTTCTCACCCAAATATATTACTGACCATATGTAAAATAGTTTGTGAGTATTTATGTGTATTTAAATATATAAATACACACAATTTTTTTGTTTTACAAATTTTTCTGAGCCAAAGACATGTCTGAAAATACCAAATACTACTCAATCAGCTAATTAATTATTTGTAATCATTCTGATCTAAAGTTCTCAATTCCGTCAGTACTTAGTTATTGTAAAGTTATTGTTATTTTGTACTTAAAACTTAATTTTAGTACTACTAACCCAAAGGAATTGATGGCTTACTATCAATTATTTTTAGACCCTCCTTTTGCAAAACACTTGAAAAAAAAATGGATTGAATGTCTGCACTCTTTAAAAAAGTTAATAAATAAAAGTTTGGGCTTAAACGAGTTAATCACGTTATCTGAACACTTAATCTGCGCTTGAAACAAGTCCACCCCTAAATTGAAACCCTCATATATTGAAAGTAATCCAAATTTGGCTGCCGTTATTTCATACGGGAACGACCCGGTGGCAAATCGGATGTTGCGGAAGGATGGCTTACCTAGATATCGAACCACGGACTCGAGAGGTTTGCGTTCTGTCGGTTTGAGCGGCGAAGGTTTGCCGGGGTCTTTATCTGGCAACCGCAGCGCACCTGTGGACACGTGAGACATTTCTTTTCAGTGAAGCCTTCTGTCATCCACTGCTCACGCCCAGAAACTCACATGGCAAATTAATTATAGAAAAAGCTATTACCAGTGAAATTGGATGAATAAGTGGACCATTATTTCAATATAAAAATGTCACTTTGGCGCCATCTGATGTTAATTTTTGGCGCTTTATTTCAACAGGCCATGACTTTGTTTAGTGTGAAAAAAGGACTTTGTCGACATCTTGTGGTATTGATAGGCAATTGAAAATCTTGACAAATAGGCTATGTGCAAATTTTTCTTACTCGAGGAAAAAAAATCTTTACAATATGTTTTGTTTTGTTTTTTCAGAAAAATAGCAGGGTCTAAAATAGGTTGGTATTCTGTCAGAAACTAGAAAAAAAGTTGACTATTATTTTCTAAATTATTCATGAAAAAAACCAAAACAAAAAAAACTTCATTTACATTTTTTTATTTTCCTGTGTTAGGCCTGAGGAATGTCTAAAATAGGTTGGTAATGAATGAGTTAATAATGGATTAATCTGCAGATTATGTAAAAAACAGGAAATTGCGCGTCTTACATTCAGCCTTGATGGCGGCCGTGTTGACGGGGAGGTAGGGGTGTCGGCCCAGGTAGCGGGGCTTGATGATGTCCTGGCAGAGGCGGCGCGCCAGCCGCGTCAGGGCGCTGGTCTGCAGGTAGAAGGCCTGTCGCGTCTTGACGGCGAACTTGGGGCTGCCGCCGTGCCGCAGGGGCACGCCGTGAGGGCTCTGAACGCCACGCGGGTCGGGGGCGTCAGTGTCGCCGGACGGGCGTCGAAGGCGCGCGAGAGCGTGCGGGTTACCATGCTGCTGCGGTTGGGTCCGGGTCGCTCCCCGTCCAGCCTGGTGGGCATCTTCAGCCCGCCGTACTTCTTCCAGTACGTCCAGCAGGAGGCGCACAGGCGGCACTGCATGTTGGGGGGTCCCCACGAGTACCACTGGTACGAACTGTTGGCTGCGCATAACGGTCATTTTTTTTTTCTTTGCAAATCTCACGACCGCGGGAACGCGAGGGACTTACTGTAGCAGCTCTCGCAGGCTCGCGCCAGGGGCGGGGGGTTCTGGCCTTGACCCGGCAGCCCCGGCGGCCCGGGGGCGGCGGCTCCGGCCGCTCCGTTGACCAAGGCCACCGGTTTTGGGTTGTTGCTGCTCAGCTGGTTGGGGTTTGGCTTGTTGCTGTAGCGGGAGCACAGAAGGCCTTCAAAGACTCACAGCGAAATCAGAACACGGGCTTGAAACAAATGTTACTTTTGACACTTCTGGCGTTCGCAAGAAAGGATAGAGCGTCGGTGTCAAACATATGGCCCGTGAGCCGAACACAACCCACAAAAAAGTTTAAGCCGGCTCGCAGGATGTCTTTCAGATCACCACGACGCCTGAGCCATTTGCCCCATCAGACAAGCATACGCTACGGTTCCAATTGATTTGTTCTTGATTTGAAAAGGAATATTGAAAAAAACATACCTATAAACGTTGGTAACACGTCACATAAGTGACATCGCTTTTCAACATCCACAAGTAAAATAATCCGTATTGCAATCGATGAGAGATTTTAACACAATTTTTGCTTTGAGCAGAGGTTAATCTTTGTTTTGAATTTTTTTGTAAAATGACAATTTACATCCACACTTAACTGAACAAAATAAAAGCGTATAAAACTTTGCATGTGAATCCCCTATAACACAATTTTGTAATACGTTTCAGTTAAAAAACATGTCACAGCACTCAAATGCATTGAAATAAATTTGCTGATATCTGCACAAAACCAGTGAAAATTTCACACAGCCACCAAATTTGAGTACTCACTAGTTGGGGATGTAGACCTGCTTTAACTTGCTTTCGGCCTCAGCTGCCTTTAATCGTTTCTGGAAATCAAAAGCGAGCACGTACATTAAGTATAATTTTAGTGCATACTCCACTACAGCATTTTTTAAATGATTTTTTTACCTGCTGCACATATCTGTCAGTGGTTTTCCACATGTAGTAATACTCAATGATGCTTGTGAGGGACTTCCAAGGTAACTGTGAGGGACAAAGAGGACAAAATGTCAAAAATGAGAAGCAAGCTGGAGGCTCCGCCCACAACGGCAGCCGTTATTTTTCTAACAAGAGGCCAGTAAGGAACCCGGGTGAGCGGCGCTGACGGCATGAGGCCACCAGGTGGCAGAAGGAAGCATGCAGGTTACAACATCGAGAGCGCTTCCCATCATCGTCTTTATTTACCCTCCAACATTTGCCTTCATTTCTCCAAATTGCCCCTTCCCCCCAAGCGACACTCGGTTGCCATTTTACTTTCATTTTCTCAGTTGGAGAGCGAGAGTGTCGCCATCTACTCACAAAATCCTGCTGGATGTCCGTGAAGTCCTTGCCGTATTTCTCCAGCGCCTCTTCAAACAGGTTGGCCTCCGAGGCGCTCCACTCCTCCATCTCGTCGCGGCACAGCACCGGGCCTCCCTGGGGCACCAGCGCCGCGATGGCCCGCGTCACGTCGTAGCCCGTGCCGTGTAAGGTGTCCATGGCGTGGAACTGCGCGCCAGACGGAGGACGGGACGTGTCTCGGCTCGGCCAATCAATGCTCCGATTCGCGAAGAACTTGGCTCACCAAGGTGATGTCCCTGGAAGCGGCGGCGGCGCTCATGTGAAGGCTGGGCTGGCGCACCGAACTGCTGCAGTCCAAGGCTCGGGCGAACGTTCCCACCGACCTAGCGAGGGGGTGAAGAATTAGCGAGTGCATTTCGGCGTTAGCGTTTGTTTGAGACGTAGCGCGTGGTCAAGCTTACCGGGCGACAACCAAAAATTGGTCGATCTGCTTCTCGCTCAGCGAGCTGCTGGGCTCCCAGATCTTCTCCTCCAGTTTCTCCAGATCCCTGGCGTCCTCCTCGCCTACACACACACACACAGAAAGAAAAAAACAACAGCGTAACAGTTATCTTCTTTTTTTTGCCGTGAAACTCAGAAGAGCGTCAAACTAAATGTAAGAAAATGTCATTAAAGAGGCTTTAATTAGTCAACACGGCGTCCCCCCTACCGGAGGTGCGCGCTAATTGTAATCCCACCTGCTAAGAGTTCCATTTTGGCTTTACACCCCGCCGAACATGGAGGAAATGCTAGCGAGTAGTGAGGTAAAATTAAATAAATAGGTAAAAAAAAATCAATGATAGAGTTTAATGAATACATTTCATATTTAAAATCAATGAGGAATTATACAAATAAATTCAGTTGTAGTCAAACAGCAAGAACAGAAGCAGATAGGGCAAAAAAATAAAAAGAGGCGGAGCGGCCCGGGGGCGACGAGCGCGGACCCCACCTTGGTCCAGCAGGTCCGTGATGTCGGCCTGATACTTGTTGCCCACCCGGATCTCGCCCTTGTCGGCCAGCAGGGTCTTCTGCTGGGGATCGTACACCAGCGAGTAGAAGAAGGCATCCTGGGAAGGCAGGCGGGCAAAAAGTGACCACCCCAACTCGATCGGGCTCAACTTTCCTCTCTCGCCCGCCGAACACGCACCTCCCGGTCCAGGTAGGACTTGAGCGCTTCCGTCTCATTCAGCAGCGTCACGCAACATTTGCCCCTGCGGGTTGAGCGCATGGCATTAGCAGCTGCTTTACTTGATTTAGAATTAGAAGATGTCAATATGTCGATTCTTCTGTCGACATAAGTCCGGTTTTGTGAAAATAAACATAAATGCATTATGTAGACAATACAGACGCACTGCATTCAAGTTTTAATGCTAAAGCTAGCAATGTTTTTGCACAAAATGAAAAAGTGGAAAACAACTTTAAGATACGGCAACATAAAAACAAGAAAGCACAAAAAAATAATTTCGCAAAAACATCAAAACAACATATAGCCCCCTGCACAGACCAAAAAGCTTGGACACACCGGCCCAAATAAACAAGGTCAACAATTTTGTGGTTCTCGTTCGAAAATGTCAGATAATGACGCCCTAATGACGAGCAGGACAAAAGGGCCTCCCGGTGACATTTAAAGCTCAATGCGGACGCTGCGCCTCCTCAGCTCAAATAGCGTCCCAATTTGGGCGTACCTGATGTGCGTGGCGGGGAGGGACTCCAGCTGGCGGGACAAAAAGAGCTCCCTGTGTCTCAGCTGATGTTTCTGCTTCTCGGGGAGTTCCGTCATCTCCGGATTCTCCATCTCCTCCTCCAGCTCCCCTAGGGAAAAAAAAAGGACTTCCGTGATTTATGCAGTTGCTGATTCAAGTTCATGGTTACAGGGGGTTACAGCGTGTGAGTGATTAATCGGCAACTGATGAATTAATCGACATTTCAATTTAATAACAGATTAATCATCTGGAGACCAAGCAATGTCCAACTTTAATGCAGTGGCAGGAACGGGACAGTTTTCTTTTGTCAAACTGAGAGCAAATCTACTGGAACATGAAGCAACTTAGTGCTAAATGGTGCTGTAGTGAATCATTTGCAAAAAAAAAAAAAAAAAAAAACCTATGCTCTTATTTTGTTAAGATTGACACGGATGCACTTAATTTTCCAGCAGTCCAGCCAAAAAAAACAAAAAAAAAACAGATACTGTTACGCTACCGTCTAGATTTGCTGAATAAAAGACGCAAGAAGATACCACTGCTAATTTGAAGTCTTTATTTGAGCTTTTTAATGTTGTGATTGTAACAGCGCGTTTTCCTTTTCAAATTAAGTGCAAATCAATTGGAACATGAAGCAACTGATGGCCAAATTGTGCGACTCCTTTACGATAAATTATTTGGTGATATTATACGGCTACACATTGTCATTTATACTGCAATTTTGCAACAATAAGTCTTTGAATGAGTAAGACACTGATGGCACACCCATCAATTTTATTTTATTTTTCAAATTTTTAATTTTTTTTTCTCCAATTCCAACCGCCACTCCAAGAAACGCCTACGACCGTCGACGGCAGCGAACGAGTTCAAAATCCGATTCATTGGTACATCTCATCAAAACAACCGATTATTAAAATAATCTTTAGTTCATTTAAAGTGGTCAGAAAAAAAAAAAAAAAAGCGAGGAAGACGCACGGGCCGCGACGGCTAAAAAGTGAGCGTTGCGGCAACGCCGGCGGAAGATCGGAGCGGGACGGAGATGTGTGAAGACGGCGGGATGGCGAGGAAGAGGAGGAGGACGAAGAGTAATAGGAGAGCAAAAACGTGTGGGAGAGCGTAAGAGAGAGCGAGGCGTGTTGAACGCGCGAGAGAAAGAGAGAGAGAGAGAGAGCCGCTACGTGATCCAATTCGTTTGGACTTTCATTAGAGGCCAGACAGAAACGGCGAGTCGCACGGCCCAACAAAAGCAATCAGGGGATTTTCGCGAGCGGCCGAGTGCGCGCGAAAATCAATACGCGCACGCACACGCAATTACGCACTCCATTCAAGCTATCATCCAGCGGCTAATTATTAACCGAGCTTATTGAATCAAGTTCGGCGGGGAAAAAAAGAAAGAATCAAAAAGGAAGTGAGATTATGACAGAGCGAGACAAGAGGGAGGACGGGACAATTTTCCGCACACCCTCTTGCACAAATTGCGCTTACGTCTCACCTGTCCGGGCCTATTATCAATTATTGACAAATGAGGTCGCCTTACAAGGCTACGGGGCCCGCCTTAACCAACTGACTTCAGCTTAATGACGGCGGGAAGGGATTTTTTTTTTTTTTTTTTTG
This sequence comes from Hippichthys cyanospilos, assembly GCF_059441005.1. Classification (NCBI taxonomy): domain Eukaryota; kingdom Metazoa; phylum Chordata; class Actinopteri; order Syngnathiformes; family Syngnathidae; genus Hippichthys; species Hippichthys cyanospilos. Next base: position 2,021,424 of record NC_142382.1, read on the forward strand.
TCCGCTAGCAGAGGGCAGTTTGGATTCAGGCCGACTACTTAGCCGAGACTCTAGAACCGCCGGGGGGAGCGGGGGATGTGCAACCGCTGGCCTGCGGGCCCTCGGTTCATTTTTAGGGAAAAAAAAAATATGGTAAAGGGACAGCTTTATGTGGTAATACCAAAAGACACCACTAGATGGCAGACCTCGCTCCAGAGCGTCTCTAAGGCTGCATTTTTCCTGCCAGAGGCCAGGATTAAATTAGGTCAAATATGAAGCTGATGATATTTTTACAAAGTTTACACAACCATCAGATGGGTTTGCGTAGAGATGCTACTAGCTAGGGATAAACTGAATTTGTTTATTTTTTTTTTTTGAACAAAGTCAACTTCAGGGCACTATTTATTTATAGATTGATCGAAAAGTGAAATTTTAAAACTTTAAGCACCGTTGACTGTTGAATATAAAGGAACTGCATTGTTACTATATTCAAATATAGCAATATTTTTATAATGTATATTATTATGTATTACATGATGTTATTTGAAATATATTTTGCAGTTGTAAATGCTTTTTCTTTTTTTTTACCAAGCTGCAACTTCAAGGGTAATTTCAACTTGAAGAATTGCTACAAAATTTCAACTTAATAATAGTAAGTAATTTTTATGAATTATATTAATAATAATTAGTCATTCCTGTATGCATAGATATTGTATGGATTGTAACGAGAAAAAACAAATCTTTAGAGCGGCAAAAAATGATGATTTAAATCGATTCAGTCGACAATTAATTGATGAAGCGTATTTAAAAAAATAAGCACTGTAAAATTAAAAGAAAATAATATATATACATATATATATCTTATCGATCGGGTAATAAAATGATCCGGCCTGCTACATTATTTTATGTGTCCTGAAAAATGCTAATTTTGACTTCAGGTTTCTGACTAAAACACCAACCTTGCAAGTTGTCTTCAACTTTTAAAACGTTTTGGGAAACAACAAGCATTTTTTTCTTCCCAAAATATTTCTTTTTCTTTTTTTTGCCATCTGATAGCAAGTAAATGTTCAACCATGTCATTCAGTCATCGCTTCTCACAGCTTGAATTTTTTTTCCTGGTCTTAGGGCGTGTGACGACCTGGATTGTGACATGACAAAACTCAGCGTTTCCAAAAAAAAAAAAAAAAAACCCAAATCTACGCCCATTTGACACGCATCGATTAACTCGAATCAACAAGTCATCACCCTGCGCTATTAAAAGACAATGCGCTACGCGGAGGCTAATGATGTTAGCCTAAGGTAAAAGCAGGCGGTTTTTTTCACCCCCTGGAAACGGCTTTGTGCCCGCAACACTTCAAGTAAGAGAAATCCACGGCTGCATGGGTGTGGGCTACATCCTGTGTGCGTTGCAGAAGCCAAGTGTGTGTGCGAGAGTGTGTGTGTGTGGCGCTATGTATGTGTGTGTTACACATGTTTTTAGGTATGCGTGATAGAGCAGTCACAAAAACGGCTTGCGGGTCAGTCTAATTCCGTATCGCTATGGATCACTGGAGGATGGCGACCAACTGTGTGTGTGTGTGTGTGTGTGTGTGTGTGTGTGTGTGTGTGTGTGCGTGTGTGTGTGTGCGCGCGTGTGTGTGTGTGTGTTGCATGCATATGCGTATGTGCACTAATGTGCGTGCGCTGTGAGTCATTGATCAAATATTTTTGCTTGCCGGGATTCGGAGCACTCCCTTGACTGGGCCTCAAGAAACCCCGCCCCCCGACGATCAAAGCAGCCAGCTTATTGGTCAGTTTGGGATGTTAGGCCCCTGACTCCACCTTTTCAACGTTTTGATTCACCATGAGTCAAAACTTTTTATTTTTTGCACCTTACCTCCTATAAGCAGCATTTCCTAATCTTTTTCAGCAATGTAGCAACAACACTTATTTTAAGGACATTTTGATCATTTTCTGACGTTATTTGCAAGTCGTTACCTAGCAAGCTAACACTTCAATCAAATATATAGCAATATAATAAAAGCAGCCTTGCATGCACTGTAGAAAAATACATTCATGGTAACAAATTGTATTGATACTAATTTCACAATTACGAATTGAACTGTGTAAAATCAAGTGTATCAATACTGATTTTACGATGACAAAATGTACAGTGTAAAACCAAGAGTATCAATTGCATTTTTTACCATAAATGTATAAACTGTGTTACCGTAATTTAACGGTACTTTTCCGGTAACCAAGTATTTGAGCCTGTGACAAAAGTGCTTCTCCTGTTTATGTTTACATTAGCATGCTAGCTCGTTATTTTTCTAGCAGCCTGCTCAGTAAAAAAAGGAAACTCTGAAAACTAGAAAACTTATTCTGGGCATTTTTTCATGTCACAAATTTCATGAGCTATCTCGTCTCGTGGGGTTAGTGTCCCGTCCAATGCCGAACGTGAACATTTATGAATGATAGCGTTGTCACCAAGCGTAACGGCCAAAATTCCCACGTTTTCTCCAAGTAAACGCGTCAAAATTAGCGTGACAAATGGCGTCACTTGCCCCAAAAACCTCCTTTTAAGAGCGCAAATTTCTTTTTGCCTTCAAGATAGCAAACTCACACGTGAGCTTTATGTTTACACGCCGAAGTTATCAGGCGGTCGCAGATAAACGTCTCGCGCTACTTTATTGAGCGCAAAGCGAGAAGCAAAAAGCAAGTGGTGCTCGTGCGACCTCACGCTGCGCTTGTTTTGGTCCCGCGTCAACGTGGCGGGTAACTTAAGATGCCGGCGCTCCGTGAGACACCGCAACGAGGGCGTCCCATCCAAAACGCGGCCCGGGACAAGAGCGCCGCGCCGGCGAGGAAACAAAGGTATGCGGGTCTTATAATTGGAAGCGGATTGTTTTGCGGAACAAGATTAATGGTGCATATCAGGGGTGGAAACGGTAAGCGGATCCTCGCCGAATGAAATGCGATCGTTATTTCTTTGTATGCAAACGCCATTTTGAAAAAGTTGTCCGTCGGTGCCGGCGTCCTTGTGAAGCAGCCAGGAAGCCATTGAAAAGCCTGCCAGCACTTAGGCGTACCGCATTGGCTTCAAGAACCACTTTCCGAGTACGCGATGAAAGGGAAGGGCGCACGCACGGAGAAATCTCTTTTAGCGTCGATATAGTGCGAAAAGAAGCCATTGGATGAAAAGCTGCGCTAGGTTTTGGTTTCGGTTTTCACTCACTGGCGTGCTTGTCGGCCAGGGCGATGAGCGTGCTGGAGATGTCCCTCCGCCGGTAAAAGCACACCACTTTGGCCTCCACGTTCCCATTGGCGGTCTGCGGAGGAGAGACAATCGGCGTCACCATGGCAACAGGTGGTGCCGCCACACACGCAGCATACGAAGAAGATAGATGAAAATGCAATAAAAAGGAAAAAAGGGGGCTTGTTCTTAAGTTTGGCTGCAAACCCGGTGCGGGGCGATTTTATAGCGTAAATGTCGGCCACTGTCGCGGAATCATAACAAGAATTCATATCCGAGAACCAATGAAGGCATCTAAATATTGTCAATCTGTGTTACATTACAAACGCTTAAAGTGGCAGCAATGTATTGATTGTGGTGGGTCAAGTAATGAAGTGTAAAAAGGCAATAATGGTCATTTAGACATTGATTTGTGGTCCTCAGCCAGCCTTTTTGTGTAACTAAAGCGCAGCGCTAATCAAATGTAATGACGATGAAATGGAGCATCTTTTAGATCAATCTGCAAATATAGCAGAACAACTTCGATTATGATATGAGGAACCTTTTTGCTCAGTCTTGAGAAAAAAAAACATGATAGATAACTAGCTGCTGAGCAAGCTTCCTAAATAACTATCTAGGTAGCTAGCAAGCTAGCTGTTTGTCTAGCAAAACCGCTAACTACCAAGCTGTCTAGCTAGAGCAATAATTAGCAAGCTATTTATCTGTCCAGCTAGACATCTTATCTCGTAAGCTATCTTATCAATCAGTCCAGCTGCAGGGCTAAAACTAGCAAGCTATGCCTCCAGCTAGCTAGCCAGCAATCTGTTAGATAGCTATCTATTTGGCTAGCTACTGTAGCTATCTATTTGTTCAGCTAGATAGCTAGCTAGCAAGCTATGTATCTGTCCAGCTAGATAGCGAGCATGCAAGCGATCTATTTGACCAGCTAAATAGCCAGCAAGCTATGAGCTAGCTATGAAAAAAATGCCAATTCCATCAATTGGTATGAAATGGAGTTTGCATGTCTATCATAATAGAACATCCTTAAATGCCTCAAGAACTCGTGCCAGAAATTTAACACAACGTTGGACATTTGATTTGAGTGACGTAAAAATGCATGCTCTATTGGGTTTAACTGAGAAAACTGATACGGCCAGATTTTATTGTGGTGTGTTTTCAGTCATTACATGGGTGCTCCGTTGACAATAGTTTTGTTACTACTGCAGCGCCATAAACCAAATTTGTACATAGGTCGGAACGTGCTGCAGTTTCTAAGCCATAAATGTCAAAATGTACCGAAAACCGGCAAGCACGACGGTAACAAAGCGTTTCTTTAGGCATCGGAGTGCTTTTGTTTAGGTTGTTGGGAATGTCTGGGACGGCGTTCAGTCCCGACGTCGTAAACCTAGGACCACGTGCGCCTAACGTGGCGGCGGATGAAGCGTTAGGCGGCCGTTAAACATCTGTCCCAACGCTTGCCTCTTCACAGACGACAACCTCCGAAAATTGCTTCATTCTCGTTAAAAGCGCCGGACTGTTTGGGGCGGAACGAGTCGTCGGGAACGAGGCCATATCCGACTGCTGCTTAATTATTTAAAGAGTTACATTCTGGAAGGAGGCGGGACGTTAAATCACCGCCGTATCGATAAATAAATAAAAGACACACACACACACACACACACTCACCTTATTCAACTCCTCTATCCTCCTGATCAGCAGCGGGTTACTGGACGAGTTCTCAAAATAAACATAATCTGGCGGGAGGAGGAGGCGGGGGGGGGGGGGGGGGGGGGGTAATTGGGAAAAGAAAAAAAGACACATCAGTCATCTTGAACGAACCACCTTTAAGAAAAAGGGCCAATTTTATTTTGAACTCACGTTTAAAGCCATACGCTATCTCGGGACTCGCACACACACACAATGCTATTGTTCCCCGGGTGTGCGTATACGCGCGTGTTTGTGTGGGCGCTGGCACGGGTCCAGGCCCATCGGCGGGCTTAGCGCTCACCAGGATGTCCCCACAGGCCCCCCGGGCTTGGTGGGGCGCCCGGTCTTAGCCCGGCATGTGTCTTGGCCGAGCACGGGCAGATTATACCCCACACAACTTGGTCGGGTGCCTGGAGCTGCCGATGTCCTCGCGGGCCCCCCGAAATGCGCAGAAACACACACACGAAGATGTTTTTCTATCATAGTGGGGGCATGCCATTGACCCTATGCATTTCCTAGCCCCTAACCCGAAATATGCCTAACCCTAAATTTAGTTGAAATTTTCAATTCAAATTCTATACTCTAAAAGCAAGTCTTGACCCTCAAAAAGTGGTCTGAACTTGTGGGGTCCACCAAAATGGTCCAAGAGGACTACAAAGACAGAAAAACCTGGGATTTGGTCCCCACCATGTCGCAAAAATCAAGGGCAAACACACACACACACACTAATATAACCCAATGGAGCACTGTAGTGCTAACTGTGACCATTGGATGGCAGTGTTTCCACACTTATAACACAGCTCTTACCTACATCCAAGTGTAACTGAAGAATGGAAGTCAATATTTCATATGGCAGCACCCATATTTACATAGGCATGGCACACAATATTCTGTTGGCCTTGAAAGGTGAGTGAAAATACTAAATACAGTATACTGGCCCTCTAGAGGTTATACTTTCTTTATTGTATTTTTGTTTACTTCTTGCAAGACCATAAGTTTTCGGTTTTTCACATCAGTTTTCACGTTGGATCCCCCTACTAGCTTACGCTGGGAAGCCCCTACTAGCTTACGCTGGGCCTTGGTACGGTTTTATTTGGTTTTAAGTCAAAGTTAGCACAAAAAAATAGTTTGGTCCTTTCTTTTCCGCATCGCAGCGTGAATCTCATCAGACAATTCTACTCCGGAGCGGCGCGAAAAGAAAATGTGGACGTTTGCCCGGGGCAGCTCCGAGGGAGCAATTAAATCACGAGCCAGATGACGTCGTCGCCACACAACCGGAGCGGTTCACGTGCTATCCCCGCCGCCAAAAAGGTAGAAGCGGCGGGTTTTTTGTTCTCTTTTGTTCGCCAGCTGGAGAACAAAGTTGCAGAGGAGGCAAAGACGGAGAAGTTGTAAGAAGTAGAGGAGAGGGGCTGCTGGGAGTTTGCGCCACGTGAGAGAGCCTGCGGGCCGAGCAGCGTCGCCGCGTCTCTCTCCGTTTCCCATCATCCCTCCTGCCGCCTCGACCCGGGTAATGAGGGCTCCCCTCCCCCCCATCGAAACCTTCCAGCTTCCAACGTCGGCCAACCGGCGAGCTTCCGAGACCGTGACGTCGAGGTTGGCTTCGGCCAATCCGGGCGTGTTACCGACTGCCGAGTTGATTTGAACCAGGCCGGCGAGACGCCGTCGCCGAGGGGGAAACGTACGGGGGAGCTAGCAGCTAGCTAGGCGGTATCAGTCAAAAGTTTGGAAACACCTTCAGTTTTGCGTGCTCTCAAATTCATCAACATGTCGGGAAACTCACGCTATTAACTCTTGAAACGGTACAACTGCAAATTTAAAGTCATTACGGGTGAAAAGCCATCATCCGCGTCATAAATCTAAAGTTAGAAAACAGCTTCCAATTAAATGGTTCTCTAGCACATTATGAGGGCAAGAAATTTAAGCCATCAACAAATGGAACATCACATTAGCAAACAAAGTCGTTCCAAATCAACAAGAATCATCCACATCATAAATCTAAAGTTTGGAAACATCAAATTCAAATGCGCTCAAACATGTCAGGAAGTCAAGAAATGCATGCTAATATACCATAAAGTGACGCAGCTGTGAACTAAAAGTGATTCCAAATCATGGGGCATCACCCACATAATAAAGCTAAAATCTGGAAACCCGTGCAAATGCAAATGGTCTCAAATACATCAAGAGGCCAAGAAATTCAAGCTATTAACTTGAAAATGCCAAGCGCTTAGCTTAAAGTCATTTCAGGTCATGGGGCATCGCCCACATCATAAAAATAAAGACTGGAAACCGGCTCCAATTCATATGATCTCAAACACATGAGTCAATAAATTCAAGCTATTAACTTGAAAACACACAGCAGTGAACAGAGTCATTCCAGTTCATCGGGAATCAACCACATCACAAAGCTAAAAATCTGGAAACCTGTTCAAATTTTTACGGTCTCAAACACATTGGGAGGTCAAGAAATTAGAGCCATTAACATGAACAAATTCATGCCAGGTCACGGGGCATTATCCACATCATTCAGCAAGATGTACAAAGCTGTCACCTTGAAGATCCCCACTTTAGGTTCACCCTGTAATGGTATCTCCATCACGCCTACATCCAAGATCCGGGTAACTCCGGAACACCTCGCCCATCGAGACCATGACACGGGCAGCCAACATTTTCCTAGGTCAAGCGGCGGGAAGGAGGAAGCGCGGATTGTGGCCCGCACCAGGGGATTTGGGGCGGGGGGGTGGGACAAAGACATCAAGGCCTGCCGAGGCGGCCATTGTCTCGGCTTCATTCACTCGGGGATGTCGTGGCTTTTCCCCGAGATGGGCCGCCATTGTCTGGCAAAGCGGCGAGCATCTTGCTCCGCAGAAAGTTGCTCATTCTTTGAAAAGAGAACGCGCAAGTTAGGAAAAACTCGGCGGCAAATTTGTGGGCGCCGCGTACGGCCTGATTGCGACGTTCAAACGCATCTCAGCTGGCGTGCTACAGCCCGAGGAGTTAAAACGAGAACGGGTCAGGCAAATCCCATTAATCGGACGTTTATGCGCCAAGCCAAGCTTTCCAACGGAAGCCATTAAGACTTTTTTCCGATACCAATACCGCAGCGTAGTGGACCGTCCGATACCGACGTCGATACGTTATCAGCGGAAATGATATATTTTCAAGTATGGAATGACAGAAAAGAAAGTGATGCTACCCAAAGAAAAATAGTAACAGTAGGGATGAGAAAATATATGTTAGAATGGAAAACCAGGAACAGAGTCTGGAACGGATCGGTTGCGAAAATCTGAGATTTTGGATGCACAGCCAAAAAATCCAATGCTGCCTTACATATCAAAATGGGTCTGTCACTGTGGAATATTTTCAAGATTGATTATTCTATCGATTATTTGATCAATTAATTGAATAATCCCATAAAATGTCATTCTGCATAAAGGTGTATTTCAAAACCATTTTTCTCCCAATCAATTGCTTTTTGTTTAGTATTTTTTAGAGAAAAATCAAAACAAAACAAAAACAAAAACAAAAAAACTGAAGACCGACTAAGCAATAAATTATCAACATTCTTGGCATTCTTTTCTGACGTACTCAACAAAATAAAAAAGATCAATCGATTATCAGCATATTTAAAGATGTGCAAGAACTGATACCTGATACCGATACCTGGCCTTTATTTTAAGACAATATGAGTATCAGATGCTCTCTTGAAGCGGTTTTATGATCATGGAGTAGAAGTGATAGATTAGAAAAATAGAAAATTACCTCTACTTTGATGAAAAATTTCAGAAAAATTCTACATTAAATTGTATGAGGTCTCTCGATTTTTTTCAGGTACTTTTTCCCCCCTCCAAGTGTTTGACTAAAATAGAATTTAAAACTGTCTAAAATATCAGATTTCTTCACTATTTAAGGATCTAAAGTCAAATACTTTAGTTCTTGATTAAGTAATGAATTTATATACATGATGGCTTAAGTAATCAATTATTTTAGTACTTAATTACAGTACCTAAAGTTTGATTACTTTAGGTAGCACTTTAAGTAATTAACTCTCATACTTGACGACGGCAAATAATTCCTTTATCACTTATTTCTTTACGCATCAGTCAAACATTTGAAAAAATGTACTGTGTTCCTTTGTTACATTGCAGTTCCATTATTTATTTTTTTTTTTTTAGCAATTTTGCTTCCTTTTAAGTCAAACCAGTGAAAAAAATAGCAATTTTATTTACTAAAAAAATAATAATATATTGAACTTCTATTACATGGATTTGCATTTATGACCATATCTATTGCAGGTTTACCTTGCACTTTTTCTTGATCATTTTCCTCCTCCTAAGTTGGGACAGAACAGACCCAAAGATATAGTAATATTATGTATTACTTTCAGTAAATGAAACAAACAAAAATGAAGATGGCAAAGGCAAAAAATCAAATTTGCGGACTCGGTTTACAGTGGGTATTTTTGCAAACGTAACTTCTGTGATAAATGAGTGAAGACTGCATTTAAAAACATAGAAAATAAGGTATTGAATGTCTGAACCTTGTCAAAAATAAAAACAAAATAAACAGAAAAAAGGCGACAAAAGCGAAACAAAACAAACAAAAAAAGAAGTGTAATTTACTTTGCGGATTTTGGTTACTGTGGGTATTTTTGGGAACATAACCCCGTGATATATGAGTGAAGACTGTATTTCAACAATATAGAAAATAAGTTCCTGGTATTGAATGTCTGACCCTGAGGGAAAAAAAATATAAACATGTCGAGGATTACTGCAAATTTTATTAACCATTTCCCCCATTCTAAGTTGGACCAGAACCAAACAAACAAAACAAAGAAAAAAAGGTGACAAATGCAAAAAATAAATAAATAAAAGCCCTCCAACCTCAACTTTGCGTATTTTGTTTACTGCGGGTATTTTCGGCGACGTAACCCCGCGATAAATGAGGGACGACTGTGTTCCAACAATATCGAAAATACGTACCTGGTACCTGACGGAGAAATCTCTAAATAATATTTTAAAATCTTTAAAATACACTTAAACAAAAGGTAAACATGCGACTGAATGAGTTAAATGTCAGTGTTAAGAAAATGACCTTCACGTGATGGACAACTTTCAGAGTGACAAAACAAAATAAATACAACACGAATCAGGGGATCATCGGATCCCCGTGCAGGAGTACCTAATATTTTGCCTGGTGTGCAGGGCATTCGTTTTGACAACAAAACATTATTATTGAACCTCGAAAGCGAGCGGGGGGTTCTGAACCGCCCCAAAAAAACATAAGAGGGAAGTAGTTCGAAATGAACTTTTAACGGCGTGCAAGCTGCTTGAATGAAGTGTTACTTGGAAGTTGGGACAAAAACGCGACTCTTCATCGCCACCGCGAGTCATCATCATGAGGAAGGCGCTCGTACCTCCCCCGGGGAGGAAAATTGACGACGAGCACGGAGGAAAAAGACAAATGCATCAAGCGAGAATTGACCATGGCGGTTCCAAGCGTGACCGAACGAGACGGAGCTCCCCGCTGGCGGCGGCGGCGGCGGCGGCGTCGCCCCCCCACCCCCCCCCAGCCACTTTGTCTTACCTCCGACCCGGTACATGTTGGCCGCCATGGCTGCCCCGCCGGTGCCGAGGGGACGGAGGCGTCCTCTCTCCGGGTCGTGAGGGTGGGTCGGCTCGCCTGCTTGCCTGGCTGTCGGTGGGCCGTGCTGCTCTCTGCGCCGCCGCCGCTGTGTGTTGGAAAATGGTGGCCGGATCAATACGAAACAGACCAGCCTTGGAGACCTTAAAGAGACAGTACGCCTCAGCCGAGCCGAGCCGAGGAAAGCCGAGGAGAGCCGAGCTCCGGTGGGCGGGAGGCGATTCAGTTTTAACACTTCATAGTGCTTCACTTTTGTTTTGCTTGTTTTATTTTTTCTTTGTTTCGATCTAAAACACCTTTAGGATACTACTAGCTTGTTTATTTATTTTTTATTATTTATTTTTAAACGGAGCCGTTCTCTGGCCAGGTGTCACGTGATCAACTACACCCACTCACCGGGTTAGCTTTAGCATCAAGTTTGACATTGTTGTTGATGTTTTTTATTGTAATAATTTCAATACAGAGTGAGATATGCATGAACAACAACTCTGAACAATAAGAAAACAAAAGTTGAACATATTAAAGAATAATAGAGAGACAAGCAATCCAAAAGAATAAACATAAAAGGTAGAATAAAATGATTAAACAAATAAAAATGCTAGGGGTACAGGAATTTAGATAAAAACGTTTAAATTATTGCAAATCTCTATCTAATTGAAAGAATGCTATTTAAATCTTGATATAAATCATGTTTTTGTCTCTGGTATTTTGACAAAAACATAAATAAATGTAATGATTGTTGTTGATTGACTTCATTACTGCTTCACAGAGAGAAAGAGTGAGAGTAACAAATATGAGCGACAAATTCACCAGGGACGCTGCCCAGGGCATCAACCTCAGAGGGGAATTGACATTGGAAAAAAAAGGCTCCAAAATGCTTATTCATCTCCAAGATACATATCTTTTTTTTCTCCAAAATGCGCAACTTTTTTCCTCCTTCCAAACCGTCATACTAGACTTCGAATTTGATCCGTGCGTACGATAAGAAGGCGTATTTAATCCCCAAACATTTTTAACGTGACATTTTTGCGACTAGCGCGTAGAAAAGCATACGCGCTCCCTTGCAGTCGGAATGCTGCGGTCAGAGCTCCATCTGATCTATACCATGTGTAAGCCTCAATTACTGGAGCCCGACGCATGGGACTTGGGGGCCTTGCGGTCACGTGACCGGCAAAGAGCCAATAGCGTGCATCCCCTCCGGTCAAGTGTCTCAATGCTGGCGCCGTGCCTGCGGCGCTGAGGAGATGCTGTATGCTCCCTTTTGTGAAAATAAACGCAGAAAGGCAGACAGATTCGATGTTTTCCGCTGATGTGGGTCCCCTATGCGAAGAGAACACGTTTGGATTAGCTTCTTTTAGCCTAGCGGCGTCGAGGCCGAAACAGAGGAGCTAGCATACGTAGGAAAAAAGGCCAGCTTTTTTTTCCCCGAAGGCAGTGGTGCGTGAAGACTTTTTTTTTTTTCCTTTAACCGCAGAACCAGACCCTGAGGAACGTATCCAACTTTTTTTTTTTCCCACCATCAAAAATATGAACTTTTTTTTCGCAAAGATGTAGCTTTTTCCCTCAAGTGATTCTTTTGTTCGACTCGATCATTAAAAAAATAGCTATATATTTAGTTTTGCCTTCAAAAAATGAAAGTCTTTGAATCTGGAAAATTGACAACTTGTGTTCTAGGCAAAGTAAAACCTTTTGAATAAAATATATGGAAAAAAAAAATCCAGAGAATACATGACTATTACTTTTGAAACAATTGTTTTTTTCCAAAAAATACTACTTCTCTGCTATTTTTTCTCTTAAAAAAGTTTTGAGAATATTCTTTTTTTATAGCCAGAAACTATACATATATTATTGAAAACGTGAAACATTTCATAAAAAAAAAATGCACATAATTTCCTCAAAAACAGAACATCTTTAAAATACTAGACGTGACTCAAATATTTTTTGTCTGGAAATATACTGCTTTTTGTGGAAACATATATATGTTTTCTAAAATATATCAATCTTTTTCAGTTATTAAACTTTTTTGAAAGTATAATATTTTCCTCTAGTATTCAAGCATGTTTCTAAAATAAAGAAAAACAATGTATATTCTTTAAAATGTAAAAAAAAATCAATTTGAACAATGCATAGCTTTTCTGCAACTTTTCTATAAATAAGTACAGTATATGTATAATATTAGGGGATATATAAAAGAAATATTCTGAAATACTGTTTCTCAAAAATAAAAAATTTCACGAATTGACATTTTTCTGGATATTATGTAAACAATATTGCAACAGAAACAGTGTTCATTGAAGCATCATATATATCTACTTTTTCCGCCATCGATCCGATAATTCAAGACTTTTATAATTCAGCAGACGCTATGGCTGTAAGAACCTGTTGGATACACTAGAGGGAGCTGTCGGCCAACTCATTTGTAACAGTAGGATACCATTGTTGGGTGTTTGTTGTTGTAGTGATCTCTTTTCACCAGCAGGGGTCCTTCTTACACAGTCTTATAACAATAAAAACAGTTACTGTCGGATCACCAATTAAGCGCCTTTTTAGGCCTTTTGGGAGTATTGAAACAAATAAATGATTAAACTCGATATGATTATTATTCAGAGACCAAACAATCGTGTCTTGGTGGAACATTTTGCTGTGTGGGCATTTAGTGTGTGAATTAGTCCCACCGTGATGTCACATAAATAGCTATTTGCATACAAACATTAAAAAAAGTTTTTTTTTCCATTTGTAAAGAATCCATTTTCGGGTTCTTTAATGGACAATTTATTTGCTGATGCGCCCCACCTTGCTTGGGAACCCTATAACATTGAGTATCATATACCGCCAGATGACGGCGGCACAGCCGGTCCACTTCAGCAAACGCGGTCTCCGTTTCAAAGTGTCTCGCAGTTGGCGTCTCGGATTGGTCCACTTTGGGTGGGGACGGACACGCCAAAAACAAGAATCAATGGAATGCCATATGGTGCGAGAAAATGTCAAATATGGAGATTCCTTTGGACCCAGTGGCGAGACTCTCCTACATTCCAATAGGAAATTATAAATATATGTAAGGAAATATATATTTATATGTATGTCTGGCCAGTAAATCAAATTAATAAATTAATGAAAATTAATAAATTATAATGGCTAAAATGAACACTTTTAGTACCAGACATTTAAGGTACTCGTTTAGGCTAACACCTGAAAATATTTGAAAGTAAAATGTAAGTACCTGGGAATTAATGTAACGTAAAATGACGTCTTTGGGACCGAATGAGTCAATTCGATAACCGCGTTACTTTTCATCACATTTTTTTACGAGCTGTCAACTGAAAATGACATAAAGTGTCGAAGACTCAGGTAACCACCAATCACATCTGAGCTCAGGAATGTCACATGACTAACAGGAGAGCCCTAATTGGTCTTCACCAGAGCCTTGTGCACAGGTGATGTCATTTTCATTCGACAGCAAGTAGTGTTTTTAATTAATCATATTCAATTGTACAAAAAAATAATTTAGTTATCAAATTAACAAGACAAGCGTTTTACCGCTTTATTAGGATTTTTTTAAATGAAGCACTTGACTTTTCAGTGTTGAAGAATAAACGCACGTGAGGAAACTGTGCACGTAGTGTGGATTTATTGCATCTTATATACAACAGACACCACAATCTGTCTACAACAGCAACATATTAACGATAATAAAACATGTTTCTGTCATACAACTAGTGCCAATGGGATGCTAAATGCTAAACTAACAACAGCAACACGATGCAGTGTCTTGGCCGAGCAAACACTTTGTCATCTAACAGACTGACTTCATTTTAAAGTATTAAAATGACAGGAATATGATTGGACCCCCCCATTCGGCTGACCTTGGGGTACACCCCGGGACTCGTTGCCGTCCAATCGCGGGGCAACAAGCGTTCGCACTTTTGGAAACGCTGCGCTGTAACAGCCGATTTCATCATGCCATCAGGCATTCAAAACAAATATGGCAGCGGACAAGGAAAAGAAAAAAAAAAGGTTTCCTTGGCAATGTAACAATTTCTCGTGCTTTGCATCCCCCAAAATCACCAAATTCAACTGTGGTCAAAAAAAAATGACTTGGTCAAACTTAACTTGTGCGGCGGGAATTTTCGCAGCTCGGAACAGGCAAGGGGGGGGGCGGGGAACAAGTAGTCAGGAGAAGGTGGCGATGGAGGCGGGTTCGGGGTGAGGGTGGGGGGGTGGTCCCGGCGGGGGAGAGGAAAGCCGGGTCACTGGGCCAGCTCGTAGGTGTAGCTGCCCACGCCGCCGGTGTTGACGCCTGGAGAAGGAAGAAGCACAAAGGGCCACCAGTCGGGGGAGGCTCGTTTGCATACCAGGGTGGGCGGAGTATGGCACAAGGGGGGGCACATACAGCGTTCCCGCTCCTTATATTCTGGCCCAAACACCATTTAAATCAGCAAATCCAGCATCAAATCTACGGCCCGCGGGCTGGTTCTGGCCCGTGAAGGAGGTTCAATTCGGCCCGCGAGGTGATTTTGTCAAGTAAAAAAATGAGTTTAAAGTTCTACAAAAATACATTATATCATGATTTGATTGGTCCGATCCACTTGGGAATAGGTTTTTTCCGATGCGGATCGCAGGCTAGAATGAGTTGAACACCCATTATTTAAAAAAAAAAAAAAAAAAAAAAGTACATTTGTGAATGGGAATGAATGAGTTAAAAATGCGTTTACCACATCAAATTTAGTCTTTAAGCACAAAAGCTCGTCCACCCCTTGAGCAGTGTGCACACTTGTTTGTGTGTGTGAACAACATTCAGGTGGCGGTGCAGTTGATGATATTCGGCGGGTCAACGGCGCCCCCTAGCGGTTACCTTTGGGCCCGAAGAGGAAGGCGTAGCATGGCTTGTGGCAGTAAGGCTTGCCGTCGTGCTGGAAAGCGATTTAAAGGAAACAACAATTTAGTCACGCTTGGTGAAGCAGCACCGGACCAAAGCAGCTAAGCGCAAGCTAGCCGCTAAATTGTAGCAGCAACATAGCGAGGAAAACAGCTAAACTTTAGTGGTGTCAAATCAAAAATGGCTAAGTTGTGGCGAACAAAAAAAAGCAGGTGAGCTGTCGTAAGTGCGCAAGTCATAGCGATAGCGTAGCAACAAAAGCGGCTAACAAACGAGCACAAGTCATAACGGCAAAAGCAGCTAAATCTAATCCGTAGCAGCAACAAAAATAGCTAAATTGTGGTGCTAGCATAGCAATAGAACAAACTAAGTCACAGTGGGTAGTATAGCAAAAAAAGCAAAATATTAGCGGTGTTATAGCAATAAAAGTGGTAGCGGCGAAGTGGCGATGGAAGCAGCTATGTTTCATCAGCATAGTAGCAAACGTGGCTAAATCATAACAAGAAATGTGTTTAAGCCGTAGCGGACAAAAGCAGCTAAACTACAGCTAGCTTAGCTCGTTGAAGTCATCATGTCGCCGGCGGTTACCTCTGCATGGCTGCCAGCGGACAAAGTCTTGCTGCACCTCTCGCAGCGCAGGCAAGGGCGATGCCAGTCTTTGCCCAGCGATGTCACCTTTTCGGCTACGACGCAACACACGAAATACGCAAAAAGTTTAGTATATAATATATATACATGTATAGAAAATTATATCATTCTTAATTTCTGATTGAAAAGTGAGATTGACTTATCCGATTGTTTTGTTGACATTCCAATTAGCGGATGCATAACGCAAGCCACATGCAGGACTTACCAAAATACACCTTCTTGTTACATCTGGGGCACAGGTTGGCCTCGCCGGAAAAAGTGGTGATGCTTCCAGCTGTGTACACAAAGATCCAAACAAAAAAAAATAACTAACACAGCAGTTCCACTGGCTCTGCAGTATTTCAAGCCACTCAGGTGTTTTTTCAATGGTTGCCATGCCAACAAAAAAGTCAGAAATAATCTAAGATTTGCACACTATACATCTTAACTGCTGCAGTACTGCCCTCCGACCTGCAGATGGTGCCAAATAATTTTTAGACTCAACTTTGCTCAAAGTGCCACGAAGGCAAAAAACACCCGTCGGAATCAGAATTACCTTTGGATGGTTGCTTTGGGACGAAAGTCTTCTTTTCCTCGACCTGCCTGGGGGCGCTGACCTCGCCAGCGGGCGACCCGTTGTTGTCCTTGGCTGGCGCATCGTACACGTAGGAACCGGCGCCGCCAATGTTCACGCCTGCAAACGTTCAAAAGGATGCGGAAAAGTTTCATTAAGGATCTTAGAAAATTTATATATATATATATATATATATATATATATATATATATATATATATATTACAACTGAAAAAGTGTACCTTTGGGCCCAAAGAGAGTGGCGTAGCACGGCTTGTGGCAGTAGGGCCTTCCATCATGCTGAAAAAAAAACAGAATATGAAGCATGTAAAGATTTATTTATGACAAAAAAGCAGTATGAAACTTAAAAGAAAAGCATGTAAATGTAGGAGTCAATGTAACACAATTTAGCAACAAGTCACTTCATTTTTCAATTGATTTGCTCTTAATTTGAAAATGCACGGTGTGGCAAACCACGTCGTTTTGTAGGGCTCTGAGAAAATAAATAAATTAATGTCCTTCTCCCGATAGGAAAATGTGACACACTTTTCGGGCCGCCTGATGATGTCATCGCCGCCGGTCCACCCAACACATAACATGTGAAATGATTGTTTCCACTTGAACCTTTGCCGGCCCGCTGCATGCTGGGAATGCGACAGCCACTCAAAGGGGAACGTGACCAAGGCCCCCGAGGGTGGAGGGGGGGGGGGACCACTGGTCCAGTGCTTAATGACCATAGATGAGGAGAAAGTGGCGGTGGTGTCGCACTACCCACAATGCTCTCTGCTTCAGGCAGTCCAATGAAAATTAAACACTGACGTCTATTTTGTTGTGGAAAGACTTAAAATACTATTTATTAATTTTTCAAAGTCAATGTTTCTCAATAATTAGGCAATTTCTTATCGCAAATAAAATGAGTAATATCAGAAGTCGTGAATCACATGCGATCATGTAAAACTTGACTTTTTTTTAAACGTTTATTAAAAAATGAATCGGTTTGAATCAGTTTTGTTGTCAAAGGCCATTTTCATTTTAAAAATAAATTAAAAATATAGTCATTGAAATTTTTTCAATCAAATTTTCTCTAATATTGGTTGCATTAATTTCACAGTTTTATTCATCGAATTAATTGAAACTACTAACAATTAAACATCAAATCTTTCACAGATGACGCTGAATTATTTTCCCTCAAATATACCGTTTTACGCAGCTTACATAATTTGGTCATTTTTTTCCTTTTTTTTTGCCCTCCATATGACCTGGCCTGTCAGTTTGTTTTAAAAATCAAACATGGCCCTTGAGCACAAAAGTTTGCCCACCCCTGGCCTGCTTTAGGCTTTAAAAAAATGGTAAATGCCACTTGGAATCCTGAAAATGCTACCAATATATACATATAGTTTTTTAACAAATGACAAAAGATAAGCGGTATTTATGTATGTAGATGACCCGTATTAGATCAAAAGCGAAGACCTCGAGAAAGACGAGTCGCTGGAATCAATTTTTAGCGGGTGGGAAGCGAGTGGGCTGCAGTGCTGATGGATATAGCATGGGCCACAAAAGAAGCTTTTGTATGTGTGCGCGAGACGTCCTGAGAAAGTCATCAGCGTGACGGTAAAAATCCAGACCTTGACTTATGGCAAGAAGGAGAAGCCAATGAGCGAAGCGGTCGTGACATCACCGAGGCAGTCCAGTGAGAACTTGTGACAGGCATACCGCGATAATGGATTTAGGGCTTGATTAAGGACTTATGAGGACTGCGTGGAATCCATTAAATGTGTCTTGGAGCGAGAACAGAAGGAAAATGGTTGGCTTGTCTCTCGATTAGACACCCATCACAGGACAACGACGAGTAAGGATCTTGTTACCGTAACGGTTAGGTTAGGTTTTGTTTTTATCAGATTGGCTAATATTTCTCAGCCAATCAGAAGTGTTCATTCTGTTTAAATAGAACGGTGGTTCTCCAATGGAGGTAGGAGTACCCCTGGGGACATGAGAGATTTTAAGAAAGTTTTCTGCAGGTATCGGCAAATCTCATTTATTGCTTTTTAATGCCGTGATTGGAAGAGTACAGTTTTCTTTTCAAATTAAGAGCAAATGAGGTGAAACATGCAATGACTTATGGCTAAACGCCGCATGCTTTTATTTTCTTAAGTGTTACACGGATGTACTTTGTCAATAGTGACGCAATTATCCGAGTCAGAAATAAAACACATCTATTTTCAGGAATGTACGAATAAAATACAGCTAAAGACATGACTACAAATGTAATTCCAAAGTTTGATGGCACAGTATTCAGTTTTGAGTCCTTTTTTTACATCCAAAAATGCTTGGCGATGTTCAGGGGGTAAAAATGAACGACAAGAACCATTGGTTCTCAAATGGAGTGCCCCTGGGGGTAAGTGAAGGGACCCCAGGGGTCGCCTTAGCAGGCTTTCTGCAGGTATCACCAAATCAATGCTTTTTAATGTCGTGACCAGAACAGTTGTTTTTTAAGAGCAAATTAATTGGAACATGAAGCCTGTTATTGCTTAAGTGTGCTTATAGTGACAAAATTTTGTATGCCTTTATTTTGCAAAGTTTCATACAGATGCACTTGCAAATCTTTTGATTTCAGCCTAGTTATTGTCTGATTTCTATGCAGTAGCTTGTGAAAACAAGTCATTTTATTTGTACTCCATTCCCAGTTTTATATTTTGACCGCTCTCAAGCTCTCGTCCTTGGAGGGTGCCTTGACGGACGGATCGTTTTTCCCCCTTTCGATCCAAGCGCGCATTTGGATGCTGTCCATGGGTGGGACTACTGTACTGTAATCACGCAGAGATTAAACGGCGGCATCCTTTTGAGCCTTGTCAGGGAAATTGCTTCCGACGCCGGAAAATAAGCGCGACTACCTAAAAACGCCTGCAGATGGAGACAAAATAACACAAAGCTAAGCTACAGCCAAGCTCTAGGGTCATGACAGTTGTTTTTGTCGCAAAACCGGGAAAATACCATGAAGGGGGGATGAAAAAACTGAGTATACCACGTCGCAACATGAAGAAAAACATAAACCAGGGACGCTGTAACATGGGGGTCCACTGTAACTGATTAAAAACCCTCCAAGACCAGATTTAAGTCACCCGCATGGTATGTATTTGGATTTTTCTTGTGTTGGGAGCTGTCGTCATACTGACTGACCTCAGCGTGCCCGCCGGCGTTGAGCAGCTTGTTGCATCGGTCACACTTCAGACACAACTTGTGCCAGTCCTTGCCCAGCGACGACACCTTCTCGGCTGCGCGGGGAGAGGACACACAAACAAAGACGCACAAGCGTGAGTCAAACGAGTCAACAAGGGGCTTTCTTTGTTGTTTGTCAGAAGAATGATGAAGTTGTGTTGCCGTCCTGTCATCGGGCCGAGCAAGCCATGACTGGGAACGCCTGTGAACTAGACAGGATGCTGCGATGATGTCATCAAGGGACAGACACACAGCTATGTGGTCCCAGTCCAGCTGGAAAAAGGGCGGCGGCCCCCAACCCCCCTTAGCCCCCCCTCTTTGTCCAAGTCTAACCCAGATCCTTTGTGTAACCCCTCTCCTGTCCTCCCCCACACGCAAAATATGATTCTCTTTTGAGATGTTTTTTTTTGTCATTTTATTTGCATTTAATCATTTTAGGCTTGTAATTAACAATAATAATCGATTAATATGCAGAAATTGTTTTAGTCCAGATGTACAGTATTGAAATAGTCCAAGTCAAATTATTCTGTTTTGCTAGCATATTGTGTTGCTACAATTAAAAATTGCAATTCTGATTTCAATAGTTTTCTTGTTTTTCAAGTCCGGATTTTGTTTGCACTTCCATACAGACTTCCACAGTGCCACCGAGGGCCCTAATAATACTTGTTCCAATAATAAATCTGTTCACACACAATGGTGCCCCAAGGAACAGTGCCGGGGCCACAGAGGAAGGGCCCTCTCTTATCACAGTGGGACACAAATAACCGGATGCGGGAATGGACTTCCTTTACCTAAGACCCCCTCCTCTTCTCCCGAGCGACAAATATCCCGACAAATTCTTGCAGTGAAACAGTTTCCGTGCGTAAAATCAAAGCAAACATGGAAAAGTCAAACACTGAAATTCATGCGGGGAGATTCCTAGCGTTAGCCGCTGACTTGCTAGCCCTACGCTAACTCAGGTTGACCAATCACTATCTGTTTGATTGCTAGAGTTAGCCACTCGCGTTAGCCGCTGACTAGCTAGCCCTACGCTGACTCAGGTTGACCAATCACATTCAGTTTGATCGCTAGAGTTAGCCACTCGCGTTAGCCGCTGACTAGCTAGCTCTACAATAACTCCGGTTGACCAATGACACTCGGGTTTATTGTTAGCATTATTTGCTAGTGTTAGCTGCAGATTTTTGCTTAATTTAGAATTTGTGCTTTCATTTTGTATTTGTGTCACGTTAGAGGAATAACTAGCACGTCTGCCTTCGAGTTGGCGTCCTATGGAGGAGGAGGCCCTGAAGCATCGTCTCTGTGTGACTTTCACCATCTGCGTGTCATAACGTAACGGAGAGGTGTCAATCAACAGTCCCGACGTTTTAAGCCGGCGTTTTGATTAATCCCCTCGCAAATCTGAGGACACCTATCAGCATCCCGACGCCTCTCTCTCCGTTTTCAAAATAGACGCACCCGCCTCCAAGCTAGCATGTACCCACCAATGTGAATGTAGGTGAATAAAAAAAAAAAAAATCCAAAACATGTCCACTTGAAGAGCTCGTTCGTGTTGTTCTTGTGAGTGTGGTGTGTAAGAGGGGGGAGGTGTATGAGCGCGTGGCCTAGTTGATGTTTAGAAGCCACCCGCCCCCAGTGAAGCCGGATTGCAATCCTCGTTATCCGCCGGAATGAGATGTCAAGGATTCATCTGGACGGTTACCGTAACAACGCATCAAGCGGATCTTCAATGCCGGGAGGTCCTTGGTTACTGTTACCGCCTAACCCGGTTTTCAGTGGAATGTTTTGTTTTTAAAGTTGTTTCCATACACATTTCTACTGTAGTTTTCTGGGATTATTAATAGTCAAGGACTACCGTTTGATTTATTCAACTTTGGGATTATCCATGATCAAAAATACCGTTTGTGTGATTCCATTTGTTGCTAGCATCAGACTTTAAGAGAAACTATGTGACTCCCCAGAATCGAACTAAAAAAAAAAATGATGCAAGAAAACAAAGTAGGAGTAGAATTCCATATTCCTGCAATGAATTAATTGCACTTGGTTCGCTCGGACAAAACCGCGATTCAACTCGAGTCGGATCGTCCTTCCTCTCGAAAGTCAGAGCACCCCAGGGTGCCCATTTTTCTTTTTTTTAATACACAGCGGATATCCCAGAAAGCAGTGCAGCAGGAATGTCCCAGCGATCTATAAATCGAGCGCGGCGATTCGGATGCGGGGGGTTGGATGTTAATGGCTTTGACAGACGCAGGAAGTCCACGCCGGGCTACAGTAGCAATAATCATATTTTGTCCTCCTCACGACGGACCGTATCAAATGGCGGCCGACCGGACTCAGTTTACCTTCCGGTACTGACGACCCATCTGCTCAGTCATGTTTTCCTCATACCGAGAAGGGGCAGCTGCGTCCCTGCGTGAGGTTCTTTTAGGCTTGGAAAGTAAACCGAGGACGTAGCACAAAAAGCCTATGGCGTGAGGTTCCACAGTTTGAGAAATTTGGTACTCTTTATCGTTTTAGAGGGCTTTGTTTTGCTACCGGACCGACTGCGACTCACACTTTGAAAAAAAAGTGGCAGCAAATGGAGCCCCAAATCGGAAAAGTTCATTTCTTTGGTAAATCTGTAGTAGGGATGAAATGTTTTTTTGGTATACTGATGAACCGTGCTAAAATTCACGACAGTTAGCATTATCGTCAATACCACCTAGTGTGCTTTGCTGCGAAAACTGGTTCCACATTTGAAGAATCTGGGGAATAGAGCGAGGTTCCTTAGGTTGGCAAATTATACGTGAATGCACCTCTGCAATATTAGTTTTTTTTTTTAGCTACTACTGCAAACGATGCAAAAAATGATGGAGTGACGTTCCCCGTGTCTGCAAATTTAGTGCTGGAATTTTTGGTACCATAGAAGACGGTATTTCCAGCTTTTGCACTGACATTAATTAATTACCGTATTGTCCGCACTATAAGGTGCACATAAAAGCCTTAATTTTTTTAAAAAAGCTGATGGTGCGCCTTATAATCAGGTGCGCCTTATATATGGATCAATATTGAGATAGGAATTCGTAGATGGGGAATGAACTGATAAAGTAAACTTGACCTGTTTACAGTTGAACAAGGTTGCTCATATTGACATTGACTTATTATGCTATTGAGAGTTTAGAGTTATTATTGACTTATTATTGTTATTACTTTGTTGAGTATTATGAGTATTACTATGTTGTGATTGAAAAGGTTTTTGGATATGTCATTAACTGAGAGTGCGCCTTATAATCCAGTGCGCCTTATATATGGAAAAAAGTTTTGAAATATGTCATTAATTGAGGGTGCGCCTTATAATCCAGTGCGCCTTATATATGGAAAAGATTTTGAAATATGTCATTAATTGAGGGTGCGTCTTATAATCTGGTGGCGCCTTGTAGTGCGGAAAATGCGGTACTTTGACAAAATGTCACACTGGGAATGGAAAGAGGTTCCACCGGTCAGCAAAATTAGCAACTCTGTGTCCTTAGAAACCTAAGTAAAGTTATAATGCACAAATTTATTGCCTCATCATTCCTAGCGCCTTTGGTGTGGAAGGTGATACCATTTTGTGGTACTAAAAATGGAGTGAGGTTCCCGAGGCTGACAAGGTTAACAACTGTAAAACATCTTCCTCCCCTGAATCAGCACTGTCCCTGCATGACTTTCTTTCAGGTTGAGTCCAATAGGGAAGGATATTTTCAGCTACTGAACTCCCGAAACAGAGAAGCGAACATTTTGCGGTTGAGGCTAAGCTTAAAAAAAAAAAAAAAAAACAGTGGTACAGCATGGAACAACACAATCAATTTCTTCTGGGTCAGCATGCGCGTACATTGGGCCCAAAGCCATGGCATGCTTTTTTGGAAAAAAAAAAAAAAAATCTCTCTCTCTCTCGCTTTGCGGCCCTGGAGGTCGTCTGTCGCCTCGGCCAAGGCGAGGTTCCCTTGGCGGGCTAACCTCCGTTCCCTCGCCCTCCCTTTTGCGGATAAAAGAGGCCGGCCTCGTGAATTCTTCCGTCTGACGTAAATGGGCTGTAGTTAACTCGCATCCTGTCTGTTGGTCAGAAAAAGCCGCCGGGCAAAACAGCAGCCCTGCCTCCGTGACTCGTTTGTCCCGGTTACACGCGTGCGTCAGACAGACTCCGTTTCTAGGGAACCCGACTCAATGTTTATAAAGAAATAGGATTTGGGGTCTGCCGATAAAGTTAAAAAAAATCACACGAAGAATAAATAAGTAAAACATCTTTGGCAGGTGGACTCTACTTGAAGACAACTGTGACTGGAGGGAGGTTCCCCAGTCGAGCAAACCGATCCCTATCTATTGATGGAAATTTGATAACATTCTCGCTGCAATCTTTCAAATTTGATATCCTGTTTGCAGTGTCCCTAGACTTATTTGACAAAAAAAAGACATTGAATCAAATGAGGTTTTGGATGATGGCCAAATTAGCTTTGGTACAATATGCATGCCCACAATTTAGGGTGTTTCTGATATCGTTGTTTAGATGTTGCTTTGACTAAAAGCGACTAGAGCGAAGTCATTAGCTTAGCAAAGTTAGCGCATCGACCTTTATAATTGGAATGAGAGTTTTTAAGATTAGGTTACTAGGTTTCTTGGACTCAGAGTGAAAAAGAGTGCGGCTAGACCAGATTAGCATATTGCTACCTGTACATTAAATGGGATTGTCCAATTAAAGCACGTGAAATTCCCTAGATTGGTAAATCCTGCACCTGAATAACTTAGATTCCGTCCATCAAGCCAAATAACAAAGTGACTGAGGTGACGCACGGTCAAGTGCTTTCACCTGCATCCCCCGCGACGTAATGGCGCCTCCGTTAAGGGATCGTATCGGCGCCTCCAAAAAGGCAGGGGATCGGCATCGAGTGGCGGTTACGCAACGGCGCAGCGCGGGAAGCAGCGACTCGAGAAAAAGGTCGTTACGTAACCGACGAGGAGCATTGATGCAGCCGGGCGGAAAACAGGGTACTCTGGCGACGCTGACGATGGGATAAAAAGGATATTGTGTGGTCAAAGTGGCATTTAGGTGTGGGAAAAGAAGAAAAAAAAGAGAAAAGGAGCACGGTCCGGCGGAGAGGACGGAGCTAGTCCACCAAGAAAAAAAAAAAAAGCCGAGTGTGAATGGAAATGTCGGCACTAATTATAATGCATGAGGCGCTTTGGGACACTCGTTTAAATAAAGGACGGCCATTTTAGCCTTGCCGTGGGACGGTGGGAGTGAGGGACGAGAAGGACAAAGAAGAAGAAAAGGACAACCAAGAAGAAAAGGAAGCTCCATTAAGTCCTCGTCAAGACGCACAAAGACGCCGCTGCTGTTTGTGGCGCGGGATCACACAGCAGTCAGTCGGGGGGAGGTTAAACAATCGGCCCTGATTGGCTACGTTGGGGAAATTAGCTCATCGGAACCTTGCTGTGCCGTTATTATTATTATGTTAGCAGCAGAGTAGGCGGAGCTACTTAAATGTCTCTTAATAAGAGCAGATGCCCAATCAATGGTGATGTTTTCCCTAACTTGGCAAAATTAGGGCATCAAATATCAATCAATCAAATTTTATTTGTATAGCCCTGAAGTCTCAAAGGGCTTCACAGGTGAAATGAGGTCATGCCGATACAGAGACATCTTTTCGGTGTAGGTACACAACAGCATCGCCTGTCAAAGCTCCCAGAAGGGGAAGGAAAAACTCAAAAAGCTCAATTTGGGGAAAATCTGAAACCTTCAGAAGGGACCACAGGCGGGAGGAGCCCAGAAAAATACAGTGATCCCTCCTACTTCGCGGTCTCAGTACTTCGCAGGTTTTTCCAGGAAAAATTAAAAATAATTAAAAATATATGTATTTATTTAAAAAATGCGCAAAAATGGAAAAAAATTGAAAAAAGCAAAAAAGTACATTATACAATACTGTATTCATCAAATAACTAAGTAATATTAGTTAATAACTATGTTAAGAATTCTTCAAGCGTTAGAGTTTGTGACGTTTTTTAAATCTTATTTTGAAATGCATGCTTTTAATTTGTCGGGTCGCGTTGCATTTCCGTTTCCTGTTTTACCTTCTCTGTGCGTCATTCGGCTCGTTACGGTGACGTAGTGAATGACAACGTTAGCTCGTATTTATAGATTATTATCATTTATGTTAAAAACGCACGCTACTGCCTATGCGATGAGTGTTTAGTCTGTTTATGTGTTCGTTTGTGTAGAGGTTACACTTTATAGTTAGTGGTTGTTGTTAGTTGTTGCTAACCCGCTAATGTCGGCTAAAAATACAGTAAATTCATAGATTAAGTGTTTATATGTTAGTTGACTGACTTTAACCTTGTTGTTGATTTATTATTCAACAGATACTACATGATACACCATACATGAGCCAAAATAAATGTGAAATTCAACGTGATGACTTGCGTACTCTTTCATCGGAGTCTTGGTGCAGATGACCAGTCCTGAGAACAAATTCTCAACAAACTAAGTCATATTAGTTATTTAATGAATATACAATAATGTCAATAAGGATAATGTAATGTTAAATAATAGGAGAACGGAAATAAAATATGCAAAAAAAAAGGATTGTTTATGGTTACTGCGGCTATATTAGGGCGTACATAGAAATCTAGGAACTGATACCCTACTTCGCGGGTTTCAGACTTCGCGGGGGGTTGACACCCCCCATTAACCGCGAAGTAGGGGGGATCACAGTACAATGCAAATGGAGAGCATCTTTTTCGACAACAGGACTGACTATACCAAGCTCATAAAGGGGAGTAACGGATGGAGTAGGTTCCGCAGGTTAGCCGCGCCGTAGCAATTTTGCGGAGTTTGGCAGCGTTTAACGTCAGCCCGAGTCGGAGCAGAAGCTCGACATCACAACAACGCCTGGCACGGTGGCCGTCCTAATGCAAGGAGATAACGTGCGTTTATTTGACCGACAATCTCAAGCAACGCACTTTGAAATAAACCAATGGAATGTTCCGCAAACAGTTCCAGGCCAGACTGCGGTATTTCTTTTTTTTCCTGTCCTGCGTACTTAAAAGGGGGCGAGGCAAGTGTTTGGACTTGTCGCATGCCGCATATCGATAAATGGCAACAACAGCTGGAAATCTACAAATGTAGCTCACGGCCAACCACCAAAAGGGGTTCCAATTTAAGTCGAACAGACAGGAAATGGCTTTTTCCGCAAAGTTAAGTTAAGTTTACTTCGCCATCGTAGTGTAGCTTTTTTGGAACAAGTGGAACAACGAATAGAATGAAGTTCTCCAGCTTGGCAAAGTTCACGCATCGGTATCTCCGTGTTGCGTAAACGTCGATAGTGACTTTCAGTCAGCTCCAAAAAGTGACTTGAGTGAGGTTAGTTAGCACGACAAAACAAATGCATCGACTAAAATTGAACACGTTTAGAAGAGGAGTTTTGTAGTTATTGGATTGATGTTTGGTAGTCAATTTGCTGTCAAATAAAACTGACTGGAGTGAGGTTCCCCATCTTGCAAACATTAGCACATCGGTGCCGATGCGTTGATACAACTATGATGTCCTTGGAACGAATATTATCAGCTACATTGTCAAAAGACTGCATTGTATTGAGTAAGGTTCCCCATCTTGGAAAAATTTTGCATGTCACCAGTACTTTTGCATGGACTCAACCTGGATATACTCGGTATGGAAATTTTCACTCACCAGACAAGGCTTTTACTAGGTAGCTATGACTAAAAATGAATGAGTGTAGTACCCCATCTAAGCAAAATTAGCACCACAGTACCTTTACATCGAAAAAACTTTGGATACACAGTATTTTCCGCACCATAAGGCGCACCGGATTATTAGGCGCACCCTCAATTAATGACATTTTAAAACTTTTTCCATATATAAGGCGCACCGGATTATAAGGCGCACCCGCAATTAATGACATATTTTCAAACTTTTTCAATCACAATATAGTAATACTCAAAGTAATAACAATAATAACTCTAAACTCTCAAAAGCATAATAACTCAATGTCAATATGAGCAACCTTGTTCTACTGTAAACACACAAAAGGTAAAGCTTACTTTATCAATTCATTCCCCATCTACGAATCCCAATCTCAATTTATATCCATATATAAGGCGCACCTGATTATAAGGCACGCCATCAGCTTTAAAAAAAAAAAAATAAGGCTCTTAGGCGCGCCTTATAGTGCGGAAAATACAGTATTTGAAACTGGGGGTTTTTAGTGAGTGGGCAGGATTTCATTTGGTTCCCCGACAAAGTTAGCGCCTCAATACAGACAGCAATGCATTTATTTATTCAAAAATAAATGAATTAAAACCATTCTGACCAACAGAGTGAAAGTTCACGTAGTTAGGAATAACTGAGCGCTAAAAATGTAGTAAACGTCTTGGCCGAACGATTGGGGCGCGATTCTATCGAAACCGTGAGCTATCATCTGAAAACCTCAGAACGCCGCCACGTTAACTCCCTTCTTCCATGTGCCTTGTCGTCTTTTTTTTCTTCGTCCCGAACCTCCTGCACCATGAACTTAAATAACATAGCAAACGTCTCCCTGAAAGCGAGTGTGGGCGCGCTTGTTTTCCACATCATCTTTACGTCAACACCGCACGGGAGGGGACACACCCCGAGCAGAAATAACTCTGCTGTTACATAAAATCAAACGCCGGCTGCGCTAACGGTCGCGCTCACTTCACGCGTCTTGCCTATGGTTCCCCGTGTTTTGTTTTTTCCTTCTTTTTGGCGGGATGAGCAGCAGCTGCGTCACGCTGCTTACGTAATTGATTTAGAGGCTAGAAATTAAAAGGCAGCCCGCTTTGCTTGTTTTAATCCGCACGAATGATTAAACACTAGTCGCAGTCCATCATATTTTTATTTTATTAAAAGATAAAGATGCTTGTTGACATGTCTTGTTCCCATGTTGTCCCCCCCTTGTTGATGCGGGCATCTGGTGTTTTTGCACACTTGGCAAGAACGGCGCCCTCATTCCCTGCCAAGCTGCCGTGTGGACCAAAACAACAAATTAAATGGTGATAATCTATGAGGAATCAAATTACAACTGAGGGGTATGTTTATATAATTTTGCATTTATTATTCCACTGCTTTAACCAACGTTAATAGTTTTTTTTTTTTTTTTTTGGTAGGGTATTTTTTTTCAGTACAGATAATCATGTCGAATTCCAGTCCTCGAGGGCCGGTATCCTGCATGTTTTCGAACCCTCGCTCTCAAACACACCTGATTCAAATGATTAGGATCATTTGCAAGATCTCGCAAACCTTGCGAATAAGATAATTCGAATCTGGTGTGTTGGGAGAGGAAACCAGAAAACATGCAGAATACCGGCCCTCGAGGACTGGAGTTCAACAACTTAAGAGGTACTTTCTGCATCAAAGTCAGAATTTCCGTCTTATGAAAACAGTAAATAAAGCATTTTGAAACATAGTATACAATATCTTTTGTTTCCCTGATACTAAAAAATGTACGTGATGGTTTTATAGTTAAGTTTCTTTCTTTTCAGGGTAGTGCAACATCAGTCTGTTTTTGTTTTTTTCTGTTTTTCTTCTTAAGAAAAAAACCCTGGGCCATTTCCAATCGAGGAATGTTATTTTTATCTTGGACCAGGGGTGGAGGGGTCTTTTATTTTTGCTATAAGTAGCTCTACAAGTCCTAACCGTGTGAAATCATTATTTCAAGGACTTCTGGTAGGTTGCCCATTAAAAGCTTTCTTTTTCTTCAAAGCTGTTGGCTCGTCACCTGTCTCTTAATTAGGTCCTTTCCCTTCCCAATGCTGTTTCTTGCTCATTTAACCAGGTGAAATTTTGGCACTCAAGTGACCGAAATGAATCCAAGAGAGTCCGGACAGTTTTTAAAATAAAATAGATCAGACTGAAAAAGTTCATCGTTTCGGGTGCGGCCCGGTACCAGTTGATCGACGGGACCAGTACCAGGCCGCGGACCGTTGGTTGGGGACCTCTGATCTAAAAAAATGCATGAATTCCAAATGAAATATTTCCTTTTAACCATTGAGTTACGTTCATTTCTCAGAAACAGCATAATATCTGCGCATCAATATGACCCAGAGTTGTGTTTAATCATCCGAAAATATCAGAAATGGTTTTTTTTTTAGACCCACAAATCTTAATTTCTTCAGGAATAGCAGTAATATCTGTGGGTCATTTTGACTGGTGTTTGGCTAGTTATTAATAAAAATTGTACACATTTTAAAATACACAAACAAATACGAGTACAAATGCCAATTTTACCAATTTTACCGGATATGTTGGTTTTCCAGAACGTTAAATAAAAATTCTGCTACCTTCAAATGGGTCAGTTTGAACCGCAACATAAGAGTTACATATTTTATTTTATGGAAAGTTTAAAATCAAGAGGTTGTCTTCTGTATAGATAGGAATAATGAAGACAAGTGCACCACTGACTCGAAAGACTACTGTAAAAAAATATTGTAAGTAAATATATTAAATGTTTAAACGAACACATTCGTTTCAATATTTACTTATTCCCGCCGGAAGTTTGCCTCTGTCATTTATTGACAAATGTAAAAGGTTAACCTTAAATTGGGTGAACGTTAATAACAATGTGGATGCATGTCTAACCTCCATTTTTATTTTTTCGTGAAAAAATTGCGAAATTATTCGTGAAATTAAGCTAGGCTAACATGGTTAAAGAAAAGCAAAAGGTCAATGTAGTCGATATTTTGGCTCGTGTTACTAAAAATGATTTCATTTCCAGAGCCGGAACAGAAACAAATGGAAATTACTCACCGAAGTAGACCGTCTTTTCACACTTGGGGCATTTTGAAGCCATGCTGGGAAAGGATTTTTAAATTTTTTTTATGCTTGAATTGGAGCAACGTGCTTCTTGTTCTCAGTCCACAACACAAATGTGTGACGACGGCCACTCAAGCGCCAGTCTATTCAGGCAACGGTTGCTCATTTGCATAGAACCGCCCCCACAACCATGGTGCCTTCAGTTGCATCGGAAAAAAAGCACTTAGAGTGTGACGATGAAATAAAAAGAGTTCATGAGAAAGAATGAGTAAATAAACAAAATTGTATATAGTAAATCATGAAATATTTAATCGCCATTAAAATTCTCATAATGCCGGACAAACAGACACCGACGTTTTGCTCTGAATAACAAACAAGAGCACCAAAGTACCTACTGTACTGTACAATAAACAAATGCATTCTATTCTATTCTATATTTTGTTGTTGAATTATTTCAATTCGCACCGTTAAATAAAAATAACTTCCAAGCCTGTTCCTGTAATTGAAATTAGTATGAAGAAATACATTTATATTAGAATTCACAATTAATTTAAAAAATTCAGCTGCATTCAGGTACATCGGGAAAAAAGATGTTAGTGTGACGCAAATAAAAAAAGATTAAAAATAGAATGAGTAAATATATAAAACTGCATACATCATACCGTATTTATATTTAACATTAGTATAAAAAATTATTACAAACATTTTGTTGATTTTTTTTTTTTTGGTTAAAATAAATCCCAAATTTATTTGAACTGGTACACATAATAAATAAAAGATCCGGACTTGTTTATTAAATGTAATTCATATTTATATAATCATTAACAATTAGTTTAAATAAATTACTATAAAAGAGGCACAAGAATAACATTGTATGTATTTTAAAAAATCAATTGGAATAAAATTGAAATGAAAAAAATACATAGTAAATAACTAGACCGATAATTTTACAGAAAATATGATTTTTTTTATAATTAAATTAGAATATATGAATACAAACAAACATATACTGTAGTTGACACAACTTGGAAGAGTCTTTTGGAAACAATCGTCGAAGAAAATTGAAAGGTTTCACGCGAGCGATCATTTTCCAAAGTCTAGTGGCAAATTGTAATTCCGGCCGCTTGTAAATGCAACGCGGCTTCCTCGACGAGCTGAGGCGCTTTTCCCCTTTGCAGAAGTGGGCCCGGTTTGACAGAATCACAAAGGTCCCTTTGAGAGGCGCTGACTCGTAGGAATGCGCTCGGCAATGGAAGGAAGAGCGCCTTGGGTGGATCCCGTTCCTCCTCCGCTTCGCATCAAAACAGCGGCGAGGTGGAGGACGACCGAGTCGAACGTTCTCAGGGAGCGCCGCTGAGGGGACTGTTGTCTGCCTCAATGACGAAAAGCAGAAGGGGAGATTTCAGTACAGTAGTGGCGGCCTGGAGATAAAGCCGTCATTTCCACCGATCTGCACCGTTTTGTTTCGTTCCACATGAAGCAACTCAATTTTCAATGTTTTCAATGTCAAATTTCAATGACAATTTTCCCAAACGTTCAATGTTTTCATTTCGTTAATTTCCGCGCAAGTGCGCATTGTCATTTCTGGTCACTTTTCTTTTCACATTAAGAGCAGATTGACTGGAACATGTAGCAACAAATTGCTAAGTTGTGTTCCAGTGCCATTTTTCCTTAATGTTATTTTTCTTCATTTTGCGAAGTTCCACCCAAATCTACAATTTGTGATCGCTTTTCTTTTCGAATGAAGAGCAAATCGATTGGAACATGACGCAAAACACGAAGCGGTTCATACGAAACGTTGTACGTCTTTATTTTGCTGTGCCCCACGTGAATGTGCATCGTCATTGGTGGAAAAAGAAGCGCTTTGAGGGGTCCCCAATATATTTTGCAATGAATTGATGACGTTTTGCTGCAGAGCCATGGCAAAGTCAAACGCATTGAGGGGCAAGGACACGGCGACAATGTTCTCTCGCTTTGCACCAGTGGACACTTTCACCAACATTATATCATCTCTGTCCTCATATACGCTTAAGGACATCTAGCCCCAGTGAGAAGACATAAATTTTTTCATTTTTTGAGAAGAAATGCCATATTTCTTAGAGAATATAGTTCTCCATTAAGAGAGAATCAATTGTGTATTTTTTGTCACGAATTTAGGCGATTTTCTTTGGGTATTTCTTTTTTTTTTCAGTAATGTAGACTTTTTCAAGCGCAAAAGGCATTTTTGCATGACATGCATGCGCAAGGTTCGGGTATTGACCAATAAAGGCTCGGTTGTTTTGCGCCTTTGGTCGTGTGACGTTTGCAAACTGAGCCGTGATTGGCTGTTACCTGAGCCTTGAGTACCGGTGATGTCATTTTCAGTAGAGAAAAAAAATGTGGTTAAATCATTCTAATAGTTCTGCTAAAAACAGGAGCGGTACGGGTTTCTTTTCCAATTGAGAGCAAATCAATTGGACCTTGAAGAAACATTGCTAAGTAGTGTCGTAGTGACTCCTTTGCAAACTGCTTCTTATAGTATAATTATGCAGAACTGTTTTTTGTAAAAAAATCTCACTGGCCCAGAAGTTTGCAAAGAAAATGGAGCAAGCGCTTGTCAGCGTCAATTATTGAAGAGTTCCCACAACAACCGCCTCGCAGGCCGCCGGATTTTTATAGAAACAGATGATAAAATGCCGACGGACCGACTGGAGTGTTCGGTGGGATTGGAAGGGACAGATACATTATCTGGCGGATAACACTTAAGAGCTCTGCTTTGTTTGCCACGCCCTCTTTTTGGGTCTCATCGCGTGATGGATGCAACCATGTAGAGCCAACGGGAGGCGGAGGAACTATTTCTGTATCTCGGGCACGGATGGGAGATGAAAACGCTTCTGATTTTTTACTTGTTGGTTATCTTTATCTAGAAGGGATAATGGGATATTATCTTCCGTCCTTTTTGGGGTATGGAGATGACACTAACATTTACCTTGAAATCCAGTCTGTTGATATGGTTGTCTATGGCAAAAAAAAAGTAAATTCAAACAAAGGAACCACAAAAACAGTGGTGTGCAAACTACGGCCAGGGGGCCATTTGCGGTCCGCCATATAGAGTTTTGCGGCCTGCGGGATATGCTCAAATATCATGCATAGATACACAAGTTGCCTATTTTTTACTGTAAAAACGGCATTCAGCACTTTCAATCAATCAATCAATCAATCAAATTTTATTTATATAGCCCTAAATCACCGAAGTCTCAAAGGGCTTCACAGAATGAAAAGAGGTCATACAGAGACATCTTTTCAATGCAATGACATCACACAGGAAGCACTTCGCATGACCCCAAACTAAACTTAAGCAAATTTACATGCTCAAAATAATCCAAAAAAATAAAT
Organism: Hippichthys cyanospilos; assembly: GCF_059441005.1. Classification (NCBI taxonomy): domain Eukaryota; kingdom Metazoa; phylum Chordata; class Actinopteri; order Syngnathiformes; family Syngnathidae; genus Hippichthys; species Hippichthys cyanospilos. The sequence continues at coordinate 2,055,426 of NC_142382.1, forward strand.
GTAATTGCTCCTGTGAACTTGTGAGCGATTCCTGGATCACAGGAAATGTCAAATAAAAACAAACATGGTTGTCTATGGCAAAAAAAAAAAAAAAAGTAAATTCAAACAAAGGAACCTCAAAAACAGTGGTGTGCAAACTACGGCCCGGGGGGCATTTGCGAGTTTTGCGGCCCACAGGAAATGCTCAAATATCATGTGTGTGTGTGTATATATATATATATATATATATATATATATATATATATATATATATATATATATATATATATATATATACACACACATACATACATATATACAAGTTGCCTATATGTTACTGTAAAAACAGCATTCAGCACTTCGCATGACCCCAAACTAAACTTAAGCAAATTTACATGCTCAAAATAATCCAAAAAAATTAATGTAATTGCTCCTGTGAACTTGTAAGCGATTCCTGGATCACAGGAAATGTCAAATAAAAACAAACAAATTACACGCCCTAAAAAAGTGTTTCTCTTGCTCTCATTTTAGAATGTGTTTTGTTAGTTTCTATCTCTGGCCTGGACTCTGTGACCTGTTTTATCACGTAGGAAGTGGGCTGGGATAAGCGGGCGAGACACAACAACGGACTTTTCAGAGCCTTTTTTTTTTTTTCTTGTCAGGGGGTCACTCCCACCGGGAGAGCTTGAGATTCCACAGGAGTCCATTTTTAGACATGTGGCTCCCAAATTTCCTCGTACGTCACCGTGGCTTTTGTGTGAGACTTTCTCTCGTATTCCAAAACTTTGATTATTTATTTCCTGTCAGGGAAGTGCAGTAGGTTAGCTTAAAAATGATAAAGTCCAAGGGAGTAGTCAAAAAATTTTAGTATTTTAAGTATGATTATCAGTTTTTTTTTTCAATATTTTTATTGAAGTGCATGTCACAGATTTTTTTGTAGTCCCTTGAACAAGCTTATAATACAAAACAACTACAAAATAAGACAATAAGATTAAATAAGCGACAGGAAACTAAATAAATAAATGATGATCGGTTTAATGTAAATAAATTGCGGCAGCTATCGATTGCTCTAAGAAAAATGCGGAGAAATTACAACGATCTCAAATTTTCACCTCATCAAAAGGGTGAAGAACTGTAGCAAAACAAATGCCTTCGGGTCGATAGAAGTGTAACTTACCAATGTGGCCACTAGGGGGAGCAACTGCTCCACTCACATAAATTGTGCTTGCGTCCAAATGAACCCTGATGGGCTTCTTTTTCTATTTCTTCCTCATTTTAGTATTTTTTTTAAAAATACAACTCAAGTATTGCATCTCATTATTGTGCAGGTGGACCTAACCAAATTTCCATGACGTCATCATGCACTTTTCCACGTTTTTTGATGTTTTTTTATGATTTAATGTCATTCCACATCAGGTTTTCATATGATTCAATCTCATTCAATATCATTTCATTTTTTTTTCATTCTATATAACCCCACATCATTTCAAATTTTATATTTGATTACTCTACACAATGTGATATTATTCTGAGTAATTTCACATCATTTAATAATATTCCACATATTCAAATAAATTATACATTTTGTATTGTCCACATAATTCTATTTTGTTCGATAGTCCTTACAATTTCTCATCATTCTCTATCATTAAATGGGATTTCATACAATTTAGTCATTCCACATCGTTCTGGAATAATTCTACAACGTCCATGTTTTCATATAATTCTTTAACATTCAAAATCATTCCACGTTCTGTTCCATTTGATATCATTCCATCATCATTTTTTTATCTATTAACACCATTCCACATCATTTCATGTTTACCATTCACCTCAACAATTTGTTGCGGGTTTAAGACTACCGGCCTCACCTTCATTTTTGACGTGGTTAACATTGTATCAGTCGCGTAGCGTTTCGACGTGGAATGCGTTGAAACGCGGAAACATCTTGAGTGACAACTTTGGTTCCTCACGCAGGAGGTCAACGAGGACACGCTTCCTTCCGGCAAATTACTGCGTGTGCAGTCACTTGTCCTTGTTTGCGTTCTTGCCCAGAAAAAAAATTACGAGATGATATGAACAATCCATGCGGTGTTGTTGTGATTTTTTTTCTGCATTTACTTTTGCACCGTGAAGGCCTCACTTGAACTTGTGGGACCCTAAAAAACATAGAAAAAAAAAAAAAGCACCTCTAGTTTAGTTGGAATGCTGCGTGTCTGAGAAAAGCGGGGTTTCCATGACAACCGCCTACTGTAACAACAACACAAACTCGGCGGCCATGTTTTCCTAAGCGATACGCGCCTGAACGAGAGTCCCCGGAGAACCCCGCCACCGTTCTGTGGGAACCGCGGCAGCGCTGTGGTGACGTCACAGGATTAGCCCAAGTTAATGATATTTGACATTTTTTATGCTGTGAAATAGTTTGAAAGATGACCCGGAAAAACACCGTTTTTGTTTTCTGTCATCGCATTCCATCTTGCCGTGTCGTCGGCGTCCAACTCAACACCTCTTCTCGGTTTCACACTGACGCCATTGTTCGCACTTTGGCACGCCGCTTGTCTTTCATACTCGACACCCTCGGAGGATGTGAAACTGATACGCTCACGGCTTTCCGCATTTGGTGTATTAGGCTACACACGGTAAATGAGATTCATTAAACACCGTTTGTGAGGTACATTATATGGGAGATCGGAATAAATTACTTGAGGTAAATTACGTACAATAGGGTATACTGCAATCCCCACTATCATAAACTGATTGTTTACATTGTTGCCGGGTCTCGCCCCCAACCCTTTAGGGCCAACGCGAATCAATAAATGACCTCCTGAAAGGACCTGTAAGCAGACTGGAACGAGACCGTCCACTCTCCTCGTGAGAAAAACAACTTAGTTGTCTTCCTTCTTATTTGTTATTAAACGTTCGAGGTTGTGTTGCCCCACTGATAAGATGCATTAAATAAATAGCGAAAATACTGCAATTAATTTGCTCTTAATTTGAAAAGAAACACATACTGTATACGGTTCCATGTAATAGTGGGAAACATGTAATCCATGATCTTGTGCAGGTGTACCTAATCAAACGTCGCCTCCCATTGGATGGGAAATGGTGACAGGAGTGCGGAAAAATGCTATTGTGGGTAAAATCAGCAGCTGCTTTTCGTCGCGCGTCGCTCTGGAAGACATTTTACGACGCCCACATGTTGGCACATCTTTTTGGAAAGAAGGAAGGAAGGTCACCACCCCGGCCAGGCCGATGAAAGCGTCGGCCAGATTGTACCGCGCTTGATTTTAGGATGAGCTCATCTGTCCTGATTTTGGCGCTTTGAAACGAGGAGCAACCCGGAACAGGACCTCATCCCTCCCACGTGTTAGACTCATACTTCATCACCGTTTCCAGGCCTTACATGAGCGTTCAACTTCCAAAACACCTTTTTTTTTCTGTGATATTTGGTTTTGATTTCCTCAAGGATAATCTGTAAAATTTTTTTTGGCAGATGTTACAAAGCCAGAACTGGTCCTCGGGCCTTTGAGTTTTACTTCCAGGTCCCCAAATCCCAGCGCAATATTTTTAAAAGGTCTTTATTATATATTTCACTTAAATTACATTTTTTTCCAATGAGGTTTGGTCTTTTGTAGCAACGGAATTATGGCTAGTACTAAAATCATTTTCGTTTTAGTTCGCAACTAAATTTCTCTTGTCTGCTTTCCTGTTTGTGATTTTTAACACGATGTTGCACTTTGCGTTTTCTAATGAATTTCTGTTGTTGATTACCTTTTTTTTTTGTGATTCCTGATTCGGTTTGGTTTTTAATGTGTTTGTGAATAATTTTCTTTTATATGTTTGGATTTTCTGTTGTGTTTCGTCTTTTGAGATGTGTTTTCATTTGCAAACAATTTGAATTACTTTATTATAATTTTCAGTTTTTTCTTGTGAATTTTTCTATTTGCTTAGTTATTTGTTTTTGTGATTTTGTGACTTTGGCGCCACTGTGTTCGATTTTTAGTATGTGTAATATGATACTATAATTAATTCTTCTACAGAAAGTCATTTTTCATCTTATTCATATTTACTACTACTAATACTTTACGGTTTCTTTTTTCCATTCTATTTTTTTATCATTCAGATTTTGCGGGCCATATGTTTGACCTTAGATTTTGCTGTACATATTTTGAACACAGTAACAATACTGAAGCTGCCAATAAATGCTGGAATTTGGGCTCAACTTAAATTTTCTAAGGATGAAGGCTTAGGTAAGCCTAGACGTACAGAACGTAGACTACTTTCGACCGTAGTTGGCCATCTGCTTGCTCTGCTCATAGAAAAAAAACAATAAACCTCAAGTAATTTCCTTCCTGTATGCCTGTGGCTTTTTTTTTCATTAAATCAGTGTGTGAAAGTGGAAAATGAGAGTCATGCTCACTACTGTAAAAAAATATATGAAAAAAGTCCCTTTAATTGGATCCAGGGGTTGTTTTTTTTTTTATTTTTTTGAGTAAACAGACTTGTAAAATCTTGTAAAATCCAATCAGGATGCATTGTTGATTATTAGCGCACAAGCTAGCATGCTAAGGCTAATGCTTAGGCTAAAGCAGTACAATCCAAATGCCAAATGTGTTTGCTTTTTGTGCAACGGGAACGGATTGCTGATTTTTGTTAAGAAAGCCCAAAACAGGAAGTGACATCACTCGCTCGAAAATCTCGAGAATTTTTTTCCCTTCATTAATAGTTGCTAGCACTGATCTTCGATGACCTCATCATCTCGCGCATATCGATCCCATGCATTCCATCTCAGTTTCCTGTTATTGAAAATCTCCACGTTGCCATGGCGACCATCTTAACAAACAGTCCGCTAGTTGCCCCAGGCGACCAATCTTTGTTTGTTTGTTGTTTTAGATTAATGAGAGCAGAGTTTATGCCAGCAAAGGAGCATGTAAAGTAAACCTCGTTTCACTTTTTGGGGAGGATTACCAACGTTTTTATTTTTTTTATTTGGAAACCCGATTTTCCGATTACCCCTGAAAGCCTACTTGGAATTATAACCCCCATATTTGAAACCCCAACTCTCGTTTTAAACCCTATTTTGAATTTCTAACCCTAGTTTGCAACCCTGAACTTCAAATTCACCTGCCTGCATGACGATCGTTTGGTTGCCACGGCGACGTCATTACCCACCCCAAAAAGGTGTGTTTGTTTTTAATCATAAATAGGCGCACGACCTTGCGTTGTTCACTATCTCAAATATTTACACTCCCGTAAAAGCACATAAAATGACTTCATACTACAGATTTTTTTTTTTGACAGGTTGAACCTGTTGCCGGGTAGATTAGTGGTGCTGCCGCTGTGGATATGATGTCACCACCGGGGTGTGACCGTGTTGTAAAGTGGCCCCATAGGTCAATTACGCTTAGGTAGATAGTAGATGATTCCATATCTGCGACAGACTTTGCTCTTTTGGGTTGAAGCGAGGATAGTGTTACCGTCGCCACGGAAACCCGATTGCTTACTGCACAATTTATTAGGTACACCCATATTAGACAACAAGTAGTTTAATTTTATATAGCAGACATTTCAATTTCTTTTGTATATATATATATATATATATATATATATATATATATATAATTTTTTTTTCTTTTTATATATATTTTTTTTAAACATTGTTTTTACTCTAGACAGCTACAAGTGACATTTAATTTTTATTGATATATTACAAATCAATAACATAGCTACTGTACTTGTTAGCTAGCAGAATGAGTATTGGAAGACAAGCGGTGCAGCAACACATATAGACAGAAGTTAACAATACTTGTTCATTCTCTGCAAAAATGCGTCATTTAGTCGTGAAACTCTTCTCTGTATTACGTCCGGATGCAATATATATACTGCCCCCTGGTGGTCACAGCACAAAAATTAGAAGCGAGAGAGCTGCAACCGCTTTTACATTTTAGTACTTGATTCATCTGTTCAATATTTTGTCAATGAATCATGTATTAAAATGATGTTTCAATTTTTAGACCTTTCTTTAAAAACATGCCATTCTTTCAAAATGGATCAAAAAATGAACAAACAAATGAATTATGACTCAACCCGTAACAAGGCAGAAAACCGCAAAAAAATCAGATGGCGGACGGCGAAAGGCCCCGGGCCGCAGTTTGGGCACCCATGTCATAAATCAAGGCAGCGTGTACGTCTTTAACAGGAAGCCACGCCCACATATGAACACACAGGGTGGAAAAAAGAAAAAGGGAAACATGTTGAGCACTATAAAGGCAGCGGCTGGCGCAAGCGTCAACGCCGCCGTTTTTTGCGCTGGTGCGACAGTCCACGGTCCATCGTCTTGACAAAAGGAGGCAAACATGCCGAAGTGTCCCAAATGCAACAAAGAAGTCTACTTTGGTAAGAAGGACATTCTTTTGCTTTGAAGCAACTCCTGCGCTTGATGATGAAACAGGAAATGGCTTCGAGAGCTCATATTATGCCATCAAATATTATTATTTTATTTTTTTTTAATTCAATAAAGCTAGTTCAGCCAATTTCAGAATTTTTTGTTGTAACAACTTTTTTAGAATTCAACTAATTTGACTTTTTGGATGCTGTTTTTTTTTTTTTAATTATTATTAATTTTTTTACATGATTTTAATTTGCTGTTTTCCTAACTTTTTCTTACTTTACAATTCTTGTTGCTGCCTATTTGTGTCTTTACAATAGACGGGATCGCATAAAATGCTACACAACAACAGCCAGCTTTACTTATATTTATTATATATTCATAAAATATAATTACTTATTGTGTTTGTAAAATGGAAAGCTAACTTTTATTATCTTTTATTTTCATGCCCCAAAAACGTTTATAAGAACTGTATGAAAGTATTCATTTATTTATCCAGTTAGTGATATGAACTTGAGTGACAAAATATTTTGAAGGGGAAAGCTACAGTTAATAAGCACAAATGAACACTAAAATTATTTTAAAAAATTATTAAAAATTATTAAAATATTTTAAAATACTTGTTTGAAAAAAACTAAAACGCCAATTATTTTCAGATCCTTATCAAAAACAAAAAAAAAAGACGGAAAAACGTACCTGAGCTTGAACGTTAAAAGGTATAAATATGTATTTGGAATTGAATGAATTAATAAATAAAAATATTCACCATAAATATCAAGTAAAGAGCGTATTATTATTATTATTATGATTGAAATATAATAATCAAAGTGTTTGAATATGAGCTGTGAAGTTTTCATCAATGATGCAGTACCTTTTTTGTACACCTACGCGATGTTACCCGATCCATAAAGTAACAACAATACGCCGATTGGCGAGCCGAAGTTTCGAGTTTCCCAATATGAGCGATAGGACGACGGTGCGCTCTATCAAAATGACTCGCGCAGGAATGTTATGTCATGGATATAAAGAGCCGAGCAGAGAAGAAGAAGCCAAAACATTCCACATTTAATCTGATGGACTTGGTCTCGGGAGAACCGCGTTATTGCGCAGAAGCAGTAAAAAAAAAAAAAAATATCCAGGGAAAACATTTCAGATTAAACGCTTCAAAGATTGCTTCTGTTTTGATCTTATTTAGTAAAAAAAAAAAAGGGAAAAACTGAAAAAACAGCTGACATTATTTACCAATGTTCTTGCTAGCTACAAATGTTGTTAGCAGTTGCAAAAATGTCAACAAAACAAAAGACAGCAAATGCTATTTACTTTCAGCATAAAAATGAGCTAACCGCTAACGCTGTTTTCAATTGTTAGTTACGCTTAATGCTACTCACAAAAAGACGATAACTGCTAATATTAGTACTAACTAGCGCGTCTATTGTTAGCCCACTGTTATTGACTGTTATGGCAAACAAGCTAACTGACATTAAGGGCAGATAAAGAAGTTAGACACTACTGTTATGGTAAACTGCTAACATAAATGTTAACTTTTAATGTACTTACCGACAGTCGTAACTGTAATTTTAGTTTGTTTTAATACAAAAGGAGTTAGCCAGTTATTGTGAATTGCTAATATTATTGTTAACTGTTAACGTTATTGCTAACTGTACTCACAGTCGTAACTGCAACTTTATTGACAACTGTCAAAAAAAGTAAACCGCTAACGTTTATGCTAACTGTAACTCTATTGCTAGTCACTAACATTTCTGCCAAGCGCGAATGTTGCAGAACACTGCGATCGTGATTTTATCGCTAACCACTAATTGACAGTTGTGTTGGATGTCAACCATTGAAAAGTTAGCTAATTGGCAGTTTGACAAGTGTCGTGGAATAATTAAAAAAAAAAAAAAAAGATCGCTAACATTAACTGCAAATTTCATTGCTAACTACTAACTGTCGCGCAGTTTGTCAAAAGTAGGCAACTACAACAATTTATTTTAGCCACTAACATTATCGCTAAACATTAATAATATTGTTTACTGTTACAGCTAACCCTTAAAATAGTTGAGGCTACGACAAGTATCAAGAGAACTAAACACTCTCACTGAATGTAACGGGAATTTTAACTGCTAACATTTTGCTAACCACATTACTAATAACTGCTCGCGTTTTTTTTAGACTTGTAAATATTAGTAACTGTCTCAAAAGCGTAAAAAGAAGCTAACCTCTGTTATTTGTCACTGTTAACGCTAGCAGTGGCGCTAGCACACGATGCTTTTTTTCCCTTTGTGCGTGCACGTTACAACGTAACCGACATTAAAGGAGCGTTACGTAAGTGTTAAGCTAACCGCGCGCCGGCGCACACCTCTTGCTGTTTTACGGGGTGTTAAGTACAAGCATTGTTTCAGGTCAGCGCACCGTGATTTGAGGTCCGCGCCCCCGTATTTCCGAGGAAGAATTTTTTTTCTTCTCGCGCTTTCTCTCCCACAGCATTTTTGCATAATCACGGAAAATAGCGTTTGTTCCACATAAGTGAGTCTTTGACTGCCACACCCAGACAGATTTCAGGCCAACACATGGTGCTGATTTGTTTTTGGATTTAGTCAAAAAAAAGACCAAATTGCTTGACTCTGAAACTCCAGGATATCTATAAAACAATTGTTAGGCAAAATAAAGTGAATGGATAATAAAACAAGAAAATTTGTGTAAGGGCCAATAGAATGGGACCGATTTTTTGCTATTTTCATGCTTTTTTGTTTCTTGCACTTCGAGAAACAATGTTGTCAAAACCTGAGGTTGAAATCTCATTTTGTTCATTTTTTTTCCGTTTTTTTAACTCCATGGCATCATTCAATGCCAGGGACGTATTTTCACGTCCAGACATTTAATTCCAGATACTTAAATATCTTAATCTTGAATGTCTAGACTCTTAAAAAATAAACGTGAAAATATGTTCCTGGCATTGAATGAGTGAAGAAAAGTTTTTTTCTAACCCTAACCCTATCGATGGGGGAAAAAACACTAGGGAGCTGATGATTAAAACATGAAAAATTTCAAAATGCAACAATTCTATATGAGTGCAACATGCGAGATTTTGTGTACAAAAATCATCAAAATTGTCCAAATTTTGGACCATATAAAACCATTATAATTACAATTTTTGAGATGCATTTTAATGCATGTTTTTGCAAAAATCCAAACTATGTCAGCAATCATAAAATTCTTTGTTGACTTGTGTTTCACCTCAAGACAGTAGGTGGCAGTAGAGACCAGTTAATGGTTACGTCTTAAAGTGTCATCATCACATCACAGACTACAAAGACAGACCATACCTTTTTAATTTTTTTGTGGGTGTTTACAAATTTATGATGTTTATGTCTATGATGTTTTTTTTTTTTTTTTTTTTTGCACAGCGGAGAAAGTGTCATCTCTGGGCAAAGACTGGCACAGACCCTGTCTCAAGTGCGAGAAGTGCAACAAGACGCTGTCGGCGGGATCGCACGCTGAGGTACGTATTTTCCGTAGGGTGTGCACATTTTTGCAACTACATTATTTTTATGTCATCTTAGTTTCTTACAGCCAAACGTCATTGCTAATATTGTTCGTTACACTAGAAACTTTAAAGGAAGTTAACTGCAAAGGCTATTGTCAATCCCGCTAACGCTAATGCTAACACGATTGCTGTTGCGTTTCAGCATGACGGCAAGCCCTTTTGCCACAACCCCTGCTACAGCGCCCTCTATGGACCTGGAGGTAAGAAAGTAGTGCAATCTGAGAACTCTATGTCTCAATATTTATGTCTGTATAGCCTCGATATAATTCCAACTTTTTTGTTGTTCTTTAAATAATGACTTTGTTGCTGTTTTATTGCAGGATTTGGACGCGGTGGGGCAGAGAGTTACAAGTATTAAAATTGCATACGAAATGTAAACAGACAAACAAACACACCATATTCCAAATTCTTTTGTGGTTTGTCCCACAAAAATTGAATCGTTTTATAATGGACATTTTTGACTAATAAATGCTTGTCAATGTGTGACAATCAATTCTCAATCCCAAGATTTGAATTTATTCAAATAACAGCGTAAAATCGAGTCAATTGTGCATCATTTTTTGCCCGTTGCTGAAATGCGCGCGGCGTTCTTGGGTGGCTGCGCTCCGATGGAGCGTCGCTACGACAACCGCCCCAAACAAGTTGGCAAATAGAAACAAGCACGCAGGGCAGCTGTTCTCCCACTTGGATAACGGAAGCCATTATTATTAAGTTGAGGAGATTTTGGGGCCCGTTTGAAGTTTGCGCCCTGTGATTAGCGCTCAACCAACCTTGACGTTTCACTCAGCCGTCCATTTTTCTTGTCATCAGCACGCCATCTACGTCCTTTCATCTCAGACCGCTCTCCCTTCTGAGGTTTACGTACCTCCGTGAATTTTTTTTTTCAGCCAAGTACTTTTAGTGAACCAAATTGCTTCAGTAATGCCAAAGGCCAAATAAAACTTAACACAAGAAAAAGGTATACCATGCTTTGCAAAAGAACTGAATTTAACAACAGGTTGCTTGATGTTCCAATTAATTTGCTCTTGTTTTGAAAAAAAAGGCGTTTCATGTCAATGCACGTCAGAATAAAACTATAAGCATACAATGTTTTGCAAAGAAGTCACTACAACAGAATTGAACATGAAGTTATTTCATGTCGAATTAAATTGCTTTTAATTTGAAAAAGAAAAGTGTTTCTCGGGACGACGTTAAAGGCTTGAAAGGAGAAGTACTATTTTGGACGTTTCAAAGACCAGCAAAAAAAAAAGTCTGCAGAACTGAAGCGATCCTGAAATCTCTTTACAATAGTATAACAGCGCCGATTTTATTCCTCTAACAAAATGTCAAAAGAATATTAACTTGAAATAAAATACATTGTACTCACCTGAAAGGTTTGTGATTTATTGACAAATTCCCTCGTCTTTTGTTAGCAGTGCTGATATGAAACGCAAACTAATTTCGTGGCCACTGAGAAATTGGTAAATACATTTATCGAAATGAACAACCGTTGTCCGCCTGTATTCTTTTTTTAAGCCAGTTTTTTTAAATTTCATTTTCAGTGGCGTATAGTCGTGCACTTCCAACTTCCTGCAATAAACTCAATGAACCAATCAGCGGATGTGAACATGTGGACGTCACAGGAAGTATCGGCCATGGCGCTGTTTACCAAATCGGAAGTATATTGAATTTAAATGATTGGTTCCGATTCTCAGCAACACATATAGAAGCCTAAATATAATTGGACAAAAAATACAAATAAAAAATAGGACCTAAAAAACGACTGACGCTTTATATTTAAGAATAAAAACCTCAAAATGTTTTGAGTTTTTTAAAAACCCAGTTAACAATGTGTTTGAAGACAATGTGTTTTACAACACAATTAATTACGAGTCAGTTTTTATTATTTATGCCAGCAAATAACTCAATGGAGTTAAAACAAGGTGATCGGTGTGTAAGAATGGAGCTATGCTGACCTCTAGTGCCTAAAAAAGTGAACTGATACCCAAATAGAAGAAACGTTGCAAGTTTCATGAATATTTCAGTTTAATAAACAGTGCTTTATAACGCCTCATTTGCCCCCATAAAACATCGTAGAAAACAGAAACAAATAAGTTACAAGGTGGTAAAAAGCCCTCGTCGAGATGAAATTTTTCCAATCGTTAGTGTGAACCCCTTTACGAAAATAGCGTAGAAAGTATGCAAACGTAGACCTTCACTCATATACATCCTTTTTTGTATGTATTTATAATTAGCTAAATATTTTTTAACAACAAATTTTCTCCTGCAAAATCTTCAAGGAAACCCCCCCAAAAGAAAATATAAATTACATGTATCAAACAGGAACAGTCTTCCATTTTGTTTATAGTCAACAACAACATACACAAACACACACAATTTGTGCATAGACCCAAAGTCGTCTTCTGGGATTTAACCACCTCCTAAAGGCATCTTCATTTGCCTTCAAAAGAGAGAAAACAAGCCTTTTTTTAGTGACTGTTGCCATAGCAACAGAAGCAGGGCCAGGAGGGATTTTTAAGAGAAGACATCCACCTTCCAAACATAGCGAAATGAACTGTGTGTTGCGCAAAGTAACACGTAAAACGTATAAATATTCCATCATCCATACATCCAAACAAGGAGGGGCCAATGTGTGAGTTTTAAGCCCAGGATGGGGCCTCTCGGCTGGGCTGGATGTGTCAGGCCACGCCCCGGAGCTCTTCAACCCCCGCAAATCACAATAAAAAATAATAACAGGGTAAATATAAAATAATGTCAAGTAAATAAATATGTCAGTGACTTGAGAATGGGTCTTTCATACACACGCATCATTTGGGGCGGGGTGGGTGGTTGGGGGTCCTCCGTATTTCCCAACCCAGCAGGAGGCCTCTTCACTGGGCACGGGAAACATCTAACCAGCCTCACAACAAGAAAAAAAAAAAAACCTCCAGTGAAGTATTTTGTGTGTGTTGCTCCATCTATTGCAGGACTGCCCTTTTTTTCACAGTAACCAACAGGCAGGCGTCCTATTGGTTGAAAAAAAAAAAAAAAAAACAGGAAGCTAAACACAAACAATAATATCACAATAATAAGAAAATTGAATAGTAACATAACGGAACCACAAAGGAAAGAAACGATTCCAATACCCTGTGTATGTACAGTGTTTCTAAGATGTTTTTTTTTTTTTTTTGATTGTCAAAAAGGCTTTCATATCGCTAGAGTGCAACAAGAGCGCCACCTGCTTGTAAAAGTGGGAAGTGGGCAAAAGCATGGTGGGGGGGAAAAATACAAACAAGCAGCATGGTTTTTGATTGGAGGTTGCGGAGCTGACACACACGCACACGCACACACACACACGCGAGCGTGCGCGCACACATCCCTGAAAGTGCATCACTGCCAGTCCACGCTGTCCGACGTGTCGTCGCCGCTGTCGCTGTCGCTGTCGTCGTCGTCGGGCCGCCGCGTTCCGTTGTGCTGGCGGGCGGCCATGAAAGCGGCGGCCTGAGCGGCGCGCGCGCGCTCCTCCGCCTCCCTCTGGCGCAGAGCGGCCGCCTTCTTCTCCTGCTCGGCGTGACTCTTCATGTGAGCGCTTCGGCTCTTCACCTTGTAAAACACCCTGGTGGTCACAAAGATCCCCGCAGCGTGAGCTTCCTCCAAGCGGGCAAAGTTAGCATAGCAATCTGATATCGTTTATGTACGTGCGAGGACATGCGAGTGATGCAAAGTGGGGTAGAGCAAGGTTCCCGAGGAGTTAGCGTGCCGATATTTTAGCCACTCATTGGAATTTTATATAATTGGAAGGATAGTAGGCAAGAGTTAGGCTCCCCGTAGAGAAGTTCTATCAAAACGCTTGCTCAAATTTGTCAACAAACATGAGATTAAGGCCAGCAAAGTTAGCATACTGGTTTGTTAGCTGCTGGATGCTAAGTGGATAGAGGGATGTTACCTAGACTAGCAAAATTAGCATAGAAATGTGTTAGCCGTTATATGGAAAGTTAACAATGATGTTCACAGGGCTGGCAAAGTTAGCTCATACATTTTGTTAGCCGTTATATGGAAAGTTGACAATGATGTTCACAAGGCTGACAAAGTTAGCATATACATTTGTTAGCCGTTATATGGAAAGTTAACAATGATGTTCATAGGACTGGCAAAGTTAGCATATACATTTGTTAGCCGTTATATGGAAAGTTGACAATGATGTTCACAAGGCTGGCAAAGTTAGCATTTACATTTGTTAGCTGTTATACAGTAATATTCCCAGTGCTGGCATAGTTAGCGTCTAAGTTTTCCAGCCGCTAGATGGAAAATGGACAGTGAGGTTCTGCTAGCTGGAAAGTGAATAGATTCTTGTTCCCTCCATTATCGTACAAATTAGAAAAGCTGAGTTTTTCAAATGTTTACGTAATATCTTTGTAAAATTCCTAATAATAAATTCTGAAAAGAACAAAATATAATTGGGAATTTTTTTTTTTTTTAGTATAAATTGTCCGTCGTTTCCGGTCGGGGATGCAAATGTGTCGGCTGCAGCTGTAGCGAGCGGCGAGTATCAGTTGCTAGGACACAGTTGCCAATGACAAACAGATAGAAATGCGTTGCGTAACTCCCATGTGCCGATTTAACGGCTGCTTGTGCGAACAAAATGTTTGGTAACCCACCTGCCGCATTTCTTGCAGGGGAACTCTCCCTCGGGGGCGGCGGGGCCCTTGTTCCCCGTCGGGGGGCCGATGACATGAGGCGGCGCCGCGTCCTCCGGCGCCCTCATGATCAGGACGCTGGCGGTCTGCGGACGCAGCAACATTTCATGTCAGGCGCACGCAGATGTTACGCAATCTACTTTAGTGTTTCTGGAAGTCCACTAGGGGGCAGCATATGAAAGCGTGATAACCTCTCAATGCTTTGTTTATTTTTTTGTTCCGATAGGGGCATTTTGCTCCCTTTTCCTCCCGACTTACATTCTCGCTCGCTGCGGCGGGGACGGTGTCTTGTTTCCTGTCAGCTGAGCCTTCCCACTTCCTGCTGTCGTCCTCCCGCAGCTGATGCTGCGATCTGTGAGAAGCCTGCGGAGACATTTAGCCAATCACTTTGTCACTTCACGCCTCCTCTCATGTTGTGGGTCCAACTGATGCATTGGAAAATTCAAGGAAATGATCAGTCATTTTTCAGTGCCAAACATCTGCTTGGCTTATGTATCATCAACATATCCATTAAAAATGCTGTTATATACATTTGTGTGAAGGCAGTTTTGTTACATTGCTTTTTCATAAAAAAATAAATAAATCCTGGTTCAACTAATTTGTTGTTTCTAAAGAGTGAAAAAAAAAGGAATATCTAGATTTGTTAGTTGGCAGGATTTCACACTAAAACGTTTTCTGAAACTTTTAGATAATTGCACTAAATCCCGGGTCAGATTGACCCAGAAATATTCATGCGTTTCCATGAGGGGAAAAAAACAACAAGATTTGCTAGTTAGCAGGATTAATTAGAAAAATCTAATGTTTCTGGAATTTTTGGATAATTACTTTTGGATGATTACACATGACTGATGATTGACCCAGGATGTTATTGTTATTTCGCAGAAATAAAAGTATTGGATTACTCTCATTTCGGACATGTTTGAGTGAAAAAACACGCGGCGGGTCAAAGTGACCCATGGACATTAATGCCGTTTCCCGCAAACAAACATAACAGGATGTTTAAATCAAACTCATCGTTGGTCGCTTACCTTATTTTGCGTGGTTTTGTCTTCGTCTGCGGCGCTGCCATCCGGAGGCGCCTCGCCGTAGATGAGCGTCCCGTTTCGGCCTACCTTGACAAGCTTTTTGTACGAGTAGTAAAACTCCACGCACTGCGCCACAGTTTTTGTGCCAACCTGCAGAAAACGTTTTTTTTTTTTTTTACTCACACTGCCATTGACTGCTATAGACGTCAAAGATGAATTTTTACTGGAGTGCGATAAGTTTAAGGTTGTCTAAAATTGTCCAAAATGGTCGCCTTGAAAGAAAATTCTTAAAAAATGAAAATGATTGGAACATTTTAGCTATGGACCAAAATGACAGATTTTCTGTATTTTTTCTTTGGACAGTACGTCTTGAGAGTTTTTTGTTGGTGTAATCGTAATGGGCAAGCCTAGCAAATTTCAAACAGGTTTTGGGCACAGAATTTTGTTTGTTGGGACCCCAAGAATTTATTCATATGTTCCTGAAATGTCCATTTTAAAATGAAATGCTATGCTACTTTACTTGCGACTTTTTGTGTGTATTGAATCATGATAGCCAAATGTCTCAAATGTCAACTACATAAATGGAATTTTCTTTGGCACAAGAAGCCAAAACGCAAGATCGGCACCGCCAACGGCAGAAGTTCTCAACTTGCCTGTTTCTGCACCATGAAGAAATCTTTCTTGCAGGTGGCCATGCCCTTGTTGAACTGACGTCGCTCGGCAGCGGACCACGTGTCCGATCCTGATAGACACCAGAAAACATTTAGCGTATCACGCGTTTGGCTAACATCTCAGCCTCCCGCTGACATTTCTAGCAATGCCTGTGCATTTATCGCCCCCTACAGTCCCAGTATGGTACTGATGCACGATTTTCTGGCGAGAGCATTTTAATAAAGCCGTTCCGTTATCCCACCCAAACTCACTTTACGATTACAAATTGTCCCAAGGCGGAAGACAAACCTGAGTAATGGTAGTCGGACAAGCAATGAGACTTGGGAAAGACGGGATGGCTCAGCATGAGCATGGATAAAGCTGCCTGGAAAAAACAAACACACAAACAAAAATGTAAACAGAACATTGGAGATGGTTCAACAATGTGAAGAAACTTTTACACGCTGACATTTTTCGCGCCTTGACGACTGCTGCTGCAGAAACGCAACGGCGCTGTTTTTTTCTCACTCGTTTCCATGACAACGCTAAAACGATGCTAGTCGCTAGGGCCTGGAATCTCAAAGAAAAAAAATGTGTGTGCACGTTTGAGTTTTATAATACTTAAGGGGCAAGTCTATGGGTTTTAAGGGTTATAATTTTAAATGAAGGCTGCGAGCCTAGGTTCAAGTTTCGAGCAATGTTAGAGCAAAACAGTTTGAGCACAAGTTTTGGGTCTGAAATTAAAGCTATATTAAAGCTTCAAATGATCCCCAATCAAGACTTGAAGCTCAGGTTAGGGTGTCCAATTTGTGTCTGGAGATAAAGTGGGGTCGGCGTTTCATTCAAGTTGGAAGCATAGGTCAGCATGTCAAATTGAGGTTCGAAATCAGGGTTAGGGTTTTAAATTAGGGTTTCAAAACAGAGCGGGGGTTTCCGATTGAACCCTAGTACGGTTGAAAGCGGGCGCTCACCATGACGTCGCCGTTGCACTGGTGCAGACAATGGTGGGCCAGCTCTTGGTTGCTGCCCCCGCCGTACAAAGCGCTGGAACATGCCAGGTGCATCAGGTCTTTCACTGAGGCGCGGGGACAAAAACAAAAGGGGTCACCTCATCCGTACCCCCTACCAGTTGACTTTTCAGGGAGGGGTTACCTCTTTTGTGGTAATCCACTTTGTCCTCATGCTGGGTCAGGGGAGCCCAGACCAGATCCGCTCGGTGGGTGTCCAGCTCCACCAGGGACTGCGGCTTCAGGTCCGGTACCTCCGCCTGGTACTGCGACCCCAAATTTATCCGTCTAGGGAAAGCGTAAAAGAACCGGGTTCACTTTGGAACGTTTTGATAATTCATCAAACTGACTGCCGGCCCAGTAAAATGTGACGTCTATAGCCGCCGATGGTAGTGAATGAGTGAAATGTTCTTCCTCAAAAAGGCACATTTATTTACTGCAAGTAATATATACTTTTTTTTTCATCCTCGATATATGCCAGTTAGAATGATTAATTATTCACTGTCAGACCAGTAAAAAAAAAAAAAAATGTGCTGCTCCTCCTGTTGTGGACATCTTGGCCACATGGGGCAGTATAACGCAGCAATAACATTTTCTTTATGTGGCATTTCTAGGGCATGATTGGCCAAAAATAACCATCCAAATGGCCGATGTTTTCTATTTTAACTTTTCATTTATGTACTATAATTTTTTACAACAGTTGTATAAATGTAACAACGGCGTCATCATATATGACACATAAATCTATACTACAATTTTATGTCCTTCAATACATTTTGTGAAGTTTGGTTAATAGGCCATTTTGCTGACCTTTCTTTTTTTTAAGTGAACATTTTTGAATCAACCCATGCATTGCAGCTTCAGAACCAAAATTAGTTTTTTTTAATTTTATAAACAACATATTTACCGTTGACTCCCAGTATGAATGTGGGAAGAGGTACTAAACCAGCCTGAGATTAGTGAAGATTATGCAATTTTTTAAATTAATTAATCGACGATTAATCGTCAATCTCTATTTTTCTGCACCGGCCTGAAATAATCTAGATTGGTCGATTGGTCTTTTATTCCAATGCCGCAAGATGTTGACAAATAAACTGAGAGCGGACCGATGTCATAAATCAGATTGTGCATGATGTGGAGTCATTGTGTTGGTTTCCACTGTGCCAAACAGGGCGGCTTTTGCAATTTCAACACGTCTCACTGAGGACAGCTCATGATTCAGCTCGCTGTTATGATCTGGATAATTGCCTGCGCGTTCGTGTGCGCGCACTTCCAGCGAAAACAGGAAAAGACTCACGGCTCAATGCTGACTGGAGTGGGCTCGCCCACTGCGGACAGAACCGGGGGAGTCATGTCGCAGCTACCTGAAATGGCAAACACCACCATTCAAATGAATGAAGATCTCGAGCCTGCTTTTGGGGTTTGTAGTGTGAAGTGAGGAGTGAAGGCGTGGTTAGGGTTTCAAATAAGTGTTTAAAAAAAATATACGGATCATTTAAAATTGGGGGTTAGTCTTTCTAGTTAGGGTTTCAAGACAGGCTTCAAATGAATTGATTCAATACCAAGGAGGTCAGATACCTAAGAATTAAAATCGATACTTAGGTACATTATGGGCAATAATTTCCAGATACTTAAGTATTAAATCGATACTTAAGTATCTGGGATTGAATGTCTGGACTCTTGGGGGAAAAAAAAGTGAAAATACATCTGATGATGGTTTAGAATTTTGCAAAAGACTTAGGGTTTGGCGTTTCAAAATGAACTATTAAAGCCATGGTATGGCAAATCCGAGTAAAGGTTTGGGGTTTGGAATTGATGTTTCAACCCTGCGTGAGGATTGCGATTCAAGATTAAGGGGCGGATTCAGGGTTTGAAAACCAAAGTGAGTTGTCATTAGTGACATTTGCAAATTGGCGTGACGTACTTGAGCAGAGCAGGCTGCGGGTGGCCGACTTTGGCGTGGCGGACGGCGCCCCGGCGGCGGCGGAAGCGGCCGACAGGAATGTGGAGAAGTAGAGGCCGGAGCCCTCGCGCACGGGGCTGAGGATGGGCGGCGGCGTGTAGGGCGGCACCACCAGCGGGTTGTCGGCCAGGCGCACCGGCGAGCGCAGGTGGCTATGGTAGGGCGTGACGGCCGAGTAGACGGCGGGCGGCGCCATGAAGGCGCCGGTCTTGGGCGGCGGGATGAAGAGGGGCTCGGGCCGGGGGCGGCGTTTCAGCTTTTTCACGTCGTCGCCCTCGCCGTTCTGCCCGGGGGAGGAAACGTGTGACAAAAACACAACATTTAACTGTGCCACATCATTTTCAGATTCTCCATTAACTCACCGTGCAAAAAAAACGAGAGGATTAAAATACCGCATAGACTGTCCAAACATGACGACTTTCAATATGCCGTCCTACAGTCCCTTCTAAATGCTTGCAAATGGGAGGTCGAGAGATACAACATATAGGAGTCAAATTTAGCCCATGTCAGGCTCATTTACTGCCATTCAAAACTGAAACAATTTTGGACATATTGAAAACCCGATGTTTTATCATGCATTTCCTCCAATTTTTGCATGCAACTGATGGGTGTAGCGCAGGGACGCCCAATCAAACTTTCAGCTAACGAACGGCCACCCGGATCGTAACTCAGTCAGTCGTACCTGCTCCGAGCCCTCCGTCAGCGAATTCCTCAGCGAGCGGCGGCGGGTGACGATGACCGACGGCTTGCGCTCGGCGCCGGCGATCTCCGATTGGTTGTGGGGCCTGGGAGGTGGCGGCGGGGGCGGAGGCCAGCCGGACGCCGGCGCCGGGTCGTCGCACGACGACAGATCCAACCGACGCACCGGCACCGACACGGGGATGACGAGCGGGAGCAGGCCGTCGTCTCGCGGGTGCTTCATGTTGGGGCAGCCCCAGGGTCTGTGTGGCTCCTGAGAAACAGTTGGCGCAGGGTATTAGGAATAAGTCCGCAACTAACGATTAATCGATAAATCGGATTTTTAAAAGAAATCAAAATCCTACCTTTGTTAAAAAACTGACTTTGTTTTCCCAAACAGTAAAGAAAAAACACAGTACACAACACAAAGCGAAGCTAAAAATGGAATTTGTGTATTTACAACTTTTGCAGCAGTGTTGCAAAACCGTGACTGTCATTTAGCGGTGGAAAACCCCAAACCCCCCCAAAGTGGTGCTTGGTGGAGAAGGGAAACATTTTGCTGAGTGCTGCATGAAGAGAAAGCGTGAGTGTGTGTGTGTGTTGTGGGAGGAAGGGGGACGGCAAAAGCAAGGGGGGGGCATGTAAGAAAAACACCCGGTTTTGTACGAGATGTCAGCAGGCAAATGTAGGCCACGCTGAGTCGCGTTGACTCTGTGCTGTTGAGCAACTTGTTGCGCAATCACCACGCGTGACTCTGCATGATACCAGCCGGCCCCGGGGCCGGGATCCGAGCCGTGTTTATCGAAACATAACACTCATGGGGTCCGGCATTTTAATGACCAAAGCCAGTGAGTTTTTCCAGACCAAGAAAAAATGATAATCGCTTTGTTTCTTGTTTGTTCCAGACCATGGCATCAAGAGTTTCTTTTTGGAGAGCTTGTATAGCAGGGCTTAATTCAATTACAGTAATTTGTCATTTTAGAACTCAAAAATGTGAAAATGATTTTTTCTCAACAAAATATAAGATATTTATATCTAACGTTATGCATCCACTCAATAAAGCTGCGTTGAAATGTAGACAAAACAATCTGATGTCAGTCAAACTTTTCAATCAGAAATGAAGAATAAAGATGAAAAGAATATGATTTATCATTAATTTATGATGAATAAATTGCTTCAAAATTAGAGCATCTGAACATTTCAAACAGAGTGTTATAAAAATTCTAACTGTAAAAAATACATTCATAACTGAGAAGTATTTAAATGGCAATTCAGTTATTTTCTTATCCTGCAGAAATATAATCGATTAAATATATCATAAAAGATAATATGATGAGATCGATAAATAAGGCGCACTGTCAGCTTTTGAGAAAATGGAAGGCTTTAAGGTGTGCCTTAAAGTGCAGAAAATATGGTATTATGCATTTATAATAAATTCATGGATTCATGCATGAGTAAGTCTCAATCATGTGGCTAGATTGAAAAAAATCAATGTGAGCCGTAGTTTGGCGACCACTGATTTGAAAGCTCAAGACACCCAAAAATGTAACATTCATAAGCGGTCCAAAATTCTAACCTTGATATCCTGCGACGGCAGCGTCTCCATCTCGGAGGCCTTCTGCGCGAGCGTTTCCAAGTTGACCTCCTGCGACACCCTGCGCTTCCGCCGCGGCGTGCTCTGGATAACCCCGGTCGGGGCGGCCAGGATGTCGGGCTCACCTCCGCGCGTCCCGTTCTGAGGGCCCTGCATGGCCGGGTCGCCCGGGAAGGGGTTGTCGTCCGACGGCGCGCCGCCTTCCTTGGAAAGACGGCGCGACCTGCGCGGGTTCTGGGACGAGGGATCCGACAGAAGGCAAGGAAGCGGCGGCGAGTCCGAGGACCGCGGTTCCGGGGTTATGTCCTGGATGAGCGGTTCCTGGGTCGGCGGGGGAGCGGCCGCCAACGACGGCTCCCGGGAGTGCGCGAACTGCGGGTGGGGGTGCACGTTGGGGGGGTAGTAGTCCGGCACATGCTGGCTTTGTTGTTGCAACTGCTGATGTTGCATTTGGAGCTGCTGCTGCTGCTGCTGCTGCTGCTGGAGAATAATCTGCTGCTGCTGCTGCTGCTGCTGTTGAAGCTGTTGCTGGATGAGGTTCTGCTGGGGGAGCTTGGCCTGCACAGAGTAGTTGGGCGGGTCGGGCAACCTGACGTTGCCTTGGAAACTTTGGTAGTAGGCGGGCAGGTGCTGGCGAGGTTGCCCGAAGGCCAACTGAAAGGGCTGCAAGACCGAGCTCCCCGTGGGGCGGGAGGCGCTGTTGGGCTGCGGGTTGAGCGCCCCGGGTTTTAGGGTCTCCTGAAAGGCCTGGGACTGAAGCCGCTGCTGCGGCCGCTCCCACTCCAGACCCCTCGCCGGCTGCTTGTCTCCGGTTTCTTGGATCGGTTTTACGAAGGCGGTCTGGTTCCTGGAGTCGCTCAAGTAGTTGGAAAAGTTCTGGCCCCAGTTGGCCACGGAGGTCCAAGCGGCGGCTCTGGGCTGCTGAGCGGACTCCTGCTGGGCCCACTTCATAGGCAGCGTCTGCTGATAGTGACCCCGGTTCTGGTCGCCCTTGTCAGGGCTGAAAATAACTGAGTTATGGTAGCCGCGAAGGCCCTCCTGATTGGACGCCAAGCCGCTCGCCGCCTCCGTTTTGCCGGGCTCGGCGTAGTAGGACCCTTCGGCGTGCTGGCCCGCCTCCTTCATGGCTCCGGCCGGATCGGAAAAAAAGGTGATACGTTTGCCCGTTCGTTTTGCGCCAGGTTTCTGCTGGGCCGGTACGCTCATGGTAAGCATGAAAAGGCCGGCGTGGGCAAAAATTGTTCAGTTACGCGAAGTGATGCATAAGTCTGAAGAAGAGTAGAACCACATCTGATGCTTTTCTTTCCCTCCTTCATGGGTGACACCCTGTAAAGAGAAAAAGAGTAACAGTACTTTTCATCTTCATTTGAATTACAACTCTACCGACACGCTTTTGCATTATTTAGAATTTAGGCACAGTGCCATTTTCAGGCGAGTGGTTCTCAACCTTTTTCCACAACAATGACACTCAACCTTTTTTTTTTTTCAGCCAAGTACCCCCTAACCAGCAAAACGAATCTCGAACGGGGTACTAGGTGGTACTGGGAGTATTTCATTCGACAATTCTCGCAAAGCAGCACTCAAACGGGGGTGCGAGTACCCTTGGGGTACAGCAGAGTTTAACATGACTAGACATACCACTCCAAATGTATTTCAAAAGTCTTGGGGGGGGGGGGGGGGGGGGGGGGGGGGGGGGTATGACCTGTCACATGACACCGACGCGGGCCAGAATGAGCAAAACCTTATTTTACTGGACACTGGGGAGTGGGAGGATTGAGCAATATTTTCTGGAGATTTTGAGACAATCATAACACACTATATTACACAACTGTGCCAAAATCCCTCTATTCATTTTCATGTAAAAAAACAAGCTTTTGCGAGGAAGCGTGTTTACCACTCAGGCACCATGTTGCCCATTCACCAGAACTATCAGGTTGCGATGATGCCAGCTTGTTTTCAGAACATGTAGTGCAGCTACAAAGCCACAAAGCAACCATGACAACTCCAACAAATGTATCCCACGGTGGGGATGGGGTGCACTATTATAATGACTGCAATTCCCATCAAAAGATGAGTCACCAACAACAATTCAAACCCACTGCAAAAAATAACACCTCATACCCTCACTAATAAAAAAATATAGCTCTACAGAGACTCCTCCATTTACAAGGAAGTTCCATTACTCCGGCAAAGGGCTGAACTATTTTC
Organism: Hippichthys cyanospilos; assembly: GCF_059441005.1. NCBI lineage: Eukaryota > Metazoa > Chordata > Actinopteri > Syngnathiformes > Syngnathidae > Hippichthys > Hippichthys cyanospilos. Next base: position 2,079,142 of record NC_142382.1, read on the forward strand.
AAAATCTGCCACTTTTTTCCTATAACAGTCCAATTTTATATACATTTTTTTACCTTTACAATGTTATAATAGCAATAAATACATTTGCAGTACATATTCAATTGAACTGAATATAAAAGCCTTTTTTTTTAATTGGCTTCAGTGGGTCTCAAATGGGGGTGTGAATGTGAATGTGAATGTGTTCCTTCTCAAATTAAGAGCCAATGAATTGTATGAATGATATTGTATTGCATGAATTATATATGCTCCAATTTTAAAGCAATTTATATGGGCCCAAAAAATGCAAATTTTGGTAAAACAAAGCGCAATTTTATAAAACGAACCCAGAAACTGTTTTAAATCAACAAAACAATATATTTTAAGGTTTTTAGTTACCGTTTGATTAAAAAATAAGCGTGAAATTTATTTATATCATAATTATACTCTTTTAAACTCATACACTTTATGATTTGTGATTGAAAAGTCTGACTGCTCCATCTACGGGATGCATAACACAACCCCAACTACTACTGTAGCTTCTATCCTATGTACCTCATAAAGCGGTGCACCCTATATATGAAAGTCTTTGTGCTTAGTGCCCATGTATGCAGAAATTAACATAAAAAAATCACAAACACATTTCCTGTCTACTTCCTAACCAAGGGTGTTCCATGTTGGAAGTGGTCACTGTGGACTTGGCCCAGAAAAAAAAAAAAAAGCAGCTAGCCTTTGACAAATCTAGGAAGTGGCTGGCAATTGTCAGCCTTTCCTTAAAATAGACTATCTGCAGCTGTTGGGATTTTGCTCGCGCCTCATACTGCAATGGCGAGTGATGTTCAGATCCCGGGTAACCTCTGCCAAGGCTTGACTGACAACGCAGGTCTTACTTCCTGTTTTTAGGGGACTATTTTTCTAATAGTCTAATATATAATATTATATTACGGTTTTGAATGCTGCAACAGGAACAGTACATTCTCCTTTCCAAATTAAGAGCAAATCAACTGGAACATGAAGCAACTCATTGCTTTAAATCAAAGACATTTCACATCCAAGGAAAAAGCATTGAAAGAAGGCACTAGGGAGCTGAAATTGCAACCGAATGGTGAAAACATTTTAAAGTTCAAAGTGGCACGACGACTTAGTTACCACACTAGCAAGAGTGGGCCATCCCTTGGCTAAAATACTGCCAGAATAAAATGGAAGCGACTGACACAAAAATGATCAAAAGATGAACTCGCTTTCAAATAAAGTTTTTAAACGACTTGACAGGCTATGCGAGATTTTCATGGTCACAAAAATCTATACGACTGATCAGAACACACGTGTGGGTGTTCTTAACAAATGATTGCGCAATCAGACGTGTTAAAAATGGCTTATGGCTGAACATTTTGGGGGGCGATTTTGCAGATAAAAAAGACCCCTTCGATCGCAATCAGCGCAAAGTGAAATCCTCCTATCTTTCCATCTGCAGTTGCCGTGACTCATATGCGAGCGCGTCACGTGAAGCGTGCAGTGTCATCGCGGCCTGCGTGAGTGCACGGCGCCGCGCTTCCATCTTACACACATCAAAGCCTTGCAGCTGCAAAATCTTCAGCTGAAGGTGGAAAGGAAAAAGTGAGGGGGGGGGGGGGGGGTGCAACCTTGCAAAAGTATGCCAAATATCCAGCCTGCATTTCTGTTTACTCCTCGTTCGGGTCGAGGGGGAGCCTGATCCGACTGACTTGGGGCGCACGCTGGATCGCTCGCTCGACAGACAAACACGTAGAATAAATGTACTGTGGTTCTGAAATGGGGGTACGAGAGGGCACGGGAAATTCGGCAAATCTAATTTCATGTTTTAATGCAAGAACAGGAAGCGTGCGTTTTTCTTTTCAAATTAAGAGCAAGTGAATTTGAACATAGAGCAATTAATTGCTATAAAGATTTCTGCCGCTATTGGCAAATATCAATTGAATGCTTGATAATGCCGTAACAGGTACAGTACATTTTTCTTTTCAAATTAAGAGAAAATTAATTGGAACATGAAGATAGTGCTTGTTAAATTGTGTTATAGCGTCACATTTGCAAAACGTATGTTTTTATTTTGTTACGTTATATACATTTATAATATATACATAAATGCACATGATCAATTTTATTAGTGAAATTAGACGAGAAAGAAAAAAAACAAATGTTTCTGAAGAAATTATACCATGGAGGATACATTAATGAAAAAAAAAGGTTGCGGGATATTGAAATTTTTGTAAACTTGAAACAAATTCAGATTAAAAAAAAACACTCAATATACACTTTTAATTAAAAAGGAGATGAAAATCTAGATAAATGGAGGAAAAAAAAAATAACGTAGAAATCTAATGTGTTTATTTACTTATTCATGTATAATCAATGGCTATGCAAATTTGCGAATGCCACACTGCAACTGCATTGGCTGTACTTGAAGTTGTAATATCACGATTAACCACTAGATGGCAGACATGGCTGAGTTACACTTACTCCAGGTCTTAAAACGTTTCACCACAATTTGTTGTTGAGTTAGAATGGTGGCTATTTGATACGTGCATTGAGAAATGTATTACGAGAAACTTCAAATATTAAGAGCATGTATTTTGTCCATCCTGATCAGCCAAGCTCTTCATTTGTATCCGCTGTGGTGGACATTTCTTTCTAGTCTTTATCTTTTTCATTGACGCTACCTGAATACGTCCTTGTGTGCTCAGTTGAGGACACCATTGCATGTCTCGTGTCTGTGTGGGCTGCGATTCACTCTGCTGTCTTGCTGAGACAAAGTGGACACAAATGAATAAGCCGATTTCAGGAGGATATAAAACGTCCATTTTGTCATACATCTGATTAGAACGTGGTCCCAGTGGCTTAAAAAAAACTGTTGCACATCTTAAGACAACAACCGCTCACACTTGTGAAAATTAGCTTTCATAATCTTTGGAATGTGGGAGGAAGCACGGCATGATCGTGGCGTGCAATGCTCCACACAGGATGGCCGGAATCGAACCTCCGAGCTGTGACGCAGGCGTGCTAACCACTTTTCCACCTTGCCGAATAGATAAATAAATGAACGCGCAGGGGAGCGCCTAAAATAAACAACAGGCACCGTTAGCCGCCCTAATCTGGTGGCAGAAGACCTGACTTTGCACGCGTGGGTTGCAAAGACTCCCCCCCCCCCCCCCCGCCCCCTCCCATATGCTAAATCGTAGCGACAATTAGAGAAAAAGAAGGGGGGGTCAAGCGACAATAACCGACCAAAACAATGCGATTGTCAACAAGCCGAATGTCACGTGCACAACTTCCAAGACGACAACAAGATGGACACCACGAACGAACGCACGCAAACATACGAGGCTCGTCGCACTTACTTGTTTACGTTAGGAAATCTTTCGCTGCGGGCGACGACGGGGACAGTTTCTCCGTCCGCACCGTGCAGAACCGCCGCGGCGATGACTGCTGCGTTGCTTTGCCCGAGGTTGACTCATGCTAGGCGGCTGCTGACCTCACTCTCCTGCCCCCCACAAAGCCACCCCGCCCTCCCCGAAAAGAGGCGGAGTTTCAAGTCGGTGACGGGTAAACAACAATGCCAACCTGGCGTGCTAATGTCGATATTGCACACGATTGCGTGGAGCCGTAATCATAAAAATGGAGGGAAAAAAAATACCCGGTACTGCTGCTATCTAGTTGACTGGCTGCTTGTTTCATGACAAGCCTCTTTGCCCCGCCCCCTTTCTTTTCCGGTGGCCTTATAAGGGAACTTCCGTGTGGCAAGTCATTTACCGGGCAAGCCAGCTCACACAAGGCCTTACGGGAAATTCCGACACACACACACACACATCGAAGTGAAGAGAGGGAAAGTGGTCGTGAAGCTTTCACTTTCACTTTCCACTGGCGGTGTTGGAATTTGCAGTCAATTACCGGGTTTCATTTGCGCCCAAAAAGTTTTGCAAGGCCCAAACCCCTGAAAACTTTGCATTGGTGGTTTGCTTAATTTAGATTTCATTATTATTTTTTTAGTTAGCACAGCCAGGCAAAGGAACATGAGTTGCAACACTCGCTTATGGATTTTTCTGCACTGTTATGCTTGTTTTACAACAGCGGTGCTCAAATTGGGGTACATGAGATTTCAGGTGGATCCCTGAGAGTATCACAAATTGAAAGTGAATGCGTTTTAGACAGGATCGCACAGTTTTCTATTCAAATTAAGAGCAAATTAACTGGAACATGAAAATTACATTGTTATACAGTAGCGACTCCTTTTCAAAACTTTTCATAGTTTTAATTTTGTTAGGATTTATACAGATGTGCATTGTCATTAGTGATTACAATTTTGCAGATGAGGCATCAACAAAACAAATGTTAAGTGAGCTTCTGCACTTGTGAACTAGAACACACCAAGAGATAAGTGTGATAAATCTGTTCTAAGTCTTCTTTTTACTAAATCACAAAACTTTTATGATTATGAAAATAAAATCACAGGGAGTATCCAATCTAAAAGGGTTGAGAAGCCTGCAGAAAAATGTGCATCATCAAATAATGAGCAATAAAGTTTTATGATTATTCATAAAAATTGAGCTAATGACATCTCTACCCGATGACCTTTTAGGCATAACGTAGCTTCAAAGTGTGCGTTCGCATCGATTCCGTGGGAATTGTGACATTTTGTATTTTGTCACCGCGCATGCGCAAATTGGGATGTTTTGGTCGAGCTGGTATTCTTCGGGAAACAACTCAAAAAACAGACAAAAACATACATCAGTATTTTGAACTGGATTTTCATTTGTACAACGACTCTCCACAAACCACTCGATGAAGCGCTAAACTTGCTCGACGATTATCTTTTGTGATAAATTCCTCCACAAGACGTCACTTGTTGACATTTTGGCAGAGCGTTTGTGTGTCACGGCGCATGCGCGTAACGGGGTCGTTTGGACCGTTCGCTTCAAGCTAGCAGCTCGAACGGCAGGGAAAATAGAAAACGTGCTTTAAAAATACACCTTTTAAATAAATAAAAACAAAAAGTACTTACAGTTTCTTTGTTTGGCTCGTTCCGCGACTTTGCTTGAGCACAATTCCACAATGTGCTACAGCTGCGAAAATGAAAGTCTGTCATGACAAATTCCTCCACAAGGCGTCACTCACTTCTCCGGGAGCTGTCCTTTTGTGTGACAACTAACCCAATTCATACGGTGATAATTTTCTACCATATCGGTAGAAATTTAATCCGCGCACATGGAAGTAGTGTTTTAATCCACGTATACGGTAAACCGATGAAAGACAGCCCATGAACATCGATACTCGGTGGACTAACTGTAGGAGGGCGACGCTTGCTTGCAAAGACACACAAATTACAAGACAGTTAACTGCTACTAAAAGTTGACGTCGCACTTTCGCCCTTGATGGCGCCTCGCGAAACGTTATTCATTTTAAAAGCATACCATATACTTTTTTAATTATGAATTGTAATATTTAAAAAATATTTATTTTTCATTGTAAGCTTTTATATATGTTTTAATTGGAGATAAAATAGTCGTTACTTAAACGTCAGCGAAACCGGATGTGTGAGTACGAGCACATTTCACTTTGAACTTTGTGCAAGCAAGCACCTTCACTGTAACGTTTTAGTTTTAGCGATTTCAAGGATGCTGGTGAAGAAAGTAGTTCTCGACTCCAGACCAGGTTCGTTGAGAAAGTTGACTTTTGTAAGCGGAAACTTCACATTTTCTGGGGAACTAAAATGTTTGTTTTCGCTAATGCTTCTCGAGGGTCAAATGGGGTGCCAGATCCTGCAAATTTCCGCCTGGAGGAGGCAACTCTTGCAACGGGTTTGGGAGAGGAGGAGGTGCTTGTTCGAACGCTTTACCTCTCCGTTGATCCTTACATGGTAAAGAACATGTGACTAGAAAATGTACGACTGCCTGATTTCGCTGCGTCACGGTGACAATTGATGTGTTGCAAAGGCACTGATTGTGTTTTAATGACTGTAGTTTGCAAACAGGGTCCCAGAACAAATTATATTCCCTTTGGCGTTCAGTTTCTTCCCACTCTGCAAATTTTACCCCACCAAGTAAACGATTCTCAAATTATCTGCTAAAATGTGTTAGTTACCATAATTTTCCAGATTGCGACATCACGGTGAGCCTTATTAACATGCGGCGCGTGCAATGCAGAGATGCAGGATGAATGAAGACAGCGGTGCAGACTATCTGTCGCCTTGGAAGCTGTCGGAGAGCGTGGACGGCGGCGGGGTGGGCGTGGTCCAATCCAGCCGCCATGACGCCTTTGGAGAGGGGGACGTGGTTACGTCCTTCACTTGGCCTTGGCAGACCCATGCTGTGGTGAAAGGAAGCATCCTACAAAAGGTTGGAAAAAATACATATATTGTGTGTGTACACAATAGTGTATAGTTTGCAAAGTGTGTGCACTAGGGTAAAACAAACTAATTACCTCTAGATCAAAATGTATATAGTAAAATAATCATTTAAATTATGAATTAAAAACTGATGAAAATGGATGAATGTAAATTTAGATGTTTTATATACCAGTATCGCTTCATTTTTTAGTTATACTGTACAGTATTCATAATATTAATCATACTACATATTACATATGATGCTATATTTATTACATTTATATTTCAAACGTTATCGTGTGCATTGTACTCAATTTTAATGACGATTCTTCCTGATTCCAGGTGAATCCGTCGTCGGTGGACGGCCATCTTTCCTACTTCCTGGGCGCGGTGGGCATGACAGGCCTCACGGCACTGCTGGGCATCAGAGAGAAGGGTCACGTGATCAAAGGAGCCAATCAGACGCTGGTGGTCAGCGGCGCCGCCGGGGCTTGCGGCTCCGTGGCCGGACAGATCGGCCGATTGGACGGTTGCTCCAGGTGATGATTTAACATTGTCGTTATTTGTTTTTGTACATAACAAAGGAAGTTGAAATTCGTCAAAATAAAAAAAAAAATGGACGGCAAGTTATTTTTAACATTATTTTCAACATTTACAAGATAGCGTGTGTTAAGTTCGTCAACTAATGTCAATTGCGTTTCCAAATACGGACGTCAGGTTCATTGATGACAAAATAAAACTAACGGCTTCTTCAGGGTTGTCGGAATCTGCGGCTCCGAAGAGAAGTGCGAGGCGCTAGTGGACGTTTTGGGCTTTTCCGGGGCCATCAACTATCGGCGGCAGGACGTGGCCACGGGGCTGCGGGAGAAGTGTCCCGACGGCATTGACGTCTATTTTGACAACGTGGGAGGAGACGTCAGCGACGCTGTCATCGCGCAGGTATGAAAGATGCTAATGTTGCTAATGATGCAAATACTGCAAGTTAGAGTCAAATTCATACTTTTTTTTTGGCTCTTGATCATGTTTCAATGTCTACATAAAATGTCAAGATTAAATATCAAATCATTTTTATTACAAATGAAAAACATTGATTAAATTGTTCTCGCCATCAAAACGTGGTTACAAAAAATGTTCGTTAATTTCATTGACAACTCCAATTTTCTTAAATTTTCTATAAAAATATATGCCAATTTATGCATACACAAAAGTAATTTACAAAGTTATTGCACGTTAATTGAAAACATGATTGTCTTCAATGTTCACAAAATTGACTACGTTGTTTTATAGGTTTACAAAAACCGTCGTTTTGATGTATACAAAAAACGTACGTCAGGCTCATTGACAGCTCCAGTTTTCATAAATGTTGACAAAACCGTATTACAAATTTTTCAGTGTATATACAGTATAGTAAAATACAGATTGTCACATTTCAATGTTTACGTGAACTGTGTGTAGTTTTAAACATTCACAAAAACGTTATTGCATGTTGATGTCATTGAAAACAAGATTGTCTTCAATGTTTTCAAGATTTTACATTTTCATTGTTTACAATCAAGCGCGATAAGTTTCAATCTTTGCGAAAATATTTTAGATCATTGTAAAATTCATCTTTTTGATATTTACGTAAGCAAACACCTCTATTTTTCCCAAATATTGATGAAAACTTAAAAGATGTGATTTTAAAATGCTTTGTAGCCATAAACTTGATCCATATTTTTTGTAATCACTTTGAAAAAACTAGTTTACAATGAACTGGTCATGAACTGGTCATAATTTATCATAAAGCTCGTCAACTCGGCATGTTTTTGAATTGAAAAAAATCGTAACTGTGTGTAAACCTGACATACATTTTGCATAAATATTGAAATTTGCCAACAAAGTTTCATCATACCAAGGTAACGCTCACCGCTTGCCTTGTCCACCCTCAGATGAACGAGGGCGGCCACGTCATCCTGTGCGGTCAGATCTCGCAGTACAACGAGGACGTGCCGTACCCGCCGCCCCTCAGCCAGGAAACGCAGGAGAACCTGCGCAGGAAGAATATCACCAGAGAACGCTTCATGGTGCTAAATTACATGAACCAAGCCCAAGACGCACTATGCCAACTCGCTCGCTTGGTCGCCTCCGGACAAGTAAAGGTGAATTTGATACTTACCGCATTTAAGTATTTTCCACGAGGAAACAAAATGTGTGTGAAAAAAACAAAACAAAAACAATGAACTAACAGATATCAAGTGGCGATACTTTTACGATATAAAATTTCATTCAACGAAAACAATGTTTGCGGATGTGTCAGTCTGCCGCAGTATAGCGCCAACTACTGCCAGGGAGGACTTGTTGTCGCATTTTCTTTCTCTTAACCCTTGTCCGGTAATTTGTCCAATCCTTTGAAGAAGACAACAGGAAGCTGAAATTTCACCCAGATGGTGACAAGATTTCAAAGTTCAACATGGCACGACCACTTAATTATCACGCTAGCAGGAGTGTCTCATCCCTTGACTAAAATACTGCAAGAATGATGTGGCAGATAATAACCCAAAAATGGTCAAAGTATTAAATAAGTACTACTTATTTAGTCATTTTCAGTGGTAAAAAGTTCACATTTTGTCCTGGTTAATTAGAAAGCTAACTCGACTGAAAACGACATCTGTGGCCATCATGACCAATCAAGACTCACATATCGGTCATGTGACAGTCACGCTGAGCTGTGATTGGTCGTTACGTCAGCCTTCAAGCACATGTGACGCCTTTTTCGGATGATGGCAAAATGTGTTTGTAAAAGTATCAATTGTACACTGAAAATAATGAAATTTATTATTTAAAAAAAAACAATTTAACTGCTGAAAATGGCAAAATTAATACTTTCCATTTAAGTATCGGTGGCTGGTATCAGCAGCGAGACCACGATACTGGAAAAACAAGGCTGGTATTTGCCCTCCGTTATGAAGTGGGTCAGAAGCTAAATACAATCAGGAAAACTTTTTTAAATTGTCCTATGAGAAATGCAATTTTCCCCTCCAAATTGTCATGTACGTATTTTACATTTTTTTTCCTCAGGTGCTAGAAACGATCGAGAACGGCATTGAAAATATGGGAGGTATGTTTTTTTTTTAACCCTTTTGTAACATTTTCAAAATTGTAAATTGTGTTCTCATTTCCTCTTGCAGTTGCCTTCTGCTCTATGATGAAAGGCGGAAACCTGGGCAAGCAAATCGTGCGAATCTCCCACTGAATTGAGACAATGAGTAACACGATGACATCATCAACTGTATTGAACATTTTTAATCCACAGCACTATAAACCATTCATAAAAAAAGTGGTTGCTCCCTTTTTCCATTCAGAACACCCTCCTCATTCATTTTTTTTTTTTTTGTGAGTGAACGTTGCAAATTATGTAGTCATGTGACCTCCACAATACAGTACAATAGACACAGCCGCATGATGATGATGTCATAAGTGGGCGCCCGTCAATCCTTCATGGGACACTTACACGCGTGCTTATAAATGGCGTCGTGTAATGCAAGCGTGCTTATAAATGGGATTGTGAAATACAGGAAATGTAACTTTGCTCAGTTCTATATCTCCACGGGCATTTTATTAGGTACACCTCTTGTATCTTAACCATTGTTGTGTGTGTGTGTGTCATTTCGGGGGTGTCAAAAAAAGGGGGGGGGGGTGCTGAAGGGAATCACATGATACCATAATTCACAAATGGGGTTTTTACATCCTTTTTTTTTGTAACCCAGTGCCAGATGCAGTAAAATGGAGGGTAGAGCAGGGAAACCATCAAAATAAATCCTTAAACTTTTGCAATGGCATTAAACTTTTTTTTTTCTTCCCTTCTTGGGGTGGTTTACATTTACAGGGGTGTCAAACCCGTTTTAGTTGGCGGTCCGCATAGACGAAAATCCACTCCCAAGTGGTCCAGATCAATCAAATCATGGTAATTATTTATATAGCTTTTAAACAACAACTTCAAATTTATTATTCTTTTTTTTTATACTTTCCAAAATAGTACAAGCACAACATCACTATTAATCATCAAACATTAACATTACTATTAATCAAAAAACATTTCAAGTTTTTTTTATTTAACGAATACGCTCATTTTTGTACTTTACAAAATCCTCTCGCGGGCCGGAATAAGCCTGTTTGCGGGCCAGGCTCTGGCCCGCGGGCCGTATGTTTGACACCACTGTTTTACAACTTAGTGCCAGATGCAGTGAAACTGGGGTACTATGAAGAATAAATAGATGTATATATATTTGTTTTATCACACCTTTTATCCAGTGCGGGATGCAGTGAAACGAGGGAATCGATTATGAGGCCATCACCTTCTTTAAGAGCCTTTTTTCTGCAATTTATATTTTATCCAGTCCCATATAAAGACATAAAACACTATTATTAAATGATCTACATTTTTTTGGCAGCAGGAATGTTCCCTTTTACCCCAGTGCTGGAGACAGTGAAATAATAGTGTTTAGGGAAACATCGCATGACACATAATAAAAAAAAAAAAAGCAGCAAAACATGTTTTGCTGAATGACATTAGATAGGGGAGCTGTGCTTTTTTTTTTTTCGTTTGCAGCACAAGATTTTTGTTTTTCCCTGTGTGAGATGCGGGGAAACAAGAATTGAAGGGAAATCACACAATATCAAAAAAATCATAAATAATTCCTTTAACGGGATGTTTTATCGTGGTGGTAAAAGGATTTCACACAATATCATCGTAAATCATATTTAAAAAAAAAAAGTCATAGATGTTCATTTCACAGCTATATCACATTCATTTTTTTCCCCACTATTTAAAGCCTTGATTTCCCGTGGCCGTTGTGTTATTTTTGTTCAACGCTACTGCGGATTATAAAAAAATGTCCTGAAATACTAGGTGGGATTTGATTGTGTCCAAACACTCGCGTTCCTGAGAATGCCAACAGTTCAGTGTTGATATGACGACGCAAAAACCTTGAAGAAGCGATTCCGCCGAGCGCCATTGAACGCATCGCTAGCTGACGTTTGTTTTGTTTGCCGAGGGCCATGCAACATTTACGGGAGAATATAATGCAAGTCAAAAAAAAAAAACATTACTGCATAGACTGTGAGCATTTGAGCTTGAATAAGATTTTTTTTTAATTCTTCAACTGTATGCATTCAATGGGGGGGAAAAGAGTCTAGATTTTTTTTTTTTTTTAAGTCTATTGATTTTTGAAAAATTTAACATAAATTTTGGGGGAATTTTGAAGATGCCCTAAGCATGTTTTTTTTCATTTCTATCATTGAAGACATTTTTGAATCGTCAATGAACCGAAATTTTTCTCAAATTCTAATCCGACGTACTTAATTCATAACACTCAGACGATTTATGCACATGCGCTTTTGTAAAAATACCAGAAAATCTAGTCTAATGAATTGTAATTTTCATTTACTTTGAAACAAATTTTATTTTTAATGAACATAATGTACAATTTTTATGTAACACTATAAAAAAAACTAGTTTGAAATGACCCTAATTTTTTTTCTCTGCACGACTCACTGATTTAGTTTCAAATGACGTTATGAAACACTGACAAGATTTCTGAAACCCCGTAAATATGCGGCTTTATGAGGCTGCAAGTAGATGCATTTGTAATTTCAAGAAGTTTGGCAGTGGCGATGAGAAGGCAACACTTTGAAAAACAAAGTGCAGAAGTAAACAAATCACAGCAGCTCGTGTGACTGCTTCACCCCCCGTTCCCCCCGTTTTCCATTCATGTACACCAGGGCTTCTCAAACTTTTTTTTTCCTTCTAAAAACCTTAAAGGTCAACTTTTTGGAGCTTTTAATCATGTTCCAGTGTTAATTTCTCATCCTAAACCAGTGCTTCTCAATTATATTTTGCCAAGCCCCCCCCAGGAGGGAAAACCTTGACACGCTGACTATAAATAAGATTATCTATAAAAATTGTTTAAGTATACCTAAACCTGTATCCTTTTTCACATTAACGAGAGAAAAAAAGCAATAAAAATCAACTTTTAACAACTGCAATTTTTTACAGCGTTTATATGGGTTACAGCTTAGTCTAAAACAGAAAAAAACAAGTGCATCAAAGTCCCTGAAACTGGAAAAAAAAAAAGATAAAAATTCTTACTTTATTGCAATTACACTTCACATGACAAAAACAAAGCCTTTTCCATGGGGCGATCCGCAACCCCTCCAGGCATCACCTGGCCACACCCCCCAGGGGGGCCCGTCCCACTATTTGAGAAGCACTGCCCTAAACATTCTCAGTTATTTTTCTTCACTGATTCATTTCTAAGCACTTTGCTTTTTCTGCGCTCTCGACCGGCGCCGCCCATGCACAGGAAAACGGCTTGAAGTGCGTTTATAACGACAGGAGTAATTGGTACTTCCCCAACACCTTCCCCCACCGCCAGTGCACAAGTAAATACACGCCGACCTTATCCACATCTTTTAGTTTCGTTTTATCTTTTTTAGGTTTTTTTATTGTCAAAATTGCCTATTATTGTAGCTCGTTGAGTTCGTTAATGATGAATCTTCATTTGTATCTGAATGACTCTTATACTGCCGGCGGTGGCCAAAGCGAGAAAATCAGAAGGAGCAGCATAATGAATTTAACTGAAGCAATAAGTTGTGGCAAATAGTTTCATTTTTCACATTCTATTGAACGATTTTTAAGTGTACTACTTACTATAGCTAGCCCGGTTAAAATGGATCTTTGACCTTTAAACTGTCAAAGGCGAAGTGAAAGAGTTCATTTGTTCACCGCCTTTCTCGTTTGACGTACATAGCCGTAAATGGCAGTGAATGAATGAATTACAAAAGAACCGCTTTTTTTGGGCTGTTAAAAGTTGGCTGGAATGGAACTTGTACGTCAAGGCACCAGCGCACATAGCAGAACCCTCAACTTCCAGTTTCCCAAGGGTCCAGAGACTCTAGTTTGAGAACCACTGGTGTACACCACGGCCCAGAAGTGTGCTCACCGGTGCTTTACATTGGAACACATGCATAATGCGGTAAATAATACGCGGGTGAACGGCGAATGCGGCGAGTGGCGATTTACTGTCAGGAGGACGGCGAGACGCTCTTGCCGTTGCCTCCGCCCACCAGCGCGCTCCAGGGGGGCACGGGGCAGGTCCAGGCGCGGTAGACCAGCATCAGGCCCAGTCCCAGCGCCCAGGTGCGCACGGGCGAAAGCAGGAAGGCCAAAAAGCCGTAGGTCTGGAACAGGAAGTAGCACGAGTGGGCCTGCCAGGCCAGCAGCAGCAGCATGAGCAGGTGAATGACCAGGCACCGCCAGCGGCAGCCCGGGCGCAGCAGCAGTGAGCGGAAGGTGTTGCCACGGCAACGCTGCTGGAGGCTCCAGCAAATGTACAGGGTAAGCGGCATGTTGAAGAAGAAGAGCTGCGACCATACGAGGAGCACCCGTCAGTAAAAAAAGCAAATGATACATATATACACACACACACACACACACATATATATTATATATATATATATATATATATATATATATATATATATATATATTTAAAAAAAACACATTTACAATCGGTAATACAGCGTATTGATGCGATTCAGGGTTTGAATCCTGACTCACCTGAATGACGCCCACCACATAAGTGAGGCTGCCCTCCAGGAAGTGTCCGTTGATGAACACCCCGAAGGCAAAACAGGCGCCGTTGTAACCATCGATTAGCTCGCCGATGAACCACGGGCCTGACGGGAGGTACATGCACAATGCTAACGTTAACATCAGAACCTTAGCGTCCGCGCGGGATGCTATTAATGCAGCCACGCCCAAAGATATGTTTTTGTGTTTATTTTTTTTTAAGAGTGTTAACATTCAAACCCAGGTACTGATTTATATCAATATGACAATAATTACTGTAATATACGGCGCTTGTTGCCAATGTCAGCGTAACTATTGTTTTAATCATCCTTGATTTGCATAATTGGCAATGAACTAGATTTCAGGACGACGTGGCGTTGTGGACATTGACGATGAGTCAAGTCAGCCGCCAGTTTGCCGGAATGTACTTCAAAATAAAAGTGTACCAAGGCATTGTTGTCTAGCAGAAATGGGTTGACTCACCTAAAGCGGTGCACAGGTTGAAGAGCAGCAGGGAGTAGAAGAAGGAATCCACCTTGCTGACCAGCCGCAGCGACACGCAAGCTTGCGAGGTCCACCCTGCTAACGGCGTACGTTCGATCAAGCGCGTGCGCGGCGCTCGACGCGGAGCTCCGGGTTCTTACCTCGAGCGGTCGGGAAGCGGCGCATGAATCTGAAAGCCAGTAGCGAGCCTAAATTGAGCAACATGGTGATCACGAAGAGCGCCCGGCCAACCACGTAATGATCCGTCAGCAGGATGAAGGACTGCGCGAAGCCGAAGCTTGGCGCCACGCTGTCCCCGGCCAGCGAAAAGTGCTGCTCCCGCACGACTTGGCGCCCCATCGAGTCCTGGCTCCGCAATCAAGAAATATAAACATTAAACAAAGGAATAAAACTTATCAAATAAAATAACGTTAAAAAAACTATTCATCTTGATTTTTTTTTGCCAAATATTTTAATATTCTTATAGTTATACCTTGTTATATTTTCTTGTATTTACATTTTTCCCAGCATAAATTTTCTCTAACTTATTGATATATTTTCCAAATATTGTCCACATTTTGTTTTAATTCGCTAACTTTTATCGTTTCACATGTACTGTAGTTCCTTTACGTCAGGTGTGAAGTTGACCGACCTCCACTTCGACCCTGAGGGTGTGTAAACCGGTGAGATACTGCGACGTGTCCCACGGGAGCACATGGAGGGGGCCGCCGGCATGATGACAATCGCCCAACACCTTGCCGTCCACGCTGACGCGCACCACTGTGATGGCGGCCACGGAGAATGCCAGAATCCTGTTGGGATGGATGACATTCCGCCATGAAGTATTAGAAACGGAAAAAGCACATTTCCAAAAGAATTCAAGTCTGAATGACTTATCGGGTGTCATGTAAAGATGCACAACCTGATGTGCGTGGACCTCCGTATGCGGTCCAAAGGTTCCAGGCCCGGATGGAGGTACTGCGCGTCCTTGGGGTTGGTGATGACCACCGCCGGCCAATTTTCAAACCTCAGGTCAGAAAAACTAAGCAGGTCGTGGTCAAAAGCAAGAACCCTGTACCTGCATGGAGGAGACACTTCTCGCTTAGGTTGCATCACCTTTATATTTCGCATTTTTGATGACGAGCGAGAGACAACCTGCGGTTGTCCATCCAGTCGCCCAGCTCCAGTTCCAGGGTGCCCCGGGGATGCCGACTGTGCATGACGGGCATCAGGCCGCCCAGCGTGTGCAGGTGGCCGCACAGGTAAGCCACGGCCGACCTAAAACGCGCCAGAAACCCACGGTCGCTAACTGCGCTCGTAAAGACGAAGCTTTTCAAAATGGCCGCTCACCTCATCAAATCCCGCACGCCTGGAGATGGCGACACGATGGTGGAGGTGGTGTAGTGGCCGAACCACACCGACTGGTTGCTTTTAAGACTCTCCACCCGAAATGCCTCCAGCATATCAATCTGAGTCTGCACAAAAACTTCGTTTGTTAGTTAACAGTACAAAATTATTTACTTCTTGTTTTACTGTATTAAGCACAACATCAATGTCAAAGCATTTGGGAACGGAACTGCTGTGCCCAACGCGTCTGATTCAATAATCTTTGACACTAATTTTATTCAGCAACCCCCAAAAGCTAGATTGTGTAACAACATCTGTTTGATTTCTACCGCAAAAAAATGGGAGTCACCAATGTCAATGTGCATGTGTAAAAAAACAAAATAAAACAGAGCCACTATAACACAATTTAGAATTAATACGTTGCTTCATGTTCCAGTTCATTTGCTCTCAAAAAGAAAACTTCTTTTCCTGTCTTAATTTCGAAAAGAAAAATATACTGTCATGGCATTAGATTTCCTGATACCTGCAGAAACCCTGCTAAAATCTCACATACACCATAAAGTTAAAATAGCATGACTTGGTCATTACAGTTAGTTTATATTTTGTTTTGATATGTTTTGGATATTGTTTGAAGTGGTTTGTGATTACTTTGTGTTTATTTGTATTAGTTTTTATTGTTTACCAAATGTCTCATTTGATTTAAGTTTATTTTTTTCAAACTATAGTGCCGTATATGACACTTATCGAGTGCAAGATTTTTTTTTAAAGCATTGGTAATTTGTTAACGATTTTTTTTTTTCTGTCCAGTTTTAGTTTTACTTCACTAGTTGTCGTTCACTATAAAAACGAGCGCATCTAAAATATGGAGCCTAGAAGAACGTGAAAAAAAATGTTGATTTTCTCTTGTAATGTGAATCAAAATGAAAAACAGAGCAAATATAAAATGCATATTTGATGCATTTCATGTGGACTGCTATGACCCACCTGATTGAGAATCCCGAAGAAATTGTAGGGCCTTTTGGGTCCCGGGGTCAGCGTGGCGTCAACGCAAACAAACGAGTAGTTCCCGAAAGACGTGTTGTGCACGTAATGGAAGGAGCCCACTTTCCGATTGGCCGAGTATTTCCTAAAGAACATGCAAAAAAAAAAAAATGTCCGACATTGAACATGGTCTCCATGTTTCTTCCGACGGTGACCCTGCTCTAATTGATGCTCAATCAATACACAATTTAGCACCTTGCGCACATATTGTGTGCAAAATGTTCCTACCAACCGGTAATAGTTGTTGACACTGTCCAACGACATGATGTTGAAGGCATCTGAAAAAAAGAAAATAAATATTGGCTTGAAAGCTGGCCCAATTTCAAAGTATCAGTACTCGCAATGGCAGGCGATACTGGTTACAAATTATTACTTAAATATTATAAGAAATGACATATTTTCAGGCTTATGCTATGTCCCATACTAGGGAAATGGCAGAAGATTTGTTTTCTTCCCTCATTGTGTTTTGTCTCCCCTTTAGTTATTGTTTTTGTGTATCTCTAAGATCGTTGGAGTCTTACTGAACATCGTTGACTTGTAATTGTATGGGTGTAATGACAATAAAGATATCCTATCCAACTTTCCTGTATTGGAAGAATCAAAAAATGCTGTTAAGCTCATCAAATTTGAAGGAAATATTCTATATTGGAATATATAGGTCTTTGTTTCAAATGATCTGTTATTGTGTGTTTGGGAACATTTCATTTATCAAAATTGTTAGTGGTATTTTCATTGTGACTACTTGTTACGTACTTGTACTGGTATCGGTCTGAAAAAAGTGGTATTGAGGGCTCAATTTGAATATAAATTTCTGTCATTGCACATTTTTCCGGAATTGCATTTGCTAATAAACAACATGATCCTTCATCAATGTAGTATTTCCTTTGGGGGCATTTAATCAAAACTAAAACAGCGTCTGATGGCTAGGACTGGGGGGGGGGGGGCTGGCGCGGGGGCCTTGTAATACACGAGACATTTTTCATTCCATAAATGAGACAAGCTCACATTACCGCCAAGACATCAATCCTAATTGGGAAATAAAAGGACAGGATGGCTCGTCCTCATTTGTGCGAGAAGATCTGGTTTCACTTTCAAGCACAAGACAAGGAGGAGCAGCTCGAGCGTTTCCCGTCTTGGGGCTAAAATTGCATCTCGGCCACTTTCGCAAAACAACTGTTGAGGATTTTTAAAGGAGGCATATAGTATTTTTACTTTTAATAACTGGGTTTTTAGGTGTGGACCTGTCTTATGCAAATGAGTCACTTGTCATCCGACCTTCTATTTTAGGGCCAATGCATAGTATTGATTTTGTGACCGTTACGACTGAGTGGTAGATAATGATGAATTTAATTCATTTATTGCTTGAAGAAAAAATGCAGGGGAAATAAACACCCCGAGAAAAATAATCACACATTTAGGGTTAGGGTTATTATTTAGGGTTTTTCAAAATCCATCAGTCAAATTGAACTCATTGATGGTTATAGACGAGAGAAATTTTTTGCTGGGCTAGCAGTGAATGAAGGAAAAAAAAAAAAGATGTGCGTGTTACCATGATTTCCACGGATGTCGATCCAGCGCGTGCGCTCCATCACGCCGGACTTCTTGAGGATGTTGTGGTAGGCCTGCCATTCCACTTCGTGCTGGAGGGAGCCCACTTTACTCTCCGTCTTGGCGTCCGTCAAGTCCCCTGGAGGAACAGAAGAACAAAAGAAGACATCCATTAGAATTGATAATGAAGTTCTATGTTTTTTTTTTTTTTTTAATTCAAACTGTTACCTGTCGCAAGCACAAGCGACGGCTTGATCACGTCGATAGTGCTGGTGCAGAATTTTTCAAAGTCTGGAATCCGCCTGGGGTCGTGGAAGCGGCTGATGTGGATGTCGGATATCTGGAAGAGCAAGCGTGGAATCTGTAAAGCTGAAATTCACTATGCGGTTCAAAGAAGAAATACAACCGAGTTGTTTTTCTTTGTGTTGTTTTAAGTGAGGGTCACAATGATAAGTTCCGTGGTAACCGTAAACCTGGAACTGATACTGGGAAGTTTTTGATGAGCAGCATTTTTTTGTTGTCGTTGCGCAAAAGGGGAAAGTCGAACAACATTTCTCCGACAATGAAACACTTTCTGTGCTCGCTGACCCATTTATGTCTCTAAGAGCTCAGATAAAACAACTTGGGGGAGTGAAATTGATTATTTTCAGTCAGGGGAAGCACGGTGGACTAGCGGGTAGCACATCTAAATCGCGAATTCAAGGTTCAAATATCGTCTGGACTTTCTCTGTGGTTTTCTGGCATTTCGTGGACTCATGGGAAGCTGCTGATATCAGCAATCAATATTTAAAAGAAAAAAAAGGCTGCTGATACCTGCCAGACATTTCAAGTGATAGTCGACTTATTGAACCATTTTCAGCCGTAAGATCATTTTAATTGAGTCTACAATTAATTTTATAATTAGATTAGCCCCATTGAAACATTTTTCCACTTTTTTTCAACAGAAAATAATATTACCCGTGCCATCACTGTTGGTCATGTGACAGTCACAAGCAGAACTGTGATTGGTCATATGCTGAGATTTCAGAAGGTCCTTTTTGGTCGACAGCAGTATGAGTTTTTAAAAGTATTCATTGTAAATGTGACTTTATTGGGTAATAAAATTAAGTGCGGACATAACTTGTTCCTTTTTTGTGTTTTTTTTAATAGAAAATGGCTCAATCAATGGAGTATCCCTTTAGAGGCAAAACAATGACAGTTTGATAAATTGACAAATCACATCATATGTAATTGAAAGCATTGTCTTAATATACAATTTCGTTTTTTAATGAAATTTGACATGTCAAAAGTACTAGGAGGTATCTGTGAGTACTCAAATAGTCAATCCTTGTACTTAGACCAGTCTAGGGGAAAAAAAGTGCTATTGGATAACCCTAATTGCAGGTTAATGAGATAGTTCAAGAAAAAAATCATTTAAATCTCAAGATGGCGCACGGAAAAAGAAAAACAAAAAAGAGAATAGGTGAGTTTTCGAAGAGGATGTTTCACCCTCAACAATCCGCGAATATGCGGGGTTCTACTGTACATTTTTCGTTTCGTTTTTGCTTGGTGGTGTTGATTTTTTTCCCCCTCCTTCTGGCTCAGTTAGGGTTGATTTGAATCGGAATTGATATGGATGGATGAACGAAATGTAAGCGACCGAGAAATCCAAAGAATCCCACCTGTATAAACCAGAAAATGTTATCCAAGCGGTCCCCGGGAAACGGAGGCGAACCTCCCCGATCGTTCCCGTCTCGGTCGGGGACGCTCCGTTTCGGGTGCCAAGTGGTGTCGTAGCTGTCCAGCACCCAGGAGGTGAGGCACGCCACCGCCAGTCCGACTAGAACCAGAGCGCTGAACAACCTCAGCATCCTCCGGCTGTGGCGAGAGACGGGGGAGAGGACTCGCTGCCGCCGCCGTCCGTCCAGCACGCGACAAAAACCCCTGGCTACCGTCTTGTCACCGCAAAGCCAATGGACGTCCAAGTCGAGCAAATTAACACATGATGATGGCCCAAAAGATGACACGGCGGTGGGGTTTCAGAGCGTTCGTGTGGCCGCCATTCTCCCCGCGGGAGACGCATCCAGGCACCGGATGCTTTCGCCTGCTATCCCGGATCGAATGGCCGGATGTGGAAGGAGGGACTAGCTTAGCGCCAACTAGCTTAATGCCGTTAGCTTGTTTGGTTAGCCGCCTGTCAGGTAACGCCAACAGCGGTAAGAATACGGTTGGAAGCAATGACGTCTGCGTCATGTGATCACGCGATCTCGCTCCCTCTCTCTCTGTCGGGAGATTGATTTCTCACTTTGGTGATACAAAAAAGTATATTTATTTTAATATACAGCTTGCAATGTTCTTGGGTGCATTTTTACACTGAATATCTCGGAAACTATTAAGGGTATGAAAACGACAGGCTTTTAACTCACATTCAGAATTTGTACATGAAATGATCAAAGCAAAGTGTTTACCTCCAAACCCCGTAAAAATATTTTAAAAACCCTTATGAAATTATCACAAAATTATGGGTTGTTAACGTTTTAAAAATGGGAACCATCTTCTCTTACTGTACTACTGTAAACGCTGGAAGGGAGGCGTCCCGGGGTGATGACGTAAAAAGGAAGCGACTCGGTGAGATTGAGTGCTGGAAAATAAAAAGGATGTCGGTTGTGTTTTCACCTCCAAAAGCTTGCTCACAAAACAGGAGTTGCCCCCCTCCCAAAAAAAAGAACAAGATTTTTTAAAATATCGAATTGAGTGAATCCGTGAGTAAACCTGTACGAAAATTCAATCCGTAAAAATGCAGAGGGTTATTCTTTTAAGCAACGTGAACCATCTTTTAAACAATCTTCTTACTACCGCCATTTTGGACTCGTACCAAAAACATCAACGTCCACGCAGATTTTTACTTTCGTTTTCACTCACGTTCGTACAATTTTGTGAAAATCGTAATTACAATAAGTATCAAGTATGTGGTCGCGCGCAATCGATTTAGTCGCGAACGCGCTTCTTTTTTTTAAGCTCCCATGCTCGTGCTCGCCCAGCTTGTTGCGAGGGCTTGAAACCTCGGGGGCGCGCACGCCGGAAGTCCCGTCGTACACGTCACGTCGTGTCACGTCACGTCACGTCACGGGTCCGCATCGACCGACACAAGAGATGCTGAGGTGACAACCCAGAGCAAGAGAACCAGATTTCGGAGCCTTTTCCGCCCTCTTTTTCCCCGCGCCACGATGGGATCCATCTCCGCGTCCCCTCGAGCCTCCTCCGCGGATGTAGCGGCCCTTGCTTAACCACACCCGGACTTGTTCGTTTTGGGATCAGGCAGGCGAGGTAAAGCCCTTCACTTTGCGTTCCCACGCCATTTTCCCCCTGCGTTGCTGTTTGTGTCGCCACCATGGATAGCGTCCGTTTGCTTTGGCAACGTCGTCCTCGCCGAGCAACGTTGTTGATAGTAGTGTTCGCGGCCACTGCGACGGATGTGCAGCCCCCACCCCAGTCTAAAAAAAAAAAAAAAAAAAAAAAGAAATACCGCACGCCGCTAGCTTTGAATCAAGGTTGCGTTTATAAACACGTATAGTCACTTGTGATTTGGACGTTGCTGGGGCAACTTGACACCTTCTGCGTGGGTCAGCTGCATTTCATTTATTATTATTATTTTTTTTTTGCCAGGGACGCAGCTAGAATATTTTTTTTTAGTGGGGTGGCCAGGGTGTCACAGAGAAGAGTAGCTCTGCATGTATGCACATATATTTTCAAAGTACATTGTCTGTAGGGGTGGGAATTTTTAGCTGAATCATGATTCGATTCAGAATCTAATTTTGATTTTAAAAATTTCAATTAATCAATATTTTTCTTGGAGCTGTTTTATGTTCACAAATTAGAAATGACAAATTACTGGAATTGGAAATTGCCCTTAATGAAATTTGAAAGAAAACCCTTATATTATAATATGGAGGTCTTTATATAAAATGATAAGGTTTTTTGGGGGGGAGGGGATTGTGTCTGTCAAAAGTATTAGTGACATCAGTACTTGGTATCGGTACTGAAGACTACTCAAAAGTTGAGTATCCGAATTGGTATCGGTCCTAAATAAAAGTGGTGTCTAACAGCCGTAATGCTTTTTTTTTGTTAGGTTGTGCGTCTATGTTTTAGAAATGTTGTTTTAAAAAAAAATGATTCTACTGCACACTCCTATTTTCCAAAATACATTTCCTTTGCATACTTCCACATTTATGTTAAAATGCAGTAGTAATTTGCTGCATTCATTTGTTTACATTAAAATAATATTTAGATTTTCCTTTTCTGTTTATATTTTATATTCTACACAGCTTTTTTTAATGCATTTTATACTTTACTGTTCATCTGTATTTTGTTTCCACTAAACATTCATTTTAATATGATGTATGATGGATATTTCAATGGTGGTTACCGTGGCAACGTTAGGAGGATGGTGGGGGGTCACGGACATGTGTGATTCTTGTGAATCCCGAAGGGTGGGGTTTCTTTTGCAGTCTGCTCATCGTTCAAATGATGAAGTTCATGTAATTCATTTGATGTGTCAGTCTGGCAAGAGTGTCATTTATAAAAGATGATTTATTATGTACTCTATTTCGATTATGAGGAAACTCGAGTAAATCAGTGCGTGACGTTGAGGTGTTTTTTTGTTTTGTTTTTTTCTGTCTTGAGTACCCGTTTATTTATTGTGTAGTACATTGTTTGGAAGAGCATAGAATAGAAGCTACGGTAGTGGCTGGGGTTGCATTATGCATCCACTAGATGGAGCTGCGCCAAAGGGAATGTCAACAAAACAATCGGATAAGTAAGTCTGACTTTATTAATGGACAGAAATTAAGAGTAAAGATGATTTGTGGAAAGTACTGTGAAAAGATACCTCTTGATTACATTAAAAGACTGTTTTAATCAATGCCAAAACCAATCAATAGTTTAAAAAATATATAATTTGGATGAAATCAAATGTAAAACCAAAAACCTTAAAATATATTGCTTTGTTTATGAAATGAGTTTCTGGATGTATTTGATAAAATCTTTGACAAATCTTTGTTTTTTGTGCCTTATCCCCATTTAAATTGCTTCACAATTGGCGCACAAAGAGAGTTATACAAATTTAAATGGTAAAATATACATTTATAACTGAATTGCAGAGGTACAAATGTAAAGAATTTACATGGAGATTAAGTTATTTGATTTTTTTCGTCCACCAAAAATGAAAACTCATGTGGTTCATGCGCTGTATAAAGCGCACCGGATTATAAGGCGCACTATCAGTTTTTAAGAAAATTGAATGCTTTTAGATGAGGCTTATAGTGTGAAATAAAGGGAAATTAAATTCTAAGATAAAAAAAAAGTCCACTTTCAGATGAAAAGATGAACAGATAAGCACGCTAATGTGATTTGACTTTCCCAAGACGACAATCCATCCACGTGCAGAAGCACGGCAGCCGCCTCGAGGCCGAGGTCATGTTTCACGGCCGGGCCGCCGTACGCTTTGTCCCCCCCCCCCCTCGAAAACCCGATGGATGGCTTCCTTGATGTTCCGGATCATGGCTCCAATCTAGTCTGCGCGAAGGCCAGTTGCGTAACGCCATGTGTCGGATGATGAATGAAATTTTGCATGGTTGTTACGTGAAAGGATTTCTTACTACGTTGCTAATCTGTCCGCGGTCGAGCCCGGATTCTTTGGTAAATCGCTGGGGGAAAGCGATGCCATAGCATAGAAGAAGAGGTCTGCTAGGGAGGCAGCTGCGGCAGCTGCAAAACTGGAATTTAAGCCAGAAGCTTACTGGTGATGGTGCTCAGCTGCTTTCTCGAACTGTTGGGCAAACATGAGAGTTTCGGGGGGGCATATTTGAGTTTTAAATGTGATAGCTGGGCCAGGGCAATTTCAGATGTGAAAAAAAAAAGTGTAGAATTAGTTTAAAATGTTCAGAATTTGGAGAATTTTAAAATGTTATCTTTTTTATTACTATATTTTCAATTGGTTGATTTTTTTTTTAAACAGTTTTGACTAAATGAGTTTAATTCATTCACTGCCATTGACGACTATATACGTCAAAAATCTATTTTTACCGGGGTGACTGATTATGTTAACTCACTACCAAGGTCAACTAAAAACAAAAGTCAAAAATCTATTGTTGATTGGGCTGGCAGTGAAGTTAGTAAAGAGTTAGTGTAAAAAAAAAAAAAAAAGGTTTAAAAAATGCATTGCAATTGGTATAGTTTTTAGATTTTTTTTTATCGGTAAAATTATCATGAAATTATATTATTCATATATTTCATTATTTTAATAATTGTTGTATGTATATATATATATATATATATATATATATATATATATAAATAGATTGAATTATATATAGTTGTATAAATATAATTTTCATTTTCATATCATACAGTATATGAGTACATGCATGCATGTATATTCATATACGGACACTCATAAACTACGTATATTACTTGCGTATATTTGAGCCCTGTGTAGTTAATTTGCTGTTCTTTTGCTCGCCACCAGGAGGCAGTCAACCAGTAACACATAGAGTGTGTCAATTTGTGGAACAACTATGAAATAGATAAAAGTGATGTATGAAATGAATAAGCTCTTGAAAAAACGTTTGGCGTGTAATTTGATGAATACTGTATGCAATTGCGTGTTTGTATCACGTGAGCTTGTCCTTCATTTTGTATCATTTGTCATCCACAGGTTTGTTTTACAGGTCCCAGATGCTTGACCTCATCTGAGACGGTCACAGGAGAGTGGTGGTGGCGGCGGCGGGGGAGGGGGGTGGCCAGGGGCAGCGTAGCGGTCCGGCTTTTCAGGCGGCATGAGCGGCGGGGCGGAGCAAGCCGACATCCTTAGCGTGCTCGCCCTGGTCAAGGAACGATGGAAAGTGGTGAGTGACGATACCGCTCGGGTATACAACAACATCCTATCTTCAACAGGCTGAACATGCCTGCATTTTTAGCACCAATTTATTTATATAAAATGGATGGATAGATATTTTCAACATAACAGAATACTGCAGAGTTAAATAGCAGTTTAAACTCAAAATCAATATTGCTGTACTGTCTCCTTTTGTTTTTAGTTGATTGTTTTAGAACATGTAAAAACATTGCACATAGTTCAGCTATCCAATCATACATATACACAATCATATATACATCAAATTTGCATGTCAGAAATTCATCATTTGCATGACAGAAATTCATCACAAATCATTCAATTTATAGATAATTTTTATATTTTTAATACTATGTTTTAAAAAACTCTTTTTTTTTTTTAGGACAGCCATTGATTCACATCTTTTCAGAATTATTTTTTACAGCTGACACGAACAGATAGATACATTTGCACGTTTGTTTCTTGGTAGCAAGCGAAAAACAGCGACAAAAAAACACTTTCAGGTGTCGCACTGGACTATAAGCCGCAGGGCTCAAATCATAAGAAAAAAGGTGCAGCTTAAGGTCTAAAAAATACGCTTATATACCACGGGCCGCAAAAACGTGAATGTTGGGCCACAAGCGGCCCCCGGGCTGTAATTTGGAGACCTCTGTTGTACATGTTTGTTGAATTTTTCGAACCGACTTTGGATTCAAGTCAGCCAAGAAAATTTCAAGTCAAAACGTACAAGTCAAATTGGTCCCTTAAATCCGACCGGAGTCACGACGGACATTTCCGGGTTCACGAGCAGCACTGCGGCACTGTAAGGTCTAAAAATAGCCTCGCCGTTGCTATTTCTGGCACTAATAGAGCGATACAAATGCAAGGGAGAGGGCGCGTCGCTCCCAGGGAGAGGCCGCGCCGGCTCCTCGCCGTGCCGCCGCTAAGGAGCCCACTTACGTAAGAATGGCGCAGTTAATCCCCGCAAGGAGGGCGGCGAAGGGCGCGCGGCGGATTAGAGGGAAATAAAAGCACCGCTTAAAGTGGTGAGAGGTCAGAGTGAAAAGGTTGGAGTGGAAGGCTGCAAATTAGCTGAGAATGTGCGCTTAATTGAGGCTCGGGTTTTTTGATAGCAGCTTGTCTTTCACCAGAGAGCTGCAGGGATGCGCACGGAATTTTAATGACTTGAATCCATGGCAAAACCTGAATGCGGACCTCTCCATTTTTGGAGGAGTCCTGTCATATTTGCTGCATTGAGTTGAATTTAGGGATGAGTGAGTAACTGCTACTGTGGAATAAGTTGATATAACTTTAACCACTGGGGTAAATTTTGACCCAAGTTGGGCTTTTTGATGTTTTTAATATGTGATATCAAAGGAAAATCATCCAAAAAAAAAAAAACCACTAAGAGGCTAAAATATTGCGTAGATGGTCAAAACATGATGACTTAATATGCCACACTGCCGTCCCTTCTAAATGCTTGCAAATGGGAGGACGAGAAGTACACCCTATTGGTGTCAAATTTAGCCCATGTTGGGCTCATTTACTGCCATTCAAAATTGGAATATTGTCAATTTCGGACATATTAAAAACTCAATGTTTTATCATTCATTTCTCCAGATTTTTGCATTAATCCTTTCAACAGCAACTGACGAACGGGGCAAAATAGACATTTTTGTGTTGACACCCCAAAACAACCGGGTGGCGCTAGCGCGTTGATACTTCCAATAAATGAGCCAAATTTGTGTTTTTTCTGTGTGAGATAGGGAATTAATATAGCCGCACATTTTTATCCAGGTGAAGAAGATCGGGGGCGGCGGTTTTGGGGAGATCTACGAAGCGCTGGACCTGCTGACCCGGGTGAGCGTGGCGCTCAAGGTGGAGTCGGCGCAGCAGCCCAAGCAGGTCCTCAAGATGGAGGTGGCCGTTCTCAAGAAGCTGCAGGGTCAGTCCCCAAAATGCATCAGTTTCATTTTTTGCATATTGATCCCCCCGCCCGCTGTAACCTCCGGAGCTCGGATACCCGAGACGAGCGTTGGGATAACTGACTGGGGCCCTTCAAAAGTCATCCCAGGTGAAGCGGCCCTTTTAAGGTCATCTTTAAAGGCATAGTCACGATGGAAATTTCATTTCAAATATTCATTTCTACAAACATTGCAGCACAGGCAGTTTGACGCGACCGGAAAATGAGAGCAATTGCTTAAAAACGCATGAAGAGGGAGGCAAAACAACGTAAACACAGCCAATCCCACAGGTCGTGACAGTTTTTGATGCGGCATCGCGGGATAAATGCTGTAAAGACGGGATGAAAAAACTTAGTATTCCACTTTGGAACGTGAAAAAAATGTAAGCCAGGGATGCCGTAACCTGGGGTCCACTGTAAATGTAAAGACTATTTGCATCATTTGGACAATATCAGCTCCTGAGATCAGTTTAATTCATTGATTCATTCTACATGACATTTGCTAGGCACTTCTAATAAGCAACTAAAGCCGAAAAGACACCCCACTGTTGTGTCCATTTTATCTCAGCAAGATTGCAAGTAAATTGCATCCCTCCTAAACACGTCATAATTGAAAAGACCAGGATGTCCTCTCCTGAGCACTTTAGGACTCAGTAGGGTAGCTCAAATGAGTCAAAAGATCGAGGTTTTGGTTCAAAGAAGACATTTTAGGATCATTTCCAAAGACATTCATCGTTTCTAAGGGTCCTTTGGAATTGTTGTTTTTTTCTGGTCACCAAATTTGAACTGAATTGAGCATTTGCCCTCAAGAACCCGTTTCCACTTCGTAAAGTGTCCTCTATGTCTTTTGAACCGCATGCCCTTTATGCTTCCCCTCATTTGAGAAGACAATCGATGGGCTTGGATCATGTTAGCCATCTAATGGCCAAGCCCCCGGGACGTCGTTCTTGCGCTGCCTCTCCCGTGGGAACCCAAGCGTAACCGGAGACGAAACCTAACTCTTCGTCCAAAACGCCGCAGACTAGCACTGATGAGACTGATAGCGGGCCGACATTTTGGTTTGACGCGGCCATCCTGGGCTCATTTTTGACATTTTAAGAGGTCCTTCAGAAACTATTTCAGTTCTAGAAGTTCTGTTAGATTGCTGGAAAATTTGAAGCAAAGAAGATCCAACGCTGTCAGAGATCAATAAGAGAGACCGTAGACAAAGAAAACAATCTGTCAAAGGAGAGGGTTTTGCTTTTTCTGACCAAACCGTTCCGAAAGGTGCCTTTGTCTTCCATTTCTTTCTCAAGCAGGATGTTGTTTACATTATTAGAGAAATAATTAATTTGCCTTTGTTAAATGAGAACTTTTTTTTCGATCAATCGTTCACCATAAATAAATTGTGAACATTGTTGCGGGTAATGTCTGACGCACATCACATGTTTTCTTCGTCGCAGGGAAGGACCACGTCTGTCGCTTTGTGGGATGCGGCCGCAACGACCGCTTCAACTATGTAGTGATGGAGCTTCAGGTTGGTCGTCTTTGTCTGTACCCCCCCAAAAAATCATAATATGCCCCATAATATGATCAATGTGCCCCCATGAGTCCCCAAATGAATAAATAAGGAGCGGAAAGGATCTGGAACTAGACTGGAAGAAAAGCTGCAAAGATCCAGGATCCTGTCTGCTCTCCTCGCGAGAAATAAAAAACTTGTCTTCCTTCCTGTTTGATGTTTATTGAATATTCTTGCTAGCTTGAACCTAACTATAATTGAAGAGAATAGAATAGGATAAAAAAATAGTAAAATAGTCTTTATCAGGGTCACATGGAACATACTATCAAAAGGAAAATATTTGAGTTGCCTTACCCCTTTAACCGGTTTGTCCATCCATTTTTTTATTGCGTAAATCCTATGGTGAAATACTGACAGCGGCTAGGACAGACGAGCTAACGGCCGTCATCCACGTGTCGTGGCAGGGTCGTAATCTGGCCGACCTGCGGAGGAGCATGAGCCGGGGGACCTTCAGCATCAGCACCACCCTGCGTCTGGGCCGCCAGATCCTGGAGGCCATCGAGAGCATACACTCGGTGGGCTTCCTGCATCGTGACATCAAACCGGTGAGCTTTTTATTTTAATTTTTTTGAGGTATTCGTTCGTTCTAGTACAACTAGAGAAATCATTGTAATTTTATTTGCGGTAAATAGTTAAAATAATATAGTATTAATGATATGTGAAATAATAAGTTCATGGGATCAACTGAATACTTGGATTTAATAACAAACAATACCATAAAATTAACACAGAAATCCAATTTGCCAGACAGAAACACTGTCAAAGGGAGAAATTAATAAATAGTTGGGTGCAAAATATATTGAAATAAAAAATTAATAAATAAAACATTTGAAAAATGGTAAGTGTATTGTATAATTATTTATTACGTATCTAGAATATTATTTGCATCTCATATTAAAAAATGAATAATGGAATCAGATAAAGGAATGAAAAAAATGACAAATATATGAATTGTAATTTTGAAATTTTAGGAATTTGTCCTAATTAAAAAAAATATCAAGCAGTTATTTAATTTAAAAAAATGTAAATACAAAAAAATACAAAGTCCACTATTGCTTCTTTTCATGTTCCTTTTTTGTTTTTGTCCTTTAGTCCAACTTTGCCATGGGTCGCTTCCCCAGCACCTGCCGCACATGCTACATGCTAGACTTCGGCCTAGCCCGCCAGTTCACCAACTCGTGCCAAGAGGTCCGACCGGTAAGTGTGTCCCCGCAGAACACGGCCATGGAACCCTTTTTCATACGTTTTAACACTTCCTTCATTTTGATATGTCAGCCCCGCCCGGTGGCGGGATTCCGGGGAACGGTGCGTTACGCGTCTGTCAACGCACACAAAAATAAGGTGCAGTTGTTGTTTTAAAGTTCTATAAATATATACCATGTCTATGACCCGGAGTTTGACTCCTCTGGTCTAAAGTAATTGATTAAATGAATTATATTATTTATTAGAAGTCAATTTTCTTGCTTTTCTTGTTTAATTGTGCAGGAGATGGGTCGCCATGACGACTTGTGGTCTCTCTTCTACATGCTGGTGGAGTTCCTTGTTGGCCAGTTGCCGTGGAGGAAGATCAAGGACAAAGTAAGGCGGAAGCAATCGCACCCGCCTCACATCTCAGAAACGTAATAATAACGTTTGACCGGCGTGCTTTTGCGTTAACTCAGGAGCACGTGGGCAAAATAAAGGACACGTACGATCACCGCCTGATGCTCAAACACCTGCCGGCGGAATTCGGTGTCTTCTTGGAACACATCTCCGGTCTGGACTACTTCACCAAACCCGATTACCAGGTGACGTTGGCCACCAGGGTGCAGTATAATCCAAGGGTTGCAGCTAGCGACTATTTTGATGAAAGTTCTATATAATACCTTGGTTATCGGATAAAAATGAAAAATATATGATTTTGCCTGGTTAAAGAACAATTATGAATACTGAAGACAATAAAACACATTCCATTTTTTCATTTTTAAATAATCACCACTTAAATTTACTTCAATTAAATTACTTGCAGACTATTTTACTCTAGTTAAATATCTCCTATAATCGGTTGATGAAACAAAGTGACATCAAAACCATCGTATTGATTTTTGCTGTCTGAAATAGTAAGCCTGGTTTGTTAAAATGTGATCAGTAGGAACGGCAACTGGGTCAACCATGTCGCTAATCGCTGGCAACAGATACCAGATTGTAAAATTTCAGCAAAATTAAGTATTTTACGCATCCTTAATTAGCATTTTCCACACTATAAGGCGCATCTAAAAGCCTTCGATTTCGTCATTTTGTCAATTATGATGTGCAATATATGCTCCAATTTGAAGCAATTTATAAGGGGACAAAACGCAATAAACGTGAGTTTTTGCAAAAGAAACCACAATTTTAACAAAACAATATATTTGAAGGTTTTTGCTTGTAATTTTGATTTAAAATAGGCCATTCGTTGAGGGCGCGCCTTATAATGTGGTGCGCCTTTTAGTGCGGAAATTACGCTAATTAGCAAATGAATATGATTTCGGGGCAACGTAGTTTTGTTGAAATTGGTGATAGATCAAGTCAGCTGCCTTGATGCCCTTCAAAATAAAAATGCACTTATTTTAGAAGTACCACAACATTGATACGTTTTACTGGTTCTGCGTTTTACTCCTGATTTTGAAAAAAAATGTTTCCTGTTTATTTCTCAGCTGTTGATGTCGGTGTTCGACAACAGCATGAAAACGTACAACGTGGTGGAGAACGACCCGTACGACTGGGAGAGGACGGCCACCGACGGCACCCTGGTCATCAGCGCCAGCGCCACCACGCCGCAGCATCACACTCGCCTCACGCCTGCGCACATGGGGTGCGTTTTTTTTTCGGATAATTTTACTCAACTAGGCCAAAAAAAGCTAACCGAAAATCCCCCAAAAATCCCTTCCTGTTTGTTTCTTTCCACTTCCTGCCTCAGCATGGCTAACGCCTCCTTGATTCCGGGCGACCTTCTGCGCGAGAACACGGAGGAGGTCCTGCAGGATGAGCAGCTCAGCGACGCCGACAACAACATGGCCGCGCCCGAGCGCACGCCGGGTTCCCCGGGCCATCCGGCGCGGGCGCAGGAGGCCGACGTGTGGGAGGAGCTGGACCGTAACCGCAATCGGGTTCGCACGGCCCTGTGGAAGGTGAGCTGCAAATACCGTCGACGTCATTTGCGTCCTACGTGTCCTCGGAACGCTAACCGTGTCCCCGAACGTGTCGATGGGCGTCCAGACTGCCGGCGAAGAGGAGCAAAGCAACCCCCAAGGCAACCCGGGCCAGCAGAGCCCGTACGGCGGGCCCGGCGTGGGCTCGCCCGTCAAAGTGTTGTCGGAGGAGCGCGAGGGTCCTCTGCTCAGGAAGTTGCGCAACATCCACAGCTTTGAACTGGAAAGGAGAATGGGTCTGGAGTCAAAACCCAATCCAGAACGCTTCCTAGAAGCCTGGTATGTACCTGGACTAACCTGATGTGAAGCTGAAATTAAGACCCAAGTTCATTCTTGAAACCCTAATCTGAGAGCCTTATTGTAATTTGACACCTTGATCTTAAGTCCTACTTTGGAACCCCAAAGCTAACTTTACACCCTATTCCTGACTTGAAATCCTAACCCTGCCTTGAAACATGAATCCTTGTTTCAAACCCTAATTTCAAATCCTAACAACCCTGACTTGAAGCCCCACTTTGAACTTCTTATTAAGGTTCGGAACCCTTAATTCAAAACATGACCTTAATTTGAATCTCGAACTTGAAACCCTACATTAAAGCCCTAACCCTTGAGTGAAAACATACTTTCAACCCCCTGAGGTCTATATTGAAAGCCAAATTTGATATTAACTATTATAACTAAGTTGTGAAATATATGCTTAGTGTGTGTTTGGTGTCTTTTAGTCCCACAAAGCAGACGGCCGGCAGCGGCCAGCAGCAGCACCAACAAAAACAAGAGGACAAAGACGCAGCCGAGGGGGCCGCCATCATCCCGGTCAACCAAGCTCTAACGCCTCCAAATGATGAACGTCGGGAGCGGGTTTGGCACTATGACGAAGAATTCCTTTCTGGAGGCGGGTTCGCGGAGGGGTCCCCTAAAGCGCCGTCCCCCGCCTCTCCGGACCACGGCGACGTGGCGGCCAGCAGCGGGGGCTTCGTGGCCCTCAATCTCAGCTCGGGCCGACAGGACGTGGACTTGCTTGACTGGGTCCTAGTGGAGCGGCCCAAGGTTAGCTCCAGTCCTTCGGAAGAAGAGGAGGAGGAAGCGGAGGTCCTGCAGGAACCCGGGTGGGACCGTGGAGTTTCCAGTCCCGGGACCGGTAAAGCTAAGCCGGAGAGCTCGGCTTCCTCCAAGGGGAGCGCCAAAGTCGACAAGCTGGAGCTCAGCGTGGGGCCCGCCGAGGCCCTGCCGCCCGTCACCCCCACCAGCCCCGCCGAAGCGCTGACCGAGGGGGTCCTCACCCAGGTAAGACCCCGGTCCCTTGCAGCCGCGTTTGGCTTTTTTTTCAGTTTTATTTGGACACTGTCGAAAGGCTGCTGAGTCAGCGTTCTCGCTGTCAATGCTCATTTTCAACTCTGCTGTGGCGACAAACACAATGCTTAACTCATTCAATGCCAAAGACGTATTTTTACGCTTTTCGAGATTTCACACATTCATTTCCAGGTACTTGTTTTACTTTTCTCCATTTTTTAAGGTAATTATTTTAGGGAATTAAGTACTAAGATATGAAGTATTAAGATAAGGGAACTGTCCTAAAGCATTGATTTGTGGAAAAAATAGGAATTGAACAAAGGTTTCTGTTTTTATATTAGACATTTTTATATAAGTCTATTTAGCGACTTTTGGGATGAAATTGGATCATTTTTTTAAATTGCCACGGCACTGCGGTTGCGAAGCTTTGCTCTGTTGGGTGAATATGACATTAGGTCCCCACTTTTTGAATGGGTTACAGCATGGAAACTTTTGCCTTTGAGTTGCAGATCATCATACGCTTGATTTGATTTCAACTTTTATTTGCCAGCGACGCGCAATTCTGCTGACTTGAAATGGCAAAAATCGTAATTAGGGATGGACTTTTGAGGACATATCCCGGATTCAATGAGGGAAAAAAAATGACCTATTGATTTTAGGCTTGAATTTCTCAAGTTTGTCTCAGTTACTTGAAAATGAATCCACAATGAATTCCTAATAACGATTCCACTATTATGGTACAATTCTGGCCATCCCTAATCACAATAAACTTCCTGAGTCCTGCTTAGCATATGAGTCCGGAAAATTTGCCATTCTCTCTTGCTGCTATTTAGATAGATGCTGAAAAAGGCCTCTGGTTCTACCTTAAAATGCGGAAAATTCTGTTTGACTTCATACTCTCAAACCTTGAAATTTGCACACAGTGCAAAAAAAATCTGGAAAAAGAGCTGATGCTACCTCCAAATGCGGGAAATTGCTGTGTCAATTTTGGCCCTTCAATTTCATGTTGGTGCCACAGAAGGATAAATACGTTATTTAAAAGCGGCGTGAAAGGCGCTTCTGATACTAAAAATTGCTAAATAGATTTTGACTTTCCGGGCATTCCTGATCTGTACCATTTAGAAAAGTAATAATTAAAATAATAATAATGCATCACTTTTTAGTTTGCTCTATTCTGCGACGTAAACATGTCGATTTCCAAACAGCTTGATTTTGTTACTACCCCCAAAGGCGGAAAATTGCAGTCAACTTCTTTTCTCCCGCCATTTGATATCAGTACTATTTAGCGATGTGGAAAAGGGCCCAAAAAATCAAAAATCATAATTACAGCTTGTACAAGTCGTATGAATTACGCTACTACCCTCCACGCGGAAAATTCATGAAGAACATTAATTTAAAAAGAAAAAAATTGCTGCCTCTGACGCTCCCTTTAAGGCACGTTACCAGTTCTCCGTTCCGTGTCAGTATCTTTCTCAAAGAGGTTTTCTAGTCGGTGGGGCGCCAACGTCCTCCCTGATTTCACCGGCCCTCCTCTTTCCACCCTCCCCTCTCTTAGCACCCCACCTCTCCTCCATCCCTGCCCGAGGAAGCGGCCACCCGGACCTCCGGCCCCGTCCCTCTGCGCTCCCCCAGCCCCCACACCCTCCTCAGCACCCTGTCGGACCCTCTCCACCAGCGCCACCCGCTGGCCATGAGGCGTAGCCAGTCTGCCGACCAGCACCGGGACCGCCCGTCGTCTTCCTCCTCTTGCCACGCTTCCTTACCGCTTCCGCTCAGACCCTCAAGCGGTCGCAGGAAATTGCCCGCCATCCCGGCCGGCGCCGCCAACGCCAAATTCCCCTCCGTCATACGTATAACCAGGGCCCAGCTGCAGCAGGTGACCGGCCCCCCTCGCAGCGGAACCTCCAAAGTCCGGTGCCAAAAAAAAACAAAACTAAAAAACGTACAAAAACAGAAGATTAGCGTTAGTTGTGCGTGATAATCAGCGATTCGTCCTTTATGTCCTAAGTCTCCCTTTAGAAATGAACAATGCTAACATTAAAAGTTGCGTGAAAATTAAAACAGAAAACTGAGTCGAAGTCGCAGGTAAATTCTAAGATACAGCTCCGTTTCCTTTTTATAATGTAAACATAGCAACTTGGAATTTGTAAAGGGTCCCAACAAAGAAGCTAGCTTAAAAAATTGCAACAATATATTAACATCAGCTGACCATTCCCTTTCGCTAATTTCATACGTAGTTCATATCTGTAGGCTGAAAACTTACGACGGGATTCTGCGTTCCATTAATGATCCACATGTACGTTAGCATAACGACTGTTGCTAAGCTATGCTAACTAGCAGAAAAATGTTGTCTTTCATCTGTCGTTCTTACGTGTTACAATAACAAAAAACTATTCCATGTTGCAGTTCATGACCCCAAAATGCTGGCATCTGATTGGTCTATTGACACTTAAAGGAGGCTAGTGATTCCTGCCACGATGTCTGTGGAAATATTTTTATGAGTAATAATGTAATGACTAGCATAGCGCTATAGTGAGATCATTCGCTTTTTGCTAGCTATTTTTTTAAATTTACGTCACTTTGATTCATTTTGCAATGCTAATTGACATAAGCCTCATGTGGCAGGAATGTCGCGAATCAGGAGCAGCTAGCTTGTTAGCTAAAATGCTGGTGCCAAGCGATAACAACCAATAATCGGCGATTGCGTCAGATAACCATCGAAGCTAATGTTCGATGTACCCCCACTAGTCCGAACATGACATTCTGAGTCGGCCATTTTGTGTCTAGCTGTTGACTGATTATGACTTTGCATAGTAACCAATCACTGCTCTGGTTTGTCACATGACCAAACTCCAAAAATAGGTAATCTAAACTAAAAACTAGACTGAACTAAAAATAATAAGTGATTATATAATAATCATCAATGTCAATTCTGTGACTTTGGAGGTTCTGCTCTGAATTCATTCTGGTTCAATAACAAAACAATTGATCTTTTTCACTCATATTCATTAACTCATTCAATCCCAAAGACGCATTTATACGTCTTTACAGGGACAATTAATCCGAGGCACTAATATATATTTTTTTAATATTAGGGTAAAGGAGGGCCTCAAAATAGTTGTCAATGTAAATAAATTAGGTACTTCGGATTGATCGTGTAAGTGTTTTTGGGGTTGAATGTTAAGCTGCTTTTTTTTGGCTTCTTTTTTTTCTTTTCCTCCCCTTCATTTGTTTTACTCAGCTGAACCTTTGACTCTCACGCAATAACAGCATGACTCGAAATGATCTGAGCACAAGTGTGTGTTTATATGTATAACGTGCGTGTGTGCAGCATGTGTGTGCGTTCGGAATGTCGACTCATGACCACAGGTCGCATGGTCTCTTTTGTTTCAGATGGTCTTTGTGCTCTCCATCTTCCTCTTCCTCTCTCTCTCCCTGTATTTGTTCCTCACCCTCTCTTCACTGAAGCCCCCTGCCAAGTTGCGTGAAACCAAACCTTTCCTGTCCGCCCGTCCCTGGTTTAGCACTCACAAGCTTGACCGACACCATGCCCCTCCCCCCCCATAGCACGCCTTGTGTGTCTGATAATGGTAGCTATGGTACTGCATGCTGCCGTTTTGACCAACCAATCAAAATCTAAAGCCGCACTATTCGCGGGGGGGGATGGGGTCCGAGCCCTGCCGCGAATAGAACGAAACTGCCGGTCTTTGACGCCCCACTCAAAAGGTTCGCAGATGCCTGGAGGTGCCACAAGATGGCAGCACCAAAGCACTATTTTTCAATCTATCAATAACATGATTGACGTTCCAGTTAATTTGCTCTTAATTTGAAAAGAAAATGTAAAAAAAGCAATCAGTTTGGTTTCTCACGCGCCCCCTGAAACCTTCTGGGGTGCTTCTACCCCCATTTGAAAACTGCTAGTCTGATTTTATTCTCAGAATTCTGACTTTAAAGTCAGAATTTTCCTTATTGCTTATTTCGCTTATGATTTTACATTCAAAATGTTCTCAGTAAATTCAGGATTTTCACTTTACATTCAGAATCCTCCAATACGTAGGTAAAAAATAGTCAATGATAGCTGACTTTATTCGCAGTATTTTCTCAAAATTCTGCTTTCGAAGTGGGAATTCTCCCTATAGTGTCAGAAATGGACCTTATGTTGAGAATCTTTCACGTTAAAGTCAGAAATTAACTGAGGTAAGTATTCAGAGTTTTAAAGTCACAGTACTGAGAATCAAGTCAGTATTTTTACACAAAAAAATCTAAGAATAAAGACATATTAAAGCCTTTTTTTTTTTTTACTTTACTGGGCCTAACATTCTTTCACACCCTGTGCCTATTTGCAGTTTGGACTTTCAAATTCAATTATTTTTTGTGCTGGGGAATGGGTTAGCTTTCATTTGTTCCTAAATTCCCTTTGTGCTCAAGCCAAAACAATGTCTAATACAAAATATGGTTTGGCGCCCTCTTGTGGCACTGTAATTAGTTTATTTTAGTGAGGCTTTAGCCCTCTCAAATAATTAAAAAAGAAAAAAGTGCTTTCTTGGCATCTGTGGGGATTTCTTGAAATATTTGCGGGGGCGTCAACCACTCGTGGATTACCGCTATTCGCGCCAGGGCTCGGTCACGATCCCACGCGAATAGCAGGGGTTCACTTTGCTCCAAATTTCTCCTCCTGCATCAGGCTACTTGCCGGTGGCAAGAACATGTTCTGATCCACCAGCAACTCGCCTTCACTCGTACTCCCGGGAATTTAACCCTTTAAATGCGTTGTCCGTTTGTCCCTTTCCAGTTGACGGCTCAGCGTCCATCCGGGCTGTCCTCGGCGTTGGGGTCAGACAGCGCCCACCCGCCGGAGAGATGCGAGCAAGCCGAAGCGGAGCCGACCGCGGACTCCCCGGGGACGCCCACAGACCCGCCGCCGCTCAACGGGGACGCCTCGAGTCCGGCGCAGAGCCGGCGAAGCGACTCCCCCCGCTCGCCCGGTAGCCCCTCGCTGCCCGACGGGCACCGGTCCCCGACCCCTCCGTGTTCCGAGAAAGACGACGTAACCCCGGAAAAGGCGGGCGGCCGAGCGTCCCCCTCGGCCCCTCGCCGCCGGCAGAGTCGCATCCCCGTGCCGGAACCGCCGCCCGCCGGCTCGGCTAAAGAAAAGCTCCTGCAGAAGAAAGCCAGCGGCCAGGCCCCGCTGGCGTCCCCCTCCGCCTCGCCGTCTCTGTCGGACCGCCGCGCGCCCGCCGCCGTGGCCTCCCTCGCCAGGGACCCGCCGTCGTCCGCCTCGGACCGCTCCCAGGAGGAGGACTCGCTCATGGGTTCGCGCTCGGATCGGCAAGCGGACGCTTCGCTGTCCTCCTCCTCCAGCCCCTTGTCCCGCCGGAGCAGGATCCCCCGGCCCGTCCACTTGGCCTCGTCCTCCGAGCGGCTGGCCGCCCAGTTCCTGCCCCGCCCACCCCCTGGCAAACCGCCGTGCCGCAGCACTGTGGAGGGCAGGTACCACCACACGCCTTTTCCATCGTATTGGGATTTTTTTAGTTGGTCCACCCGCGATTTCAAGTATTAGTAGTCACAGATGCTGATATTGGGAGCCATTATTTATATATTTGATTTGTTTTTATTATGTATTTATTTATTTTGCATACCCACATATTCCATCTCAAATGACTTTTGTTGACCCTTTAGGATCCGGCGCTACCGCATCCGAGCGGGCAGCACCAGCGACTCGGACCTCCTGACCTGCCTGGCCCAGCTGATGCACGGCGCCCGCGGCTCCCCCGCCGGCCACCATCACCACCACCGGCCGTCCCCGCCTTTCGCCGGCTCCCGGACGACGGGCGTCAGCAGCCTGACGGGCTCGCCGCACCACGCGCGCAGCTCCAGCGCCTCGCCCCGCAGCTCGTCCTCGCTGCAGCGCTCCGTCAGCTCCTCGCCGTCGCGCCACGAGCACCGCGGCGGCTTCGGGGGCGCCGGCCTGGGCCGCAGCCGCTCGCCGCCCAGCTTTTCCGGATCGCCTCCGCCGCGCCGCCTCTACCACCACCACCAGGAGACGTGCTGCGGCCGGCAGGCCCGCAGCGCCGCCTTGCACCTGTCCAGGGGCAAGGGCTGCGCTCGGGAAGGCAAGTGCTCCAGCAAGCTGGCGAGATAGTTGCCCGCAAGGCGGATCAACAACATCCCCCCCCCCCTGTCTCTCCTCCCCCTTCTCCAATATCATAGCGCCCCCTTGTTTGGTTAACTTTTTCTAATATTCATGTTATCGTGTGGGATAACAAAATAGTGCAGCTGTGATTTCATTTCCTGTTACAGGGATCAGTATTCGGTACCGTGGCGCAGTGCTTCCCAACCGTTCCACAGCCGAGGCATGGTCGTCTCACATGAAAAAAAACAAAACAAAAAACAATCTCAACAGATGCAAAATATAAGTGCTAGTATCTCTACTCAACTCTTGAGTAGTCACCGATACCGTGTACCAATACCACTAATACTCTTGAAACACAACTCCCCAAAAAAAACAATGACACTATTTTAAAGATTAAAATTTTATGGAGTTATTGGCAATTTTCTATGTTTCTAATGTCCGCTTTAAGATCATTGAGACCTTAAAATCTGTCCATATTCGCCTATCCTTAAAAAAAAGTATTTGAAATATAAATCCAATCTCGTGAAAAAATGACCTTTGAAAATGAATGGCTTGCAGTTCGGGCTGTCATCTGTCTATTTTTTGATTCATCGATCAAAACAATAAAGAACATCTTATTAATTACCATATCTATTTGAAAATAGGACAGATGCAGAAAATGCAAAAACATACAAAATTGAATTATTCATTGATCATACAAATATTTAATAATTTAACCATCAGTTTAGTGGTTATCAAATTAGATTTTGACAGGGTGTACAAAGGCACGTGTCAGCGCATCTGGATGTAATACTTTTCAATGCCGTAAAGTACATTTTTCTTTTCAAATTAAGAGCAAATTGATTGGAACAACTTTTTTGGAAGCTTTTAACTTGCATTTGTTTTCAAATTAAGAGCAAATTGATTGGAACAACTTTTTTGGAAGCTTTTAACTTGCATTTTACACAAATGCGCATTGCCAGTAGTGACTCCATTTTACAGCAGATCAATACATTTCGATAAAGGCGTATTGGCGGTTGGGAATCACTGTGTCCTACTGTACAGCATCACTTACTTCCCCGTTTGTTTATCGAGCATCCCTCAATGCAGCGCAGTATATAATCTCTTCTTTATCACTTGTATTAATGCACTTGGTTTGCATACTAAGACTGTTGGGGTGCAGCCAGGCCGTCTTTTCCGCAAAGTCGTGCCGCGTTGTAAACTTGTATTCATGGAGATATTTATTTTGATGCTTCTCATTGCTTAACCCTTGTGCAGTATTTTGACCATTTTTTGGACATTTTCATCCACATCATTAGCCAAAGGATGGCGCACTTTTGCTACTGTGATAACTAAATGGTTGTGCCATTTTGAACCTTGATACCTTGTCAGCATCTGGGTGAAATTTCAGCTCCCCACTGTCTTTTTTCAATGCTTCTCCCCTTTATGTGCAGTATTTTAACAAAGGGATAGCACACTATCGGTAGAGTGATAACTCGAGTGGTCATGCCATGTTGAAATTCGACATGTTGTCGCCACCTGGGTGAAATTTCAGCTCCCTTGTGTCTTCTTTCAATGCTTTCTCTTTGATGTGAAATGCCTTTGATGTGAAATCCAAGAATTGGACGAAATACCACATAAGGGTTAAATTCTGGCATTTTTTTATACCCCCCCCCCTTTTTTTTGTCCTTAAGGATAAACGAAATTGCAACAGAGATACAATCAGTCTTCCTGTGCCTATTGTAGTCCCCTTTCACGCAGCCTGTCCAATATTCCACTTCGAAATAGTTACACAAGTATGAAAGGGGCTTTCGTTGCAAAGAGAACTGATAAAACACTAAGATTGATTTTTTTTTTCAAGGCCATTTTGACAGTTTTGCAACAATCATGTCAACGTCAAATCCAAATTGAAGGTAATCGTAGGACAAAAAAAAATGGAACGACACATGCGGTATATTTGTGCACGTGAGCAAAAGCTAACCACTTTTTTCATTCTTGCACTAAAGCTTCTTCTCCGCTTGTACAATAAACACCCCCCCCCCCCCCCAAAAAAAAAGCACACTAATGCATTCCCGCATGCTGAATCCACTACTAAGGCAAAATAAGCTGCATCTTTTGACCTCACTGTGACCAATAAGTTGAAGAGCTTCTCACGCAAACTTCATGATGATCATGAGCACTTTTGTGTGGTGGTGCTCTTCCGTCCATTTTGAGTAGGATTTCTTACAAAATCTACTGTGGCAGAATTGGACTGCCGGTGCTATTTTTGCACCATTTCCTACTAAATTTCAATGACAGCATGTTGCCTGGCCCTATTTGGTGACACTATAATTATATACAATAATATATTTATAATATATTTCCACTGCACTGTACCGGCTCAGGTTAGTCTAGGGTGTTCCATTAGGACAGTAAACTTTGAAAACCACGGCCCATAATTTACATAATCATAATTTTCCACAGAGTTCATTCTGACAGTCAATTCTTAAAAACAAATAAAAATAATGTTGGTTACAGGCAACCTGAAACATTTAATAAACAACAAACAGGAAGGAAGACAACTAGGTTTTTTCTTGCGAGGAGAGCTTCTTTGCGGTCTGGTCACGCATCCATTTCCGCTCCTCATTTATTCATTTGGGTTGGCCCTAGGCACAAAAGTCGTTGCTGTCCTAAAGGGGTAAAATAGTATCAATAAATAGTACTTAGAAATAGTACTTTGTTTTACACAGCAGAGTTGGTACTGTGCAGTGGAAAAGGGGCATTTCTTTCTGCACTGACTTTGAATGATTGTGATTTTTTTTTTTTTTAAGTCCACATCCGAGCAATTTCTGCTTCCCCCCCCCCCCCCCCCCCCCCCCACTCGACTTTATTCAAATAATAGGCTACGCGTTGCCAAATATTTTGATAACATACATGCTAGGAAGAGTGACGGGAGTGTGTAGAGCTGCTGGTCAGGAGTATTGCATCATCTCCGGCCACTTTGAAACACAATGTAAAATAATCTCAGATATCTTTTCAAGTATCTTCATCAGCTCTAAAAATTAATAAAACGCCTACTTTGAGAAGATAATCACTTTTTTTTTAAACGTAAACAAGTGGTGTGCATTTGTAGCATTAGCACATTTTGTTTGTTGGATTAGAAAGGGATTGTAGTACTTTTACAAAATACTTGACGTTTTATTTATTTATAGTGATATTTTGATGATTATGGCCATTGATTCTTTGAATTGATATTTATTTTTTATGGATAATTTTATTAATGACTGTGGACGTGTGAGTTTTCAATTCATAAAATTCTCCATGGGAAAGAATGTATCTAGTGTTGTTGTTTTTTTTGCATTGTATATATTTGTAATTATTTATGTTGACGATATCATTTGTATCATATCAATGCCTTGTACAGTGATTTTTCTTTTAATTTTGTTGTTTTTTTTTTTCTTTTGAAATTATTTTGTATTTTATTTTTATAAACTGGTTATAAATAAAATACTCATTCCGCATGCATAATCAGACGGTTGTGGCGTTATTTATTTATTGATTTTTAATCCTATATTTCTGTTGCAATATATGTATCAAATAAATACTGTTATGAGAATGAGATTTCCGATACCAATTTCGGAACTGATTACATGGATTATTATTCTTTTTAAACTGTTCACTTGTGAATACTTTTAATAATTTATGCCAGTTATTTTTACTTAAATGATAAATCAGAAGAAGAAAACAACTTCAATCAATGTATCCCTTTTTGGTTATATACAACATTATTTCAAAACAAATGCAGAAAATGCACAAGCATTATGATTCAGTTTTTCATCTGTAGCGTCTTTTGATGGCTGCAATTAGCAAAGTAAGCGATGCAGGGGAACGTTTTTATGCTTTATTTCATTTTATTTTTTAACTTATAAAAGATGTTGATCAACCTTCACGTAGTTTTCCCGCCCGATAAATCAGAGCACCGCTACAATACATGTAAGAAAGTGCTATGTTATTTTTTTATTACGTGTATAAAAAGCACATTAAGACAATACAGTATATCAATAATAATAATACGTCATTTTTTGCTCCAATATTTTTTTCAAAGATAACCCGTTCAAACATTGATTTTAAAAATATTAGTTATCTTAAATCTTCGGCCTAAATTTCTCTCACTCTTATTAAACATAAAAATAAAAAATAAAAATAAATAAAACAACACCGGAATGCGGAAGACGTCACAGGTAAGCGACGTCACTAACACGTGTACGCATGCGCATCAACTAACCCCGCCCTCTTCCTGTCAGTTCCTCCGCCGCGCAAGTAACTGTCCAGAATGGCGGCTCTTTTGGAATCGCTTCTGGCGAGGAAAGTAGACCTCAGGAAAGTCCTGGACTGGTTGAAGAATGGCCAGGTGGGTCGGAAATACCCTCGAACACATTCGCTTGCACGCTTGGTTCGGGTTCGGTATCGCACCATCTGTCTAAGAGGGGTGACACGGCCACATTCGGATTGTAAACAAAACTTTTAGCAAGGCAGCTAAGCAATGTTGCGTTCACGAGTCCAATTGCAGTAGCGAAGACAATAATGTCACTTCTGTGCTTTGTACCCGATAAAATGCACGTCTAAATAAGATTTGTAAAAAATGTGCAATCTGGAAGGTTTATTCCGATTACCAGAAGATAGCCGTACCGTAATTAGCTTCGGGAAAATGGCTATTTTATGTTAAAATAGTGATGACGTTTTCGAGTATTCGTTTCTCGCAATACATTTGAACTCATTTCAGTCCAGCTCACCTGAACATATTTAATCTTCTATTGTGTTCTGTAACA
Source organism: Hippichthys cyanospilos (assembly GCF_059441005.1). Classification (NCBI taxonomy): domain Eukaryota; kingdom Metazoa; phylum Chordata; class Actinopteri; order Syngnathiformes; family Syngnathidae; genus Hippichthys; species Hippichthys cyanospilos. Next base: position 2,123,276 of record NC_142382.1, read on the forward strand.
TGTGGTGAAATTATTTAAACAATCTTTTACCACCTCAAAAAAAATACATAATACAAAAGACGATGTTTTGGTTCTAAAAAAAAACAAATTTACTGCACTTCAGGTTATGAGAACAACTGAATTTTACTTCAAAGTAGGCGTGTCCCGATACAGCTTTTCCACTCTCAATACAATACTGATATTACCACCTGATACCGATATTGTTATGATATCTACAGTAGCGCGAATTCCTGTGTACTCAGGGTTTTAACCCATGTATTTGAAAATTTTTGGTCATTTGGTTTTGGGAATCTATTTTTTTGCTCCCCTCCCAGTGACTTTAAAGTTATGAGATTTTGAGCAGCTATTGTGCCAGTTTTTGTGTTTATTGTTAATATTTTTTTTGGAAGCAGGATAGCGACAGTTTGACCTTCAGTGATCCAGACTCGACGGTCCATAAGCAAGAATTCATCCCCTTCCTGCTCAACTTCCTGCGAGATCAGAGCAGCCAGGCCCTAACCCATGGCCCCCCCACCCCCGCCAAGACCCCCGGCAGGTCCAGATCCAACGCCGCATCCCAGGGTTTCGTTGCGAGGAGGTCCTGCAGGTCAGAAGGCGGCGGCTCTCGCGGCACCAGCCGGGTCCAGCTGTTCTCGCCGACGCCGTCCCCGGGGTCCGAGTCCAGCCTGAGTCACGTCAGCACCCCGTCCTTCTCCAACACCTGGAGCCCGGCGTCCAGGCCCTCGGGCTCGGACCGGAGGCCCGGCCAGAGGATTAGTCTCGGGGACTATGTGCTCTCTTCCCCGGAGCTCCAGAGGGGGCGCAGGAGGAGCGGGAACAGCTCGGGGAGGCACGCGGTAGGCGGGCGAGCGGCGCATCACGGCGACGACAACGGCAGGAGAAGCGGCAGAGGGGGAGCCAATGAGCAGGTTTCGCCCACGGCTCAGCTTAATTTCAACAACTTGGAGGATTTCCCGCCTGTCGGATCGTCACCCATTACCCCCATGTGAGTGCTTCAGTTTTTCTCCACCTTTTGGCTAATCCAATCGGAAGTTTGATTTTGTTACCGTGACAACAGTGGGCGGATGTGGAACATCACATACTTGCATTAAAAAGTCAATTTTCCATCATTGTCTCGATTTACACAAAAGGAAAATGGTTGCAACTGATGCAAAACTATAGGTATCCTTTTTCAAACCAAAACTCTTCAACAAAAAGTCTTTTTATACATTATATTGCTCATTAATTCCAGTGTGCATGAATTACTGTGTGGAAATATGGGCTACAAGCTCCAGACGAGAAAATAAGAAACTAGCAAATAAGAAAATTACAAACTTTGCCAACAGCATTACAACATTTTGGGATATTAATAAGCAACTACTATAATAACACATGAGTTAAATATAAATAACAACTGGTAGTGGTATTGTCGGCACTGAACCGCAAATTTTTACTGAACGTGTTTATATGTTGAGTAAAATAATCAATCAGGCTTAATGTGTCCTACAGGGGAAGCAAACCATCCCGAAGAATCAACCCGACGCCGATAAGCACTGAGCGGTCGCACTCCAAGCCCAAGACGTGCTTCACCTCCACGCCGTTCACCAAAGCGCCCAGCCCGCCGCCACCGGGGGCGGAGCAGCCTGACAGGTCGTTGATGGCGGTCAGCCCGCACAGCCTGATGGAGGAGAGGGAGCTGCTCAAGAGAGAAAAGTGAGCGTAGACTTTCATTGTGGTCTTCTTTTGCGTCTTGTTACGTGAGCGGAGGTGTTTCTAATTATATGAGCGCCGGCCATCTTTGATTTTCGTCTCCAGGTCGAAACGAGCCCAGCAAACCTGCTCTCCCCCGCCGGCCTCAGAGGAGCTGTGCACGCCCACCAAGTCTGGGGTCCGAGCGGCGGGATCCAAAGTGACCCCGGACCAGGAGATGCCCTGTCCAGAGCCGTCCAAAGTCACCATGGCCTCCGAGCTGGACATGCTGACGGAGCTTTATTGCGCCTGCATTTCCGGTACGTCGACCTCAAAGGCGGGGGGGCAACGTTCTGAGAAAGCAAAAACATGTATTTTGTGGAACGTTTTTTTTCCAGAAAACCTTGTACCAAACGTCTTTCTGGAGCTCTTCTTTGTAATGCAGCTGCTCACGTCTCAATGTCCTCCTGACGAGGACGACAGCGTGCGTACCCTCGACTCAGGTAGCCGCGCATAGCAATCGGGGACTTTTTTTAATGGCAAAGAAAATTCAACTCCTGTTCTTTTTGACGCATTTGTGTAGATGTGTTGGAGAGACGCTACCTGAGGGAAGTGCACAATTGTGTGTACTTTGCAGTCAAGGTGCTGGAGAATCAATATCAGTGAGTTCTCATCTGCACGCATGCTGTTTATTGCCAGTCCAAGTTGAATTTTACCGTCAAACGAAATTACACACGTAATTTGCATTGAATCTGAATTTGCCTCACTCAAATTTTAATCCAAAGACATCATGGAAAACGACTTAAACAGTTTGGGCTGGGCGACAAAAAAATAAAATCTCCATTCTTCAATCATGCTGGCTGATATTTATTTCAATTCTTTCAGTGCCACGGACGAGAAAATGGCAATAAAAATAACAGAAAATTCTTGTCAAATACAACTTTTTATGGAGGGTAGCTGACACCCTTGACGAGTGTTTTTTTAATATTAAGCCAATTGATTTCTGTAGTGATATAATGATTTAAAATATGTTCTTACATTACCTTGTTTTTTATAGTTTGTGAAAAGCCTTGACCTTGACCTTTTTTAACGGTAAAAAGTTTATATTTTGGTCTATAAATCATTTACTAGTTAAATCATTAATACCTTTAAAAACACATGTGAATGACATCACCTATGATATTGCCGCTTAATATTTGTCGACATTTGTTCTTGACCTTTTTTTTTTTTTTTTAAAAGGTTATTGGCTCACCTGGACAAGGGCACGTTGCGTCTCCTCTCCGAGAACGAGAGGGTGACGTCCTTCTCGCCGCTCCTCAGGGATCGTTTGAGTCAGGCCCAGGACAGAAGTACAGCCAAGGTTAGAAAAATGAATTCGGGAATCCCTACCGTTGTTAAAAGGTCGACTTTCATTTCGGAAGCTGGATGTCTTTCCAGCTGTCTCCCACCGTTTCCACCTTCATCCACTCGGTGCCCTTCCAACCTGCCACGGACAATCGCTCCAATTTCAGCAGTGACAAGGCCTTCCACACCTTTAAAAAGCAAAGGTATTGCCTATGTTGTGCATAAGGTAGCAAAATGACTTTTTGAAAAAAAAAAATAGAGCGAGAGAGAGACGTGAAAAAACGTCTTTGGCATTGATCGAGTTGATGTGCATGAAATAACTGCTTTTTTTCTTTTCATCCCAGAGACATTTTTTATGAGGTGCTGCGAGAATGGGAGGACTCCCACAAGGAGCCCGGCTGGATCTTTGACGTCGCCCTCGGGAGTCGTATCAGGCAGGAGAAACTTTTGTCATCAGCTTTACTTTGGTTCCGTTTTTAACTAATCTTGCACTCTATTTTTTTTTGGGCGGGGCGGTGAACTCTCAGAGGAATGATGAGTCAACTGACCGCCGCCGGAAGCCACTCGCACTTTGCTCGTCTTTTCCTGAAGCAGCTCGTTCAGGTAGCTCCGCCCATTCCGCTCGCGTTACCTAGTCGTGAACCTTAAACGTTAACAGTCTCTTCCCGCGCGCAGATGTGCAAAGGGCCCCGCGCTAACGGCTCGAGCGGCGACGCACCCGACGCCGACCTGCTCGGCATGCTGGGGGCCGACGGGCTGGGCCGCCTGAAGCGTCTGGAGGAGCGGCTCATCCGGCCCCACGGCGTCGGCGGCCCGTGCCCGCCGCCGTCCTTTACCGGCCATCAGGAGTTTTTCCGGGATTTTCTGCAAGCTGCCAGCTGGTAAGTTATTCACATGCATGGATTAAAACTAATATACTGTGAGGACGTATCAAACACATTTGCTTCTTCAGCGTAAAAAAAAAAAATACATTTGCTGACTTAAAATGAGGCAACAGATAAGCAATATTATTATTAAAAAAAAAATCACTGAGTAAATATTAATTTAATTAGACCCTTAATATTTATCCACTTGATTTAAGTAGCTCTCAACAGAATACGAAGCAAACTAACTTTTAATGAATCTTTTAATTCATATTTTCTACTAGTTAGACATTTTGAAAGTTTATATTTTCATAAATTCAGTAGTTTTGCTTTGGTATTAATTATTTCATTTTTGCTTCTTATTCAAAACAACACTGAAAAAAAAACCCCAACACATTTACAATCAAAACAAGGCAACAAATTCCAAGCAAAAATAATGAAATGAAACCCTAAATATTCATCCATTTAACATGAGAACTTTGAATAGAAAACAAAAGGGAATTAAATAACTTTTAATTATATTTTGATGCGTACTTTCATTTTTTTATCTCTAATTACACATTTAGAATGTTTATATTTTTATAAACTCAATATTTAGAGAAATAAAGGAACATAAACTTAGGTTTTGTATTTATGTGTTTTTGTCGTTCATTTTAGTGTTTTATAATAATATATCAGTAGTAAGAGATGTAAAGCTGTGTTACATCAATAAAATAAAATATACTCAGATGAACAATTTAGCATTTAGTTTAGCATTTACTTCAAAGCAAAAGTAGCAGTACTATTATTATTATTAATAATGATAACACCTCTTTTTGAATTTAGCTGTCAGATGAACCAGCACCTGCAGGACAGTTTGTGTCAGCAGCTCCTCCAGCTGGACGAAGTCTCCATCTTGAGCCCGCCGGCTCCCGTCGGCGAACAAGAGGCGGCTGGCGACGGGGACATGGAGCACCAGGTACACGTCCGCTCCGCGGGCGGGAATGCGAACCGCGCGGCGTAAAGTTGACCGAGCACCCCGGGAACTCCCGCCAGGACGAGAAACAGCGCTTCGCCTCCGTGCTCCTCCTCGCTCGTCTCCTGGCCAAGTTCCTGGGCTTCATCGCCTTCCTGCCGTACCAGATGGCGGACAAGCCGTCCAGGGAGATCCAGGAGGCGGCCGTCGCCTTAAGGAGCAAGGTAAAAGCGGCAGAGCGCTTGCACAAGGTCTAATTCGACCTTTGGAAACCTTCTCTTTAACGAAATAAAATACATCATACATCCTTGAAAGTAGAAGTAGTTATTTACCTGTTTGTTTTTAATTAATTGTCTTTACTTTACCTATATTTATTTTTGCATTTGATAATAACGGTTTACGATTGCAAATGCGTTTTTTATTTTTACCTTGCGTCCTTCCTCCCTTTTTTCCTTTCCCTAATCTTTCCTTCCTTCATTTCATACCATGCTTTTGTCCTTTTTCTTTCTTTCTCTCTTCTGTCATCCTTTTCTTCCTCACTACCTACCTACCTACCTTCTTTCATTCTTTCCTTTGATACCTTGTTTTTTTCCTCCTATCTATCTATCTATCTATCTATCTATCTATCTATCTATCTATCTATCTATCTATCTATCTATCTATCTATCTATCTATCTATCTATCTATCTGTCTGTCTGTCTGTCTGTCTGTCTGTCTGTCTGTCTGTCTGTCTGTCTGTCTAGATCGAGTATTAACAGGCTGTTAGATCTATCCATCTATCTATCTATCTATCTATCTATCTATCTATCTATCTATCTATCTATCTATCTATCTATCTATCTATCTATCTATCTATCTATCTATCTGTCTGTCTGTCTAGATCGAGTATTAACAGGCTGTTAGATCTATCTATCTATCTATCTATCTATCTATCTATCTATCTATCTATCTATCTATCTATCTATCTATCTATCTATCTATCTATGTAGCTATCTATCTATCTATCTATCTATCTATCTATCTATCTATCTATCTATCTATCTATCTATCTGTCTGTCTGTCTAGATCGAGTATTAACAGGCTGTTAGATCTATCTATCGATCTATCTATCTATCTATCTATCTATCTATCTATCTATCTATCTATCTATCTATCTATCTATCTATCTATCTATCTATCTATCTATCTATCTATCTATATCTATCTATCTAGATTGAGTATTAACAGGCTGTTAGATCCATCTATCTATCTAGATTGAGTATTAACAGGCTGTTAGATCCATCTATCTATCTATCCATCCATCCATACTATTCTATTTTCCTTCCTTCCTTCCTTCCTTCCTGCCTGCCTGCCTTCCACTTCATACCATGCACTTATCTCTTTTCCTCTTTCCTCCCTCCATTCCTTCCCTTCCGCCTTCTTTGAGTAAGTTTATTTACAAAGTGTATCGCTCCTTTTGCCCCCTCGTACACGGTACGCTCCATGAACAGAGTGTCCCCGTGCTGGACGTGTGCGGCGTGCTGAGGAAGAGCATGAAGGACAGGCGCACCATCTTGAGCGTCCCCTGGCTGGTGGAGTTCCTCTCCATGCTGGATTTCAACGGGCCGCTGCTGCACAGCTATCGGGTGGCCCTGGGCACGCTCTGCCTCCTCTACAGGTATTTATGGGCTACTTTGCATCACATTTAAAAAATGACACTGGCTGAGCTCTTTATCTTGTTGTATAAAATTACTTGGATATTCTTCTGTAATCGACACCGTTTTTGTCTTGCCTGTTAAGGAAAATGATTCTGGGCAGACGCAACGAGACGTCTTACCTGAACAAGCTGCTGATTGTGTCCGTACTGGGATGGCTCTTCCAGGTAGGTAGCAGAACATGGCCGCTAATACTCAGGACTCTCTTAAAGCTAGCTTTTTGTTTTGAACAGATCCCGGCGATCCCCGAGGAGGTGTTCTTCACCAACGACTTCACCAAGGTGGCCGAGCTGGAGGAGAGCAGCGCCGGTGTTGTCGGACTCGTAAGTAAAGAGGATGGAAGTCCTTTCCAGATGTTAGGGAGATGTTTTCCACACCGGGATGTTGTGTTGTCTCGATGAAGGACTGCATCCCGCTGGTGGACCAGCAGCTCCTCTACACATGCTGCCCCTTTCTCGGTCAGTACTATTCATACGTCCCCGAATCGATCGCACGATTTGCGAGTGAGCGAGCGTTCCTTTCGCTTCCCGCAAGGCGAGTTCCGCAAGCTCCTGGCGGCCTTCGTTTCGGGAAGCAGCGCCAAGGGAGGCGGCATCGTCCGCAAGATCACGCCCACGTCGGCCGAGCCGCAAGACGCGGCGGGCGGCGGCAAGCGATCGCGGCAAAAGCTGCAGGCGGACCTGGAGCAGGCTTTCTTCCACAACCAACCGCCGTCCCTGCGCCGCACGGTGGAGTTTGTGGCCGAGCGGGTCGGCTCCAACGCTGTCAAGCACATGAAGTCGGTGTCACAGCAGTTCAATTGCGGTGCACAGTTACCGATATACTATTTGTTTTTAATTAATGAGAAATGAAAAAAATATTATTTTACTACCCAATTATAGGATTTTAAAAAATGTTTTGAAAAATACAGCTATTTTAAGACTACAAGACACAAAATTATATAAAATATAATAATTGTAATGAACTAATTCTTTAGTCGTTAATTAACCAACTCATTGTATGTAATAATGCTCCTATTTTATACATTAAAAAAATCTCAAATGACTAGTTTCAGGAATTTTTAGTACTATTTCTGTCAATAATTAACCAATTAAGTAATAAATCATTCGGTTTATATGAAAATATTGTTGATTTTAAAATTCCCAGTGAATGTACGTACTAATGTTTCTGAGAAATAAAAAGATTAAAGAAAACAGTCATTTTAACTAACAATTTTATGATTTGTTTTAGTTAGTAACGTTCAGTCATTAATGAACAAATTAAGTCAGAAAATGCATGGGTGAATACATATTTTAAATTCAAATTTAATATATAATATACTTTAGCAACTTTTTGTAAGAAATAAAAGTATAAAAAAATCATAATTTAATTCACATTTATTTTTGAAGTTTTACCAATTTTTATCAAAGTAAACAATAATTAATAAAATATACAATTGTAGATAAATATATTGCTATTTTAAAAATTTACAGTGACGCAGAGAAACATTTTATTTAATTCCATTAAAAATAATTTCAACGAACCATTTTGGGGGAAAACTTCTCAATGGATTCAATAGATATTCGGGAACGGAATGATAGTTTGGAATAGTCAATTATTTGTTTAGTTTTTTTGCCACATATAAGTTTGTTTGTTGACAGAGCGACGTTAGTGAGCGAGTTGGTGGAAAAAGGGGATAAGATGCTCAGGGAAGGATTGGACTCACCCAAAGCCAACCCGTCCAAACTCAACGAGTCCATCAGCGCTCAACTGTGCGAGGCGGGATTGGACGCCCTCAGCAGGGCCACCAGGTACCCCAAATATTTATCTATTCTTTTCCTTCTCATTATGTCGTCGTTTCATGAAGTTTATAAAGGCTTTTTAACACTGTAGATTTTGCTGTGAAAAGAGTCCAGAAGCCATCCGCATTCTGCTCCCTGATGAAACATCGCCTGCTGTAAGTCCCTTTTAAGCATTTTTCTAATTTTTTTACATTTGAAAAAAATGTGAAGCAAATCAGAAGACTGTAAATTATAAAGGGCTTTTTTTTTAGGTGCTGGCCACATCGGAAAAGATCACCATCCACCTGGCCACAGAAAAAGCCTGCGGCTGGCTCTCGTCTAACATCGCGGGTACGCCGTACATGCGCGTCTGCTTATTGAACACAAAACCTTCAAACGCCTCCCTCCTACCGCTCAGCGCTCATCCGGCGGGAATGGAAGAGCAGGTACGAACGGGTGACCAAGACTCTGGCGGCCGATTCCGCCGACGAGCTGGACCCGTCGCTTACTCCCAAAAGGAAGCAAGGGGGCGCCAGAGTCACGTCCTGCCCTCCTTGCTGCACCCACAGTGCAGCGCTGCCTTCCGACGTCCTTATCGCCATCAAGGTAGGCACGTTGCTGTCAAGGTCATTCCATGAAAAAAACAGAACCAAAAAAAAAAAAGATGAATTTCTCACAACTTCATTGAAAGGACTTGCTAAGCGTGGCCGTGGGGCCCAGGATGGCCGAGGAGCTTCCGAGAGGCTCCCAGCTCCAAACGCTCTTCCAAAGAGTGCGGGACACGCTGCTTTGCAAAAAGGTAACAACCGCAAGGAATGCGTTGCTCGCGGTAACGACTTTTTCCCTCTAATCGCCTTGCGTTTAGTTCTCGACGGCGGTGTCGGAGCAGATGCTGCTCAACTCCACTGTCCTGCTGGCCTGCAAGCTGGGTGAGTCTGACAAAGAGGCTTTAACTTGATTTTAAAAACCGAGGGGTGAAGATTGAAAAGGTTTTCCAATAGACCTCTACAGTCCTAAATTAATTCTCCTCCTCCTCAAATAAACAAATACCGTAATTCCCCTAAAATAAGATGCACTTTACTGGCATTGTGACTGCATTATTTTCAATAAAAGAAGCGAGCAGACTAAACCAACATCCGAGTCCGCCCTCATTAACATATTGCTAAAACCGAGAGGATCATTTAAAGGTTATGATGTCTCCAGCTGATTCAAGGTATGAAACACGGAAAAGCATTCTATTTGACTCTTTTATTAATCTTTTGGCATACACGCCCAATCATAAACATGGTAAACGGATGATGCGCAACTTCGGGTATTAATGACAAAATGAATCAAGCTGTGTGGTGTTTTATGTTTTATTATGTTATCTTTAAAAAAAAAAATGTGTAAATGCAGTTTCAGGGGAACTGCCCCTGGCTCCTCCGTCAGGCGGCGAGTCCGAGGCTTCCGTCAGAGCGTTGCTGGAACAGCTGAGCGAGCTTTGGGAGCAAGACAACTGTTGTTGCGCTCCCCTCCACCTCCTCTTCACCCCGATAACCGTCACCGCTGTGCTGGAGGCTGGTGACAATGGGGTACGTTATATATAATATATAATGAGTGTGTATATAGTATATATATTTTATTTTTTTAGTGGAAGAACTACTTGTATGTTGTGAGGAGGCTGGTTGACAGAGGCCTTTTGTCCAAAGAGGAGCTGGTATCTCACTGGAGCAAAGTGGCGAAGCAAACTGTTCCAGTGGTGAGCGTTTTCCGCTTTTATCAATTACGTACATCTTGGTCCTCCTGATCTTTTTTTTTTTTTTTTACGCTCCAGGAACTGATTGAGAAGTTGGGACACGATAATGCCTCCACCGCCCTTGCAAGTCAAATGAACCTGCTGCAGCTGTCTAAATGGACACTAGAGGGCGCCACATAAGAAAATATAAAAGACAGGAAACGTATGCTTGTACAGTATCTTAACAGAAAATGACAACTATAAGATAATTTTATCAACGTTGCACTTTGATATCCAAGTCCTTGCAGAAATGTGACGCTGCATTTGTTCACTGTTTGCCCTTTTTGATGCTGCTGCTTTTTTTTAAGAAATATTTTTGTCATCGAATTTACATGTTGATGAACGTAATGATATTAATAAAGATGACCTCTGGTTAATGTTTTTTTATTACAATATTAATGTTATTTTGTATGAATGTGGACGTATTTCTGCACAACAGACTTTGTAATTGCTTTTGTGCAATAGTTGTGATGTTTGGAGGGACTGAAAACTCATTAAGTATAATATCAAATACCGACATTTTTTTTTTTCGAAAAATGTTTGTGAGACGTTCGCCTCATTGTTATCAACCACGCCCACATCCAGCATCAATGGCAAATTTTCTTTTCGAGGCAGGACACAGATCAAGAAAAGTTTCAATAATAAAATTGAATATGAATGGTTTGAATAAGATTACTTAAAGACTAAAAATAATTTAAAGGGGAAGTACTTTTTATATACATTATTAAGCTCTAGTAGCCCTCACGAAAATACACAGTATTTTGATATTGTTTTTGTGGAATATGAATTATGCAGCAAAATTAACACATTTTTATCCAAGTAAGTCAGACGCCATTTTTCAGGTTGCGGTAAACTGACTGGTCAAATGACATCACCGCAGGTAACAACCAATCACAACTCACCTGTTTTTCGTCATGTGACGTGCAAGTTGCGCTCTGATTTTTTTTCTATTTTCAGTAATCACTTTAACGCTTAAGTAATAGCTTTGGTATTAAAAGTACTAAAGCCATTTGCTTTAGATACGAAAGCAAAAAATATATACATTAAATATTTAGTATACTTAAAACAATCAATTATGTACTTTAGTAGGTACAGTACTTAGTGGTCCGTCAGCGACTATTTTTTACAGTGTGAAAAAAAAGCGCACACTTCCTACAGTGTTAGATTTGTGCTCCGGCCGCGGCCCCGCCCACCTCTGACTTTTGTATCCCAGCAGGAAGTTCGACAGCTGGGCTTCTTCATTTGAAAGTGTCGGTCGATTCGGGACGAGCACGCCGAGTTCCACGCCGAGGGAGATGGCTTGATGAGAGGCGACTTTTTTTTTTTTGGTCGAACCATGTCCGGAGTCTCGCTATGGAGAGCCCCTTTTGAGTCTAGCGGCGGGAGTTTTTGTGAGCTGTTCGGGCCGAGGGTTGACTCGGTGCCGTCGGCATGGCCAACGTCAAAGTGGCGGTTCGGGTCCGACCGCTCAACGCAAGGTAAAGTCGACTAACTTCATTCAGGCAAGCCCAATTGTTACAAAAGATACTTTTGTCATGGAAATGTACCCCAGGTTGGAATTATTTATATAATTTCGCTGTCAGTTTTGCACAATATTATTTGTGTGTTTTTCCAGTCAAGCAACGTGTTTTGTTTATCGTTAAGTGCTAATGACTTATGCTAATTCATGCTAACTGTTTACAAAACAAAACGGTATTGTTTTAAATTAAAAAAATAGTACAAAAACTGCTAAAATTCATGATTAAGCTGCGTTTTTTAATTAAAAGTAAAACAAAATAAAAATAAAACCTTAAATAAATAATGAAAGGATTATAACCGATGTATTTTTGGCTTATCAAAAAGTGTCAGTCTTTTTAAATATGTAATTCAAATGGTTTTAGATTGCCCCTTTTGTCAATCTTGTAAAAGTCAACTTTTTATAGTTTGACTTTAGTGTGACATCCACAACATTTTAAAATCTCATTTCTTGTAAACCTTTTCAATTTGAAGTTATATTATTGAAATATACATCTTTTGATTCTTTTTAATTGATAAATGGTTTCTAATGAATATGTATGCTGTATTTAACTTTCTTTGATCTTCTATGAATTTCTTTGAACTCATTCAGTGTCAGGCATTTTAGGCAGCCCATATATTTAAGTAGTTCTACAATGTAATCATATTTTTGGACCCTTTAAAAAGATAAACATTCATCTTTGGGATTGACTGAGTTAAAGATATCATATTTTAAGTGAGTTAACTTTTTTAGCATTTTATTTTTAATATTTCTATTCAAAATCTCATCGTAATTGAAATGTTTAACAAATACAGTGTGATATTGCAAGAATGTTTCCATGAAGAAGCAGTTTAAATAGTAACACTTTTTTGTTACCCTTTGATGCTGTAAATGTTTTTGTATATATGTCAACTGGTTAAAAAAAAAAAAAAAGTTCTCCAGTCCTGAAATGTCCCTCAGCTGGACACGGGCTGCAGGAGGTTCCACTAGTGTAAGAAATATTACAGCCAAGAGCTGGCCAATTCATGAAAAAAAAGGCCTTAACAAAGACTATTGAAGCTCCAAACAATGTTTCTTTTATGCACGCTTCCTGCTCTTTGGCTCCACAAATTTACTTGTCATCTGTCATGCAAATGAGACACACTGTCCTTCTTTTTTTCGTGTGTGCATTTCAATACATGTTTCTTTCAGAGAGACCGGTAGATTCACATAAAGGCTTGGAAGTGGACATCCCACCTGAAAGGTTCACATTGACATTTAAAACTTTGCGCAAGGTCGAACTGAGTTCATCAGTCACTCATTTCTGTAGCTGTGTAACCACCGCTATCGTAAGTGATTTTACTGCATTGCCTTGCCGAGCACTTTTGTTGCATCAGATTGAGCGCACTGTGAGAGATGACCCTGATATTTTTTTGGTCTGGTTCTGATCATCCAAGCACACAGATGCTGGCCTGGATGGAATCCAGTCTGCTCACTGTCATGCCGGCCCCACTGGATGTTATTCTTTTGTTTTCATTTGAATCTCATCAGGAGCACAACGCAAACAATTTTGCCCTTTTTTTTTTCCTCTTCGAAGAATGACAAATATTAGTGCCGTACTGATGAGTTGGAGGAGCTTGTCTCACTGAACATTACATGTGTCCGTTTGTCACATACTGGCCCCAGGTGGTCAAGTGGGGCTCGCCAGAATGAACAGAACATTGGCCATTCAAATAATGCTGATAAATTCTGCAGATTTATCATTTTAACCCAATAATAATTGCAGCATGTCTCTTTCTCCCCCCACAGGGAAAGTGCAGATGGAGGGAGGCTGGCAGTACAGGTGGAGGACAAGTTTGTGAGGATCCAAAATGTCAAGGTTGGTGTTTACATCCCAAATCTGTTTAATCATAGTAATAGTGTGGTGGAGGAAAGGTCAAATAATAAATGTTAAGAAAAAAATGGTAATAATACCCAATATTTGGCACATAATTACGTCAATCAAAACAAATATTAATTTAAAACACTAGACAAATATTGAGAGAAAATATACCAATATTAGTGAAATATCAATACTTTATACGTTCTAAAATATTTTTTAATATAAATCTGAAGGCAAAAAGTCAAATATTCTAATTACTGTATATGTTCCGAAATAAAAAAAAAATATATTTTATAAATTTGAAGACAGAATTACACAGAATAATATTATTATTATAATATTATTATATTTGGCATAATATTAAAAAAAAGTGGAAAATATTACATGACATATCGTCATTGCATTGAACAAGCCAAAGACAAAGAGTTGATCTTTTCAACGTTGACTAAGACAAGGTCTTGAGAGTTGAGTAGAAATTCAACTCGGTTAGCAGTTTTTGTTCTTTTCCTGGACATTTTGGACCTAATCCAAATTGTTCCGTTCCATGAACATGTCTCGGATGGGGTCCATTAAAACGGCTCTAGTAAGCCTTTTAGCTCCGTTTGATGTGGACACCAGGCTTCTTTTCTTAGCCGTTGGCTGCTTTTCCCTGACTCTCGCCATGTGGGAGCAATTACCTCGTCGCCGACGTCGTACCGTAACGCGACACCGACCCGCGGGCTCACGCGGGCCGTGCCGAAGCCTCCTATTGGTCCTCGTCTTTTTGCGTTCATCGAGTGCGTACGCTGTGGTCTTTGTTTACGTTTGAGGGAAAGTTGCGGTTGGGGGAGGAGCAAAAGATGTGTTACAAATGTGACGGGGCTGCGATCAACCACTTGGGGCCTCTCCGACTTTCTCAAGGGAAGCATCGTGTGCAAAATAGGACAGCTTGCGAGCAGAGATGAGAGGCGCTCAGAAAGTCACGTGACCATCATGGCAATTTGAGCGCACTGAACGGCACGTTGCTCAAAGCGAAACGTCAGTGTCAAAACATTAGCTGATTTCACAATCTTAAGACAAAGAAATCATGCAAAAATGTACTAAAATATTAAACAAATATTTGCAACAAGTATAGCAAATTACTACTACAAATAATAAAAATGTTGGCGATAAAAAGTTCAAAATACTAGAATACTAGTTACAAAAAATACTAGAATACTACTACAAAAATACCAGAATTAATTCACTTAAAAATGATGTTTTTTTTTTGATCCCCAAAATGTAATCATTGAACAATAAAACAGCAGGCAAAGAAAAAAACAAGCTTACTTGAAGTCGGAGTGTGTTAACGACTTAGTGACCGATTTGCTGCCCTGTCTTTCCATTGCTCATTAATGTTCATTCCCCGACAGTAAGCGGAAAGGTGCGCACCATGCGGCGCTAATGACTGCAAAACAAATCGCTAACATTTTTCCAGCGCAAACAAAAGCCCGAGTCATGTTTTTCTTGAGGACACGAACCACTTCCCGCTTTGTGCTCCGCAGCTGGATCCTCGCGGCGACCACGTCGTTGATTCCAGGGACAAGCTCTTGGAGTTCCGCTTCGACTACTGCTACTGGTCTCCGAGGCCCGAAGAACCCCGCGGCGCCTCGCAGGAGGAGGTAACGCAAACAAAAACAAGAGCTCTTACCCACAATGTCAGTGCGCTAATTGGCTAATTATGCTGATGATGCTCCAGGAAGTGACTGTTTCTTCTCATAGTTGACTTGAGAAAGATGTTTGACACACTCGTCTCAGGCGGCAGGCATTCCGCCGTTGACCCCCGGTGGGCGAAAAGGACGGCGCGGGTCAGCGGCGGGAATGCTCGCTTCTGCCAAAGACGCCCTCTTCTCGTTCCAGCTGACGCAAAACATTTTGACACTTTTGAGTCGGACAAAGACTACATTGTAGGCTAGTGGTCCTCAACCTTTTTATCACCATGCGGCCCATGGTCAATGCTTGACAGTTTTCTTGCGGGGGGTGTTTTTGCTGGGTAAACATTCCTTCAAAATAATATACAGATACAACACAAAATACCGTAATATATATGATAGAAGAGGCACTTTGTGCTGTAACGGGTGGACGTCGGCCAGTGCTTGTTTCAGCTAACATCAGCTCGCGTTAGCCGAGGTTGTTGCGGCATCATTTCAATAACAGAAGCGAGCGGACTGAACCAACATCCGAGTCTATCCAAGTTCAGACACAAGAATATTACTAAAACGGAGATGATCGTGTTAAAGTTATGATGTCTCCAGCCGATTCAATCAAGACTGCACCACTTAGGTAACAGCAAAATGTATTCCATTTGACTCGTTTATTCATTGCGTTCTTTTGGCATAAACACAATCATAAACTTGGTGGAACACGGATGCTGCACAACTTTGGGTATTTATGGCAAAATGAACTCGCGCTGCGTCGGGAGAAGGATAAACTGCTTCGAGTGCATTCACCTTTGCGCTGCGTTCACTGACCGCTCACAATGTGGGAAATCTGAATCATACACAACATTTTTTTTAAATTTATTTTGCGCTTATTTTGGGGGTATTCTTTGATGTAGCATTTTTTTTTTTTTGTTTGTCCTTTATCTTGAAATCATCTCAAAATAGGCCCCCCCCCCCCCATCCCGTGAGACCACGATAACGGAAGAGGGAGTTTGCGCTTGTTAAGTGAGCCAAAGTAGATTTGAACTGGTGCTTTTCCACTCCGCGCGACCGTTTCCCACCACGCCCGAGCGGCGACCCCTCGGGATAGCCGAGCGAAGCCCGCCAGTGCCTCTGCACGCTTTACAACAGAACCGCGTGGGCGGCGCCATCCAATTCTGGAGCGTTAAGCTGCACTTAGGGGCGCACATGTGGTTGGCTGGGGGAAAAAAAAGGAAACTGAAAAAGTTATGTTGTTTATCTCTGTGAGGGGAAAAAGAAACAATACAAACATGTATTCAAATGTTGCATTGTTTAGAAAAAAAAATCCCGTGGAAAATATTCAGACAGAAATAATGAATACTGATTTAAAACCAGTTTTAACATAACCTTAACATCCATAGTTTATGCAAAACTTGTTTAAAGGGATAACACTTTTTTTTTAATCTTTTTGAGCAGTAAAAAATTAATACTTTTTTTATGTTTAATTTGACAACTAAACTATTTTTCACATACATTCGATATATTTAAAAATATTCTCTTCTACTTGCTGTCAACTGAAAATGACATCGCCTGTGCGCAAGGTTTGGGTAATGCCCAATCATGGCTCACCTGTTGGTCATGTGACATTTACAAGCTCAATTGATGCGTTCTTCTGCACATTGTCATTTTCAATCAACAGCAAGTGAAAATGTGTGTTTTTGAATGTATTAATTGTACATGAGAAATGAGTAACTTGTTCAATCCCAAAGACGTCATTTTAAATCAATCCTTTATATGTATTTTTTCAAATCTTTTCACGTGTTTTTGAGGCTAGTAAAACAGCAGCCTGCACAGAGAAGCTCAAAATTACGAGTTTGCACAGAGCGGGAACGACGTCATTCCTGTTGGAGATTTGGCTCAAAGCACACAATGCGCTTTTCGTTTTTTTTTTTCTTCTTCTCCCTCCTCCTCCTCCTTGGATTTGATTCTCACAGTTTGTAGGTCTGTGTGTCAGTGAAAGAATAGTTGCTCTGTTTACAGGAAGAGTTCTTTGCACACACACACACTCACATACACACACACACACACACACACACACACACACAGCAAGAGTTGAGATATGTAGGCCATGTTGGCGCACGGATGATTTGCGTGCAATTTCATTGTAGGAATTTACAAGCGAGTAATTAATCTGTCTGATGTATTTTTGTCTTTTGGCAGATCATAAAGCAGCATAACAATCATAATTGATCACAATTAGTCATTGTACAAACACACATACAGTGTATATATATATATATATATATATATATATAAAAATGGAATAAAATACAATAAATGGAATATATATAAATGGAATAAAATACAATAAATGGAATATATATAAATGGAATAAAATACAATAAATGAACCTCTACTTCATTGACTTTACCTATTTGTGTGTTTTCGTGACCTAACCTTAAATGAGGGAACACTCTCACCTAATTAGAATTCTTCAAATGCCTCAAATTGCGAAAGTCATAGCTCCCCTGTTTTTTGGGTTGGGCTTGTAGACCTTCGCAATGCAAGCCCGAAGGGAGTGTCACGTCATTTTCAGTCGACATTAGCGGGCGGTCCAAAAATGGCCTCCTTCTGAGTTACATCAAAACAGATTGATTCATCCGCTTAATTCTTCCTCTCCGAAAGCAATTTTAGTTGGACTAGGATGTACTACACAACCAGTCACCAAATTAAAAGCTCCCATCAGCCTGACTGGTCATTTGCTTCCCGCTAAAAAGGGAAATTCCTCCTACTTGTAATTCTTCTTCTTCTTTTTTTTCCTCTGCGCTTCTTCTGTCGGCCATTTAATGAAAAGCACACGCTACAGTATGCGGTCCCGCCCCTCCGCCGCCATGCTAATTTGACCTACAAATCCAGTCCCCAGTGAGACACACGAAAGCATTGTTCAAGCCGAGTTCCGCATATTTTTGCCCCTTTAACTCCAGAAATCGTTTTCTCTGGTTCCCGCACACACGCATACGCATGTAGGACATGACCGATGTTTTCAATTTTGACTCAGCTGTTGCGTTTGGGGAAACCACTTGCAGAGCGCGGGACGCCAACACGAGAACTTTTTTTTTTCTTCTTCTTGCAGCTGTTTAAATTGTTTGTGAGAAAAGTGATACTCCTCTTTTTTGCACTTTTCTCCGTGCAAAAACACATTGTTCATATTGTGAATTTTTTAAGGGCTGCAGCTAGTGATCATTTTCATTCTTGATGGTTTTGTTGATTGATTGATGAAGCAAATAATCATTCTCATTTCCATGATTTCATTGAAAAACAGGACTGCAGCATGTCAGAAAATATGAAAAAATGTATTTTCCAAAGTAAAAGGAGAATCTGCATTCAGGAAGACCGCAGAAATCTGAGAGTTGCCGTCACTGACGTTTATAGACATTAAAGTTCCATTTTTACTGACATTTAGTTTTCTAACATAGTCAACTGTTAAGCAGTGCTCTTGTTTGCCTGCGTCCCTGCATCCCAGACGCATCATTTTTTTCAGGGACGCTCACTTTAATATCATCGTGCGTCCACAAGACGCAAATTCAACCGCCCTGTCCTAATTGAACATTTTGAGATTTGCCTAGCGATTACATCTGTTATGAATAGTTCTCGAAGAGTCTTTATTGCGTGATATATTTTCAGCGAAATTGCAGTGTCCCGGCTTTATAATTGAGAAAATCTGGCCTTTGATAGAGTCGTCTTAACAAGTTGAACTACTTAACTGATTCACAGTTTGAGAGGGAGGAGAACGGGAAGGACGAAGACAAAACCGGGTAGGGGGGCCCAGACTGCTTTTTTGTCTTCGCATTTAAGATTCTTCTGAGTTGAGGGGCAGAAAGCAGTTAACCTTTGGTGGTCCCGAGTGCTTTTATTGAGCAGGAGTTGCCTTACAGAAAACACATTTACATGAAAAAGAATGACTTTTTGCTCTTGTTTATTCAATTTCGACGAGCTGATGTCCTCGCAAGTCATGTTTCGGGTCAGCGAATTATTTAGCTGATTAATATTATGTCTATTATTAATTCTTTCAGTACCAGCTATTTTTGGATACTCCTTTAGTCTACTTGAAAGTATTTGGGGGGGTACAAATAACTACCTTTTTAGCCTTCTTAGAACGTATCTCCAGAACTAGTTGGTCAGTGAATCCTAGAGGTCCGGTTTTGACATAGCTTCACTGGGTATTGGCTGGGTATAAACACACCAATTCACACGCTCCTTATATTGACCATGTGACCTTGCATAAGAGGTTTTCGCAAGCCCTTTAAAGCAATTCCAACCCAAACCCAACCCCGTTGTTTTGTAAGCTCGGCGTAGGAAAGGACTTGGACTCTCCTGGTGCAGATTCTCACACGGAGCGCTATGTTGAAAGTATCCCCGCCTTTGATCTTCACTAGCAACCTCGAGAACATTCTTCCCCACTTCTCCGATGTGTACTTACCCACCCAGATTTTACGGCAGGAAGGGGGTGAGACCCCTCGCGGATCCAGCTCTGTGTTTTGCTTCTAAGGTAGAATGCGTTAAGTCCAAAAGTCTGGATCAGGTTGCTAACCCGAACCCCAACACACATGCATGCATTCCAAACATTATGTTACCTTTGGATGGATCACTTGTGTTGCCAGAAGATCGCATCAGTAACCGACCTTGTTTATTGGGGATGTAAAAACAAAAAGAGCACAAGGTGGGAAAAACCCAGAATCTGGATACCGCTCGTAACTGGACCGACGACCCGTGGACATTGTAACTTGATTTTTTTTTGGAATCGCTCTTGTTGTTTGAGGGTGTCAGGTCTTGTCTTAATAAAAGAAAAAAAAATCGTTGGCGATCAGTTCATCTTGACTTTGAGTTTTGGTTTAGTCTTCAAAAAAACGTATCTTGCTTAAAAGGTTTAGTTCGTAATCCCAGCGTTTCAGATCTTTTAGCTATGTGATGGAGAGTTGAAGTGCCACTGTAAAAACATAAGTTGAGACAAAGTGAGAAGCAAAAACAAAGAGGCATTACTTGATTGTTTGGAGTGGGATTCTCACGAGTTTATTTTCATCGGCCGGTCTCTACTTTTCACCCGCGCACGCTCTTGGCTGCCTTTTTGTTTACCCAGAATATTAGCTGACCTCGCTGCTCCTTGCCCGAGCTTCTCAGGAAGCGACGATGCCTTCCTGGCTTCGGGCTCGGTGCCGCCGAAGCATTGTGCTGGTGAAAGCGACACTCCTGTTTTTACACGATCCCATTTAGAGTGAGGAAACACTCTGTAAACAAACTCGGGCACCCTAAAATAAGCTCACTAGTGCCCTCATAGAAAGAGTTCAAAAAAGCTTTTGTCAGCAGTGGTTATTGGAAAATTGTGGCATTTATATGGAGCCAATTTGGGTGAATTGAGTAACTTTAACTCCCAACCTCCAAGTTCAATCTCCAAACTCTGGAGTTATTATGTTTGGAGATGGAGATCGGGTTTTGAGTTTGAAGTTGGGTTTGGAGTTTGAGGTTGGAAGTTGGGTTATGAGTCAAACACAACCTCTAACCTTCAAACTCCAAACACTGCAACTATTTCAGACTCCAAAGTCCAAACCCCATTCTCCAGCTCCAATTTCCAACTCCAAACACAACCCCAACTTCAAAATCCAACTCCCAACCTTCAATCTCAAACTCCAAATACAACCTCCAACGTGTAACACCAAAACCAACATGTAACTTCAGACTCCAACCCTTGGTTCATTCAAGTTTGACTTACAACTTGATCTACTATTTAATATTTACATGCGTTGGTCAGCTGTTCCAGGACTTGGGCGCGACGGTGCTGGCCGGAGCTTCCGAGGGCTACAACGTGTGTCTGTTTGCTTATGGCCAAACGGGATCCGGCAAGACGTACACCATGATGGGCACGCCGGTGAGGACAACACTGAACCCCTTTGTTTCAGCAGAATATAAAGCTGATACGTTACTGTACTTACGCTACCGTTTACTATAAAATAACTTGACCGTATTGTAATTATCTCTGAAATTCTTAAGCAAATTTCTGTCTTGTGCGTGACGGCAGGACTCCGCTGGTTTGACGCCTCGCATCTGTCAGGTACGCTAGCTGATTAAAAACTGCTTTTCTTTTCCTTCCAACGTTAAATCCATTGCATCTGTCGTGCGCTTACAGGGCCTGTTCCGCTCACAGGATACGCTTCCCGACGGGCAGAACTCGAGCAGAGTGGAGATCAGGTAATGCTTCGTTTGCGTCCTCTCGTCTTACTTGTAATCCAAACACTGCAAAGCTTAGGGGCAAACCGAATTTTGATAAACCCGTTTTTCCTGTCTTCGGATGTTTGCGCGCCTCGATGCTCATTTGTGCCCCGCACGCAATTACTGTACAAGATGTCGTCGGGATTAGTTTAGTATTATTGAAGAAAATACACATTTTCAACAGAGATGTCCATTTTGGGACTTCTGCAACCCGCTTAAAGGTTTATCATCGGTCCATGAAAATATATACTAACTCTTTCAGTGCTCGGTGTTATCGGAAAAAGCAATCCCAAAGAGTCCCAGCCGATTTTTAGCATTTTCACTCATCCTTCAAGGCTGCCACAATATTGTATTGTGTTCTGTGTCTGTTAACATGGGTAGTATCATATGAAAGATTGATTTCCATTCCTTACTTAGAATTACAAGTATGTACAGTAATGTACGTGTCGTATGGATGTCCTTCTTTCCCAATGTGAGTAACACTGCCATCCAGTGGATACAGTTCATCACTACAGTGCTCAATTGACTTAATATTAAAATAAGCTCTAGTCAAGGGTGTCAGCTACCCTTTTATTAAAACAAACAAAAACGTATTTGACGAGAATTCACATTAGCATCTGAGTCTTCCTTAAGCCCGATTTTGTGAAAACACATCACAATATTTAGATAAGACTTGCAAGAAGTAGCAGATTTGGCATCTGTAAGGTTGTATTTCATTTTTGATTTTATTTTATTTTATTTTATTTTTTTTGCCCGTGCATGCAGTTTTCTGGAAATCTATAACGAGCGCGTAAGAGACCTGCTGTGCGCCGGAGAGCAGAAGAAGCGAGCATCGCTGAGAGTCAGGGAGCATCCTGAGAAGGGGCCCTACGTGCAAGGTGAGCAAGTACCTGCCGACTACGCTCAAGCAGGCGAGATACATACTGAGAATGGGCACACTTTCAGATTTGCATTTATTTATTTTTGTATTCCTTGGTGGGATTTTACATATAAAGCTTTTGTGGTAATCATGGATGGCTGCGTACCAATACCAGTACATTGAAAATGTGTTTTTATCTTGTTACTCTGCAGTAAATTATTTTTTTCCTCAACCATGCCAACTTGCTTGCGACGACATTTTTGAATCAAGTCTGCGCATCTGATTAAGAAGGTAGAATAAGAAGTTCTGTAAAACGGAAAAAAAAAAATCATCATTTTCATAAGGCGTTTGCGTGGCCCCCAGGAAATTGCAAGTTTGCTTAATTGTAAGTTAATCGTGAATAATACTGTATGGTCACCTCTCAAAATACACCAAAAAATGTTCAAAAATAAGAAATGAATGCTTGTTAAATAGCATGACTGTTTAAATGATACGAAATTAAAATGTAGTAGACTTCTTTTGTCCTTAGTCATTTTCCACCACTTTTTTTTTTTTGAGTCAGATTGAAACCTCATCCACTCATTGTCTGCGGCCAGAGAAATCCCAGGTGATCGCAGGAAGTGAGCTCATTTCCTGTGAGCGCCGTTAACTCGGGTTTTACGGAACGGCATGAACGCACCATGTGCTGCGTTTGAAGTCGCTGCAGCTCATCTGTCGCGCACGTGTTCTTCAGCTTCATTTTAGTGGAATCTTAAAAGTCCTCACAACCCCCCATAGACACCATGCCCCCACTTAAAATCAATGTTCTGTTTTCCCCATTCATCGGTCTTTTATTCAGATCTATCGCAGCATGTGGTGTCGGACTGGCAGCAGGCCATGGAGCTTCTGGAGACGGGCGTGGCCAACCGCATCACTGCGGCGACGCACAATCACGACGCCAGCAGCCGCTCACACGCCATCTTCACTATCCAGTACACGCAGGTATAACGAAAATTGAAATAGAGACGATTTATAGCGGAGAATTTTATTATCGTCGCACTTTTCGGGCACAGGCCACACTTGAGAACAACCGACCTTCAGAAACCGTCAGCAAGATCAACTTGGTGGACCTGGCCGGGAGGTGAGACAATGCTGCCCTCTAGTGTCTGCAAATACCATTTTAATTGATACGTTTTTCATAATTTATTCAAAAATGGATTCCTATTAATTACCATTACATAGAACGGTGATTTTCAACCTTTCCTGTTAAACAGCGAAAAACAAAACAAAAAAACGTGCGGGTCGCTAAACTTTGGAACTACATACATTGACATCCAGGGGTTATTAAATAATGCCATTAAATTTGTGCCTTTAGCGAGAGGGCGGATCCCAACTACTGCAAAGACAGACTAACCGAAGGCTCCAACATCAACAAGTCGCTGGTCACGCTGGGCATCGTCATTTCAGCCCTGGGTTAGTGATCACTTTTGTTATGCAAAACACAGATTTCACACCACCAGGGTTAATGGTCCCGCTTTTGGCCCGCAGCCCAGAACTCGCAGATGTCCAGCAGCTGCCAGAGCATCAACAGCATGGCATCGGAGGGCGACGGCAGCACGGCGGGGAGCCACGGCAGCTTCCTGTCGGGAAGTGCGAGCGCGGGCAGGAGGCATTGCTTCATCCCCTACAGAGATTCTGTCCTCACCTGGCTGCTGAAGGATAGTCTGGGGGGAAACTCCAAGACCATTATGATTGCAAGTATGTGTCTCAAAATATGAATATGGAGAAAATACAAAAAAAATCAGCTTAAAATTTATCCTGGCCAAGTCAAAACAAAAGAATGGACACTTGCATCAGCACTATATTACAAATGCAAGGAAAAAGACTCTTCTCAGTAAGAACTCGCCAACATACTGAAGAGCCAAAGAGAGAGTGAGAGTGGGTATGAGAGAGATGGAGTATCAGTCAATGTTGACAGAAAAAGAGAAGGGAAAGACGAAGAGATAATGTATGAGAGTGAAAGACGTGTGAGAGTAGGAGTTTTAAAGAGAGTCTAGAGAGAGAATAAGAATTAAGAGTCGGAGAGTGTGAGAGGAAGAGTTTTTGAAAGAAAGAGAGAGAGCGCCTTTGTGAGTCTCAGAGTAAATGTTTGTGTGAGTGACTTAACATGTGAGACAGTTCTTGAGAGTGAGTGACTGAGAATTTGTGAACGGGTGACAATGTGTGTACAAGTAGCGGTTTCTGAAAGTCGTAGAGAGAATGTGTGACAGTGAAAGAATGTGAGATGGTAAGAGTTCCTGAGAACGTGTGAGAGTAAGAGTGCCTTAAAGAGGGTATGCGAGTGCCTTAATATGTGAGATGGAGTGACCAGGTGAGAATTTGTGAGTGTGTGTATATATGTCACAGGGTAAATCTATGAGATTAGAGTGTAGGAGTGTGTTGGAGAAATATCTGAAGGTCTTCTCATTTATTCTGTCTCGCAGCCATCTCGCCCGCCGCCAGCAGCTACAACGAGACCCTCAGCACCCTGCGCTACGCCGCCCACGCCCGAAATATCGTCAACAAGCCCCGGGTCAACGAGGTACCAAACCCGATACTACCTTGGCACTTAGAAAATGAAATGAAAATGTTATTGAACTTTTGACGCAGGACGCCAATGTGCGACTCATCCGAGAGCTGAGAGAAGAGATTGACAGGCTGAAGAGTATGTTGCTCTCTTTTGAGATGGTAAGCCAAACAGCCATTTTGTTATGTTTTTTTGTTTTTTCAAATCTTGATTGATTTCCTCTTGACAGCAGCGCGATCCCAGTCCGTCCCTGAGTGACGAGAGGGAGGGGACGCTTTCTGACATGGTGCTGCAAAACGAGATGAAGGTATTGGAGTAAGCGGCGCTATAGCGCCACCAGGTGTGAAGTTGAATGATGGGTTTGTCAGGTGGAGCAGCTGACCAAGGATTGGTCGGAGAGTTGGCGGGACAAACGGGAACTGCTGGAGCAGTACAGCGTGGACATCGACCGGGACCGAGCAGGCTTCCTCGTCCACTCGCAGCGGCCGCACCTGCTCGCTCTGGATGGGGACGTCCTCAGCACCGGCGTCGTCTTCTATCACCTTGTGGTACGGACCTGCGGGCCTTGTCTATTTACAAGTGTGTCTCTGTGTTGTGCAGCCAGACCGCGCATTCAAGGGGCTCCAAGCAAAATTTTCTGCCTTTATTTTTCTTCACTTTTCCACCAAAACATTTTTTTTCTCTTAGCTTTCTTAACCAATATTTTTTTCTTTTTTTTTTTCCTCGCTAGATTCTTCCTCTTGCTTCTTCTCTGTTCTGCTACCACAAGAAAAGGTTTCCCTTCCCCCGTCTGCCGACTGTTTCCAAAAGAGGCTCGGACTCTTGAGTTTCTGCTCGGCAGCCTGCATGTAGTCTTTTAATCCCTCTGAAAATAAAAGGGCAGGAGATAAGAAATGAAACGAGCTCTTTTTCATTACAGGAAGGAATTACCCGCATTGGGCCCCAAAACCAATGTGAAGAACCACAAATAGGTACAAGCTCACATCT
This sequence comes from Hippichthys cyanospilos, assembly GCF_059441005.1. Lineage (NCBI taxonomy): Eukaryota > Metazoa > Chordata > Actinopteri > Syngnathiformes > Syngnathidae > Hippichthys > Hippichthys cyanospilos. Next base: position 2,148,985 of record NC_142382.1, read on the forward strand.
TTAACGCTCCACTATTCACACGTTCACATTTTTCAGCTGAAAAAATCTCCAATTTCTCTCTACTGATATACTCTTGTTTTGTCAGTTCTCCCAGGCGATGCCAGCTGCGAGATCCAAAACGACGGCGGCGTGGTCACGCTGAGGCCGGTGCCAGGTTTTGCCTGCTTGCTCAACGACCGGGAAATCACAGAGCCCTGCAGATTGGCGCAAGGTCAGTTTTGCAAATTTTTCTGCCACTGTATTTTTTGCTGAGAAAATTGAGTAAATGGATTCTCTCTTGTCTACCAGGAACGGTGATCACCTTGGGAGGGATTTATAAATTTCGCTTTAACCACCCAGCAGAGGCGGCTCTCCTCCGGGAACGCAGACGCAGGGTACGTTTAGCTGAACACAAATTGGCGACGCCTCAGTTCCATTGCCACCTCTAGGTTCAGCAATGTGATAACCATCAAACAGTAGTGTTGTGTGTGTGTACGTGTGTGCCATCATTTCTCAGTTCAAACCTGTGCTGCTTTCTTCTTTTTTCCCATAACGGTCCACCACAGACCGTTCCGTCCTGTAGTTAGGTCACAGTGTCTCCCCTCTTCTTGAAGCTGCATGAATCATGTGCCTTGTCGTGCATGCCTCTTTTCACAGTTTTTTTACATGATAAAACAAGTTTACACTGCTAAATAACTGCTTTATAATACAATTAGATAGAAAAAGAGTAAACTTATGTATATATTTATTCTTACACTTTTCTCCATCTTAGGCAAGTGAAGGTACCCACACTGACCATTGCCTTCAGACTCCTGAGCACAGGTAAATGCAGACTCCCCCTAAAAATGAACCCAAACCACTTTCTTGATCTGACTTTGCCCATGTGTTTCTTTTATAGTAAAGAGGAAGAAGAGCTGCCTGCGGCGTCTTTGTCCCCTGGCGAGGAATCGGCCGCTAGGCGGCGCCTGGATGAGCAACAGCAATATGTGGAGGGCTTGCGCCAGGAGATCGGTTCTGAGCAGAGGCGGGCCCAAATCGAGTTGGAGAGGGAGCAGGCCCAACTTCAGCAGCAGCACAGCGAGAGTAAGCGACATTGCATGTTAGACGTTTCTGGTTGGAGCACATTAATGTCAAAGATTCATTAGTTTCATTTATTGTAAGAATATTATACATTGTGTTTCCAAGAAATATGATAGGTTAAACTCTTAAACAAGTCCTGACTGTAGTCGTAACTCTTCAACCAACAGTCCACCAGTGGATCCTGCAGGAGAAGCGTCACCTGTTAGCCGTCGAGCAAAGAGTCACCCAGGACCTTGGAGTTCAAACGGAGTCCCAACCAGACCCCCTTCTGGAGCGCCTCAACAAATATCTGTTGGACAGTCAGGAAGTACACACAAAGACTTGCCCATCGCTGGTTGTCAGAGTCAGAAAGAAAGCTGTCCAGGAGGAGCTCCTGAAACATCACGCCCTGCGTCGCGCTGAGAGCCGCCTTCGCCGGAAGAAGCTGCAGTTTCAGTTGGAGAGAATTGCCCGCAAGAGACGTCTGTTGGAAGCAAAGAGGGAATTGCAGCAACTAGAAAAAGCCCTACCTTCTGGACTGGACACATCCGAGAGCCCTGAAGAGGGGTCCGCACCTAGGTTTGTTTCTCGAAGATCGTCCCTCTCTGCTGATCTTGTTTCACGACTGTACCCACAGCATACCCCGATCTTCAGGTGGGCATCCTCAGGCTTTACAAAACATTTTCTGAACTCACAAATATTTTGCTGAAAGTTTCTTTTCCCTTTACAGGCAATTCCTCAAGAGAAATAAATCTACGGAGGTAACTTGGAGCACCACACCTCCTGCCTGTATCAGCAGTAGGAAGTGGGTTTCAGACGAGTGCCTCCCCCGGGAACGGACCCAGAGTTGCTCTGAGGGACTTCCGTCAGGACTAAATCAGCCCAGCCGAGGAAGAGGGCGATCGTCCGAAAACATAGTCCTAAAATCCAAGAAGGAGGAGAGTTCCCCGGAACAGCAATGGAGACGGTGCACTGAAAGAAAACCTCTGCTCCCACAAAGAGAACTGACCTTTAAGAACAGATCAGACCAGAACACAGCAACTAACCCCAAGTTGCCCGTTTGTATCTCCGTGCAGCCTCTTGGCAAAGAAAATGTAGCATCCAAAACGGACTTACCAGTGATTCCTTGCATGGATATGAAAAGGCAAACACAAACATGTGTCCCCAGAAAATCCTCCTGTAATTCTGCTGACCCCAAAGTGTCACGAAAACCCCCATCAAGTTCAAGTATCCCCAAAGTAATGAAGACACCCACCCGGCCTCCCAGAAGCTATGAAGATATTGACGCGAGGCGTGGAAATACTATTAAAGCAGCCGTCTCTTGTGAAGAGCTGGAGCAGAGCTGTCCATTCAAAAGTCCAAGACGTTGGCACAGTACTGAAGCTCTGATGAACAAGACAGTCCAGTGGGTGGAGAGACAGCAACGATGGAAGGATAAATGTCAATGGCACGTTGTAGAGGAATGCCACGAAGGGGCCTCCGACTCTGACAGCATCTTCTCACTCGATTCTTTATCCTCGGCTTACGTGAGAGCTCTTGGGGAGCAGCTGAAACGTGAGGAGGTAACACAGAGCGAAGCGGACAGCGAAGACAGTGAGATGTCGAAAGACTCGCTAGCCGTGGAGAAATATTGCGCTATAACGAGCTCTTGCCAAAAACTGGTTCCAACATACTCTTTGGTGACTGAAACCCCTTGTGACAAAAGGATCACGGCTATGGTCAGCGAAGATTCTAAAGTCATCCCTGCAGAGATGGCCTGCAGACAACAAGGTTCATTTAAATCAAGACCTGAAATTATAATAAAAGACAGTTTCAGAGATGGAAAAGATAATACTGGTCAAGCAGATCTCCCTGGATCTGTCGCAGCGGATTTGCCTGAAAAACCTGAAGTGGTAGGTAGATCCGGGATCCTGCAAGATTCTCCATCCTTCCAAAAAGAAAACAGTGAACATTCCAGTTCAGTCTGTGTGATCCCCACCAAACACCAGAGTCAGTATCAAGCTTATGGTTTATCATCCACCACGAAAATTTTCAATGACCAACCAACCACGGATCTCACATCACATAAAGAGAAAGAACCGTTTGACAGTGTGGCCCAGGGTTTAATCGCAGATCCTCAACCTGTGTCCCACAAATTTGAAGAATCTGTTGCGACTGACCTGCGTACGTCCGGTTGTCAAACGGAACTGCATATGTTAAAAAACTTTACTGTGCAAAGTCAGAAATTGACGACAGACTCCTCAAATTCTTTCAACTCCTCCCAAGAAGATCAAGTACGACACAATCTAGATGTTAAACTCCAGCGGTCAGATCTGTCTAACCAACGGATGACCAAAGGTTGCTCCCTCCTGGCAGTGGAATTCTTGGACCAGAATGACACCAAAAATTTTGATGCAACATCTTTTTGCTTGCAGCCTGAATTGGCTTGTAAAAATTCCAGGAAGAGAAACCAAGTGCAACAGGAGAGTTTTGTAGGGAGCCTAAAAATTCCAAAAAGAAGCCCTTCATCTGTTGACCACCAGGGAGATACTTGGTCAGATAACACAAAAGAATTATGCGACGTGAAAAACTACAACTTTGGATTTGTAACTGCTAACATATCTGATCCGACAGCAAAGAAACATCTGGAATTGAGTGAGGCCTCATTGGGAGACATCAAAGTAGAACATACAGCAACAAAACAAATATTTGCCACTACCAAGGAGGCCGGGTGTCAAAGTGAACACCCTGGAACAAAGTGTTGCTGTCAATCTGAAGCTATTTGTAGCGCCATTGATTTGAGAATCTCAAAAGTGGTCCAAGAGCACTTAAAACTGTCATTGAATGGCGGCAACGGCAACGTGACCAGCCTGACACACAAAAGCGGCAGTGGAAGCTTCATCTCTGATTGCGACAATCAGACAATCGTCCAAATAGAGAAACTGACGCAAGGTAGCGGGAGTGATCTGGTGAAAGGATTGACCGACGACGGAGAAGCTACTGAAGTAAAACCTGTTGCTGCGTTGACAAAACCCAACAAGCCAACTATCCAGGAAACGTCGGACATCTCCGGCAATGGCACCATCGACCCAATTCAACCAAACAACCAGTTTGACCTCAGTCTGGCGACGATTTTAGATTCTGCTATGCCAAAGCGTTGCATCACAAAAGGGAACTGTCGTGTTGAAGGCGTATCCAGTGTTGACCGCGGTCAGAACACTTGCAAGTCGTCCTCTGATGGATATCATTTCACTGATTGCGCACTAGGAAGTAAACCTTCAATCAAAGGGCGAGATCAACCTAGCAACCCGTGCTTGAATGACCGATCTCAGAGGAATTGCAACGCCACCAACTGTCAGTGCAAGATTGACAAAACTCAAGTCGAACATCAAGGAACTTGTGTGACCAATCCTTCTAAAGTGCAGGTCCCAGAGAGCTTTGCAGCTTTAAAAGATGGAAAGGAGATCCTTAATACGGCGTCTGTTGGCACACAGTGTCATTCATCTCTTTTGCTTAAGAAGAACAAGTCCAAAAGGTTCAGGAGCACAAAAATACAGGTTTCTTCCTCTTCCTTCCAGACATCGTCTTCAGATGAAGATCAAACCACTAGCAAACGATCATCTGCTGAAATAGGACTTGAATATGAAGGCAAAACGGATGTCGGACCATCCAAAGCTGAGATTTCTAAAGTGAACTCTGAGATAGATCTACCAAGAGATGATCCGCTTTGCAGGAAAAGACTCTCGCTACCCCCACAGTCAATATCACGAGGGACAAATGACCCACGAAATGCAGTCAAGTCTCAGGAATCCCCAATGCATTTCCCATCTAGTGATATCAACCCGTTTGTTCATCAGTGGCAGGACGGCGACCGGTCCTGCTGCAAGAACCCCGCCTTCGGCAGTGCTGCCGATCTGTCCCGCAAATCTTCGCTTTTGAGCGTGGCAGAAAAACGTATCGCGAGGTGCTGTAGCGTCGATAATGGCTTAAACAGGCAAAACTCGCCATTTAATTCCCATCTGAGCACGTACGTTGCCCACAAGGGGCTCTCGAGCACGCTAAGCAGCGTTGAACCGGCACTTCACTCCACTTCGTCCAGCGGGTTCGACTTCTCGTCCGACCCAGAGTTAAGCCAAAGCGCCAAGCAGAGAGCCACAAATGAACATTGCGTTCAGACCGAGCCGGTCCCGACTACTTTTCTGCGGAGGAGGGAGCGGCACAAAAGGAGCCACACGGATGTCCCGAAGACCCCGGTTCTAATGAATGAGTTCCTGACATGGACTAGTATGGAAAACATGTCGCTCCACCTCTCGAAGCTGATCCACAGCACTTCGGACCTGTTGGGAGATGTCCAAGGAATGAGGAAAGGTCGCGTCAACGGGCTGAGTCCTCGATCAATTCCGATATCGGCCAACTGCTCGACTCAAACCGCTTCAGATTTTGAGGTTCGGGCGGACAGACCGATGAGACTCACAAACACAGACGCACACCAAAAATCCCAATCACAGGAGATCAACGTGACTTTGAGAGTGATTGGAGCTGAAGTGGTTTCGCCAGACAAAAACAAGACTGAAATGGGTGACAAGGAAGACAGGACATCTCATGTCTTCCAATGCAGTACGCTGTCTGCCGGATGCCAAAGCCAAATAAGATCCGCTCCCATAAAGAAAAACTTGCCTGAGTCGCTCTGTCAGCTTGCCGTTGCCTCTGAAAACAGCAAGAGACCAAACAGATGCCGAGACAACCAAATCGCTTGGGCGGAAAATTCGTCAAAACCTCTGACTACAGTCACAGACCGGGCTTCGTCCCCTATTATTACTGTGAGTGTACGACAACAGCGAGAACTTGAAGACATACATCAGAATGGACACGTAGATAAGAAAAGCTTCACAAAATCTGCTTGCGCGCCGTCCAAACTTGATCGTGGCATTTGTTCTGTTAAATCGCCCGAGAAGGCCTGTGAAATGAGTGTTTCAGATATTAAAGTATCCGAGGATTGCGTCCAAAGCTCACCAGTGGACAGAGATACTCATCTCGATGGGAATACCCGTCCCCGCTCCAAATGGAAGCCTTCACAAAGTCCCAACTGGTCACCGTTTTCTCTGCAGAACTTCATTACTTCCACAGCGGAGGAAACCAACACTCCTTTCACCGGATCCAAAGATACGCAATCCGCCAAACCAGTCCAGCAAAGATCTCAAGGAGTCCCTTTTTTCGCCGATGCCTACGGTCCGTCCCCAGACGCATCCCTGACGCCCAGTGAGTGCAGCACCGACATCCTGGTGAACACCAAGCCAATCGCAGGAGTGGACACCGAGACCCTTCCCGAGGACCTGCCCTTGCACAATAAGTTCACCAACTGGTCCGGCATCAATCCACAGCCCTCCAGACGCTCCGGTTTTTCCGACGTGGCCGAGAGCCACGCCTCCAACTCCGAAGGAAGGTTGAGAGAGATCGAGTGTCTGCGTCAGGAAAGGGAGCACGTGATGGCTTCCGTCGGCCTGGGCGCCAGCGTCACGCCCTTGACCGTGGAGCTCGCCGAGGCCAAGCTGCACTACGGCCTCGGAGAGACCGACGCGCTGCTCAAGATGCTGTCTCCCAGGTCCGCCGAGGAACTCGTGGCGAAGTGTGCCTTGTCCACACTTGGAAAAGAGCAGATCCAGGAGAGGTAAGTTCGACACGTTCTCTGTAGTACCTTGAAACTGATTTGGAAGTAAATCAATCGATCTCCTTGGATGGGCGAGATCTACTCAAAGCATCATGGCATCATGTAGATTGACAGGCTTTCCAGTTGACCAACCGTCCGGCCAAACATCTGGCCAACCCTCCAAGAGACCACCCATATTTAGATAGCATGATTTTCCCATACAGACTTGACCATCCGGCCATCCAGCTGGAGTTGTGTCATCTGAATGATTTTCATCCTACTGACCAACTATATTTACAGTATATATATATATGCATGTGACCTCATTATTTTTGACACAAACCAATCATCCAGTCCGGTTGCCGTACATTTTTATAATCTGCTGTGACCTGAGCGAGTGTCAGATTGACCTACTGCCCGTTTGACCATTCCACCTACTGACGGATCGTATTTATTTTGGGGTGTATGACCGTAGTGATCTTGACTTATCAGGTACATTTCATACCTTCCCAGACACCGATTAAGCATGGAGGGTTTGCGGCAAAAAACAGGTGAGCTTCCTCAAACGGGCCGTCGCGCTCGAAGCCTGAGCCCCTGCCGACGTCATCCCGGAAGCCCCCCAGTTTCTCCCGACCGACGGCCCAAGCTAGAAACCAGCAGGTACCATATTGACCATTTATCCCATCTTAAACCTTGTGCAGTATTTTGACCTTTTTTGGGTCATTTTTTCCACGTTATTCTCGCAGTATTATAGAAACAGAATGTGACACTCCTGCTCGTGCGATAACAAAGTTGAACTTTGACACGTTGTCACCATCTGGGTGAAATTTCAGCTCCCTGGTGTCTTCTTTCAGTGCTTTTCCTTTGATGTAAAGATGGAAGGATTGCACAAAATTGGATTCAACATAATTTTGCTAAACTGAACCTCATGACTTTTTGGCAGAATCCAAAACCCGGCAAGCGGCGACGGCGCGTATCCGTCCGATATCGAGCAGATGCTGCGCGATTACGGCCGCGCTCGGGAGGAAGCCATGAGCGAGATCGCCAAGGCGAGAGAGCGATTACGCGAGAGGACGGAGCAAGAGAAGAGAAGGATTCAACAGCGGGCGCTACCTCCAGAGTCCAAGGTCCAACACGCGTGTCTAAAACAGTGATCGAATAGAGATTTAATGATTTTTTTAATTTTTTTTTTTTAACTCTTATCAGGATGACTTGAAGCATGGAACCAGGATCAGCAACAGCACCTTGTGCACCGGATCCAGCCTCAGCCTGTCTTCTGGACCCACGTCGGGCTACAACAGCGCAAACGCTCTGCAACTGCAACACAGACTAATTCCTGGACATGTGAGGGAAACACACTTAAGCCTACTACACACAATGCAAGTACAATAACATGCAAATAATGTTTGTATATTTTCAAGACTAAAATTTGATATATTTGGGAGATAAAAATCAAATTTCAAGGATAAAAGTACTGAATATTTTTTTGTGTCTTTTCCCTCAAACTTTTTTTTTTTTATCTAGAATAAAATATATGACCTAAGGAATCTTTTGTTATATTTTTGAGGTTAAAAAAAGCACTTTTTTACTATGTATTTTTCAAGAATAAAATTAAGATATTTCTGAGTCATACTACAAGTCATATCTGGAAGTAAAACAAAAGTTATTTTGAGGATAAAGATGTTCTGATTTTGACGTGAATAAAATGTTATTTTCTCAAGACAAAATCATATATATGTTATTTTTAGAACCGTACGAAAATAATGTGGGATATTCATGAAAAAATCCCACATCATTGAAGATATGACCAAAGCTTTGATGACTTTTTTGTTTTTTGAAGACCACCTCTTTCATGGAAGAAGGTGAAAAAGTTGCCTGGAGAAGCTCCACCCCTCACGGTAATTCCAAATTTGACGACACTGCGCTCACCACACCGAGGCCGACGCGTCCATTGTATTCCTCAGACGGCCATCTTGAAACCTCGATGACCTCGTCGCGTACCCGAGGTCGCGCCGCCTCCTTCGGCTCCTCCTTCTCCTCCGTATCCACAAGCCGTCGGAACATCACGGCCACGCTGCTGGGCCGGGCGTTGGCTGAGGTAATGCCAAAAAAAATGTGCTTGTTGACTTTTTTTAGACTAAAAATGAAAAATGAACGCGAATGAATTCATTTCGTATTTTCCTCTTTAAGTCATAACATTGCATATACATTTTTGGTATATTGCATATATTCTGTATTTTTTTCACAGTTCTATCCACCTTTGATTCTTTTATTTTTGATGAAATGAACGTTGTGAATCCAAAGGTCCGACTGGCGTCCTGCGGAGATTTGAGCAACCTGCTGAAGGGGAAAGCTTCTGCTGGATGGAGGTGACCTCCTCACTCGAGCCCATTTTTATCCCAGCGCACCTTCAACCATTGATTGATGAACGCAGACCCCAGGGAGAAGAGCGAGGCGTCCGGACTTTCCACAGGGCCTCGTCGAGCCCTTCCTCGCACGCCTTCCTGGTGGCGGCCGAGCTGGACGGAAGCCCCGAGCGCCTGTGGGCCGTCCTTCGCCGTCCCGGCAACGCTCGGGATTACCACCCGTCCGTCCGCACCGCCTGGACTCGCCCGCTAGATGGCAGCACTCACCTAGGTAGGATACTTTGATTTTTTTTTTTTCTCTGAGGCTAGAGCAGTAAATGACATCCTAAACTGACATGAAAATGTGTGCGTTCAGTCTATATTTTGACAGACGCGTCCAGCTGCCACCTCAGCCGCCCGCGAGACTTCTGCTGCATCAGCGCCGAGTCCAAACAGGTTCGTGCGTCTCCAGCCGGTTCCTCATCTGCGAATAGACAAGGTCTACGCACCCTTCTTCAAATGTCAACTTTGACCAAGATCAATTGTTGCAATACCAAACCCGCCAATGTCGAAATAAACACCGACCTTATGTGGTTGCGGAAGTGTGCACACCCTCAAAAAATGCCCGTGTGGATATACGTTCCGAATGAACCAATCACACAGCGGCTAGAGTGAGATGGGAGTCGGCGCACGCTTTGGCTTTTATGAACTTCACAAGTTTCAATGAAAATAAAGACGTTTTTTGTAACCTCAGGGCGACGTCCTCGTGCTGGCCATGCAGTCCGTCTTCGACGAGTCCCTCCCGCGTCCCGGGCCCGGCGCGGTCCGAGGCCAGATGATGCCCAGCTGCTGGCTCCTGCAGCCAATCGGACGCGGCCAACGTGAGGCCACCCGGGTCGTCTACCTGCTGCAGGTTTGCACCTCCGCGCCGGCGCCGACGCTCGTATTTATATGGCGTCCCGCTCGCATGGTTTCCGTAGGAAATGATTCTTGTATGTTGACAAATCCGCTGTCTCGCGGTCCAGGTGGACCTGGGCGCGCCGTCGTTCCCGCCGCAACTGCTGGGCGCGGTAGCGCGCAGGCAAGCGGCCATCGTGGCCGACCTCGCCCACTCGCTGGCCGCCTGATCGGCCGTTCGCGCTTCACCTCGGACGCATTCGGACACTTCATTTTGCACCTGATTTTTTTTTCTTTTTTTTCTACACAACAAGAGCACTATCTCCTTAAGAGCAGCTTTATTTTTATATATTTGAAGGTTGGGATTGTTTTTCGTTCGTATGTATGTATGTGTGTGTGTGTGTATGTGTGTATATATATATATATATATATATATATATATATATATATATATGTATATGTATATGTATATATATATATGTATATATATATATATATATATATATATATATGTATGTAATATATATATGTATATGTTTGTGTGTATATGTATACACACAATAAAATTTGAAAAATAATGCTAGTTTACCAAAGATACCAGATGATTTTGCTTACCCCTAGAACAGACAAATTGTTTATTAAAGGGGTAAAAAAAATCACAATATTGTAGTTCAACCCTGGAAAAAAACGTTTTCGATTTCAATGGTTGAAGCAAAAAGCAGGGAATGGCCGCTGTTCAGCGCGCCCCCAAAGAAAACATTGTTTTAGTGACTACTGAACAGTTAACCGCCCTGATACTGCACCTCTGATATAATTTTTTTTTTTTAGAGGGTCCCCCAACAATAATATAATAGAATATGGAATATATAATAGAATATAATTCTTAAGTAGGCAAAGCAGAAATTAAACAGGAAAAGGAGGACTATAAATTTTGCAGCACATTCTGAAGTGAAAAAGGGGGTGCAAGGTTTTTTTTTTTCCATTTACAAAGAAAATGTCTTGTAAAAAAAAAAAAAAAAAATTCCAAAATGCTGGAGAAATTGCTTTATTCCAGTTTTTAAAGCTTGCGCCAAAGTTCTCATTGCTAAAATAGACATCAAATAAATCAAGGCACAATGAAGGAGTGCCGCAGCCGTTATTGTCTTGTTGATTGTTTTTATATGATTACATTGTTACGTTGTTTTTAACTTGGGGTGTTCAGACTTATTTATGTTCATAATTGTAAATGTGTTTTTATATACAATATGCATAAACATTGCAGTTTTGTGCCATTTTTATGATTATTACCAAAGATGTCATTTGGATATGTTTGATTAAAATACGTTTTAAAAAAAATATATATTTTTTGTCACTTGTCCACATTTTTGGGGGGCAAATTACACATGTTTAATATTACAGGGAAGAAACTCAACCCCCCCCTCAAAATTATTAATATAAATTAATAATATAAAATTAAATTTACTCAAGTAAACAAATACATTTATTTCATTATTGGTATTATTTATTGGTATTTTTGGGGTTGTTTTTGTTCCATTGGATACTTATGTATTTATTTATTTTTTGTTCTTGTGTTACATGCAACATATTTATTTATGAACAAATGGGAGGAAAAAACTTATTTTTAAATACATTTCATCCAATTTAAGGGCATATGTAAAGTTGTTTTACTGTGTACTTTATATTTATTTTTTGTTTGTTTACTTATATATTTGTTTTGGTAAACACACATTTTTAAAATGATTATTTATTGGTATTTTGGGGGCGTTTTCCTGCCATTGGGATACTTATGTAGTTTTTTTTCATCTTCTTGTGTTCCATGCAAAATATGTATTTTATGAACAAATGAAAAAAACAAAACATTTTTTATATTAATTTCATCCAATTTAAGGGCTATGTAAAGTTTTTACTTTGTCTATTTTTTATCAACATATTTACAGTTGGGCGATTGGCCCATCAATGCTTGCTTTGCAAAATGTCGCTCATTTTCAAACAATATTTTAATATGTGGTGACCAAAAATCTTTGGTTCAGTGTTGCTGTTTTTTGTGTGTTTTGTGTGGGTGTGTCCTAGACTGCCGATTGAGGGCGTGCACGCAAACATGCACCCAAGACCAAAACGACGCGCTACTTTTATTGTTGCGGCCCCACGTCGGGAATGTGTCGTCCCCCAACTCCTCAGGCCTCACTGGATGCTCCCACCGGTTATTTTTAACCCCACAGGGCGGGCGAGTGGGCCGGCTGCCTCTCGGGAATGAGCGCAGTCCCCCAATACCCTCCCTCTTTTTTTTTCCTTTTTTTTTTACCCCCCTTTTCCTGGTACCGTCCGAGCAGGAGAAGCCCCGAGTGGGACCCCGATGCGTCCATGGGACCTTAAAGTAAACGTCGGCTGGGACGAGACACGCCAATTGGAAGGATTCCGTTAAAAAAGTGAGTGCAAAGTTAAAAATGTCATTTTTTTTTACGGACTTTGGTTTGGCTCCCCACAAAAAAACACCTGTTGCATGCACAAACTCGACACACCATCTCACCTAAAAACTAATTTAGATGGTTTAAAACACTAGTTTTTTTTCCAGGGGTGTTTTTGACGTTGACGTGACGTCATTAAGGCTACTTTTTACGCACGGTGACGTGCGCGTAAACGGACGCCGCGTACTCACACATGAAAGTAATTTCGCCTAAACGTCATAAAAATCATTTATCGGCTTGTCGTCCATGTTTAAATGTGCAAATTGGACGTTTAGGGTCGACAAAATTGTGAGTATAAACCTCTGTTAATAAGATTTAATCGAATTTAAAATGTCCATTTTATCCAGACGAGTAAAACAATTTCATTTTTTTTTCTAAAAGATCAAATCTCGTAAATGCTATTTTTTTGTGTCCAACAATGCAGTGTCCTCTCTCGTCCTCTAATTTGAGTGTAATGAATTGAGCTAGCTATTATGAAGCCAACTCCGGAAAAGTGAGGCAAAATCGTCTTCAAAGTTCATTTTCATACTACAACTGTCAAAATGAGTCGATTAAAATCATAATCTCGAAATGAGAGAAACACTTTCCTGCTAAACAAAATTGTCCCTGATTGTTTTGTTAAATAATCACACAAATAATCTCTGAGAAAAAAATCTGTGGTTTTGTTTTGTTTTACATTTAAAAACTTGATTAACTCATTCACTGCCAATGATGCCTATAGACGTAAAACAAACATTTTTCCTCAACTGGCATTGAATGAGTTAATTGTCAGTTAGAAAATGCATTACTAGCATTATTTAACTCACTGACCGCCAAACACGGCTAAAAACGTCACATATATAGCTTATTTGCAAACGATGAATTTTTGTCTCCAAATCACACAAATACAAAACCGAGCGAGCCAAGAAATGCTCCGGTTCTCTTTTTATTCCCCTTAAAAGGACACGGGCGCGTGTGTGGACCAGTCAGGACTTTATTATATAAACAAGACACTCCAGGAATAGTTTGTGGACTGCTTTAGAACAAGGACTCCGAGGTTGTCCACTTTAGCCAAGAAGTCAAAGAAGATGCTAGCTAAATGTTTGTTATGGCTGGACTGCCCCCCCCCCCCCCCCCCCCCCCCCCCTTGTTTTCCCCTCAGTCCAGTTGCTGCAGTTGGACTTGCAGAATGCGGCAGGTCGCACATGTCGTCGACCGCACCCCCCCATCTCTTATTTCATCCTGGAAACGGTCACGACTAGCGTGCTCACGAGAGTGACTTGGCTCGGCGAAATAGTTGCCATTTAGCTTCATGCTAGCAAACGCTGGAAAATGCCATAGTAGGGCTAATGAATAGCAATAAAGTTAGAACCTCAGAAACAGCTAATAGAACGGCTAATAAATGGCATCGATGTTTGAACCTGAGAAAAAGTCACAGATTGTTATTAAAACTTCTTAAAAATTTGCAAGTAAACAATGCTAAACTGCTAACTGATAGTATTGATGATTATTGAAACCAAAACTGTGGAGCAACACATGTAGAGACTTAAAAAAAAAAAAAAAGTCATATATTCTTTATCCTCTGTGATGAATGACTCATTATACTAGAATACAGCACAATTTCCATTGAAATGATGCAAAAATTGTATTTTTTTTTTTTTAAGAATGTCTGTACAAATTTCTGTAATCTTAACGAGGAGGACAGGCATGTGGACTGTTGAAGGCCGTTGGTCCACTTGTGCCCGTGTGCCTGTGTAGAGCCGATAAGCCCCGCCCCCCCTGACCTCCGCCACCCCCGCGCTTGATAAGGTCCCTCTGTCGAGGCGCGATAGCGAGCAGTAAAAGGAGGGAAACCTGAAGGACGCGTCATTGAGACATCATCCGCGGGGGGCCCCCCCTACTCAAAATCCTGCCCCCGCCCATAAAAAAAAAAAGTTTATTTGCAGGGCTTCAGACGACGCATGGAGTCCTTTCAACGAACATTATCGACTTTTCGTTTGTGTCCATTGTTGTGTCCATTTTGTCTCAGCATGACAGCAAAGTGAATTGCGACACACTCAAACCTGTGAGACCTCATCGGAAAGGCCAGGATGTCCTCGAGTGAGCACACTAGGCCTTAGTGGGGTGGCTCCAATGAAGCAAAAGATAGAGACCAAAAACAAATGTCCACCACTGTGGACACAAATGAATAGGCTTGGTCTCAGCAGGCTGGATTGATTAGTTCAATTCTTTAGTACCTAATTGATAATAAAGTGCCAAAATTGATTACTTCACTTCCTTAGTACCTAATCGATGCAAATGATTATAATTAACTCACGAAATCCCAGACGGATTTTTATGTAATAGTCTTATTAGAGAGTCATTCCCAGGTCTCTATTTACCATACATTTTCCTTTTCAAAGCAAGCGGAAATTAATTGGAACATGATATGCCGCACATTTGTCTTGTCAAATTAAGTGCCAATCAATTAGAACATGAGACTTATTGCTAAATTGCTTTACAAGAACCTCTTTGCAAAATTTGTTTGAAAATGCAGCTCAATTTGTTCCCCCCCCCCCCCACAAATGGGTTTCTTTTCAAATTAAGAGCAAATTGGTTGGAACAAGAAATTACTTATTGCTAAATTGCATGAAATTACTTTTTCAGTCTATATGGATGTCATTCAAAGCGTACATTTTTCTTTTCAAACTAAGAGCAAATGAATCGGAACAGGAAGTGAATCATTGCAAAAGTGTTGTATGTCTTTATTTTGAATTTTAAACGGATCCACTTTGTCATCATTTTGGTTGTAGTTGATTTGTTTGGGCGACATCATTCACTTAGTTGCAGTCGAGTGTGTGACTCTACACACACACACACACACACGCACACGTGATAAGAGAGCTATGTGGTAGCCTGATAAAGCGCCATTCTGCGCTAAGAATGAACACGCTGTTGGGGGCGGGCTCAAAATGTCAAAATGGGACTGGTAGAGGACATCTACTCTGGACGTCCTTTTTCTAAATCAACTATTTTAGAATAACATCTGCACCATCATGTACCATGTAGCATTTTGTGTCCGCAATCGAGTTGTATTTTTTTGTCTCAAATTTTATGCTACAAGTTAGCAATTTGCATCCAAAATTGAGTCGCATTTCCTGGCTCAAATTTTATGCTACAAGTTAGCATTTTTCGTACAGTATTGACCAGTATTTTGTGGCTCGAATTTTATGCTACAAGTTAGCATTTTTCATACAATATTGACCAGTATTTTGTGGCTCGAATTTTATGCTACAAGTTAGCATTTTTCGTACAGTATTGACCAGTATTTTGTGGCTCAAATTTTTTTGCCACGAGTTAGCATTTTGTGTCGAATATCGAGTAGTATTTTCTGGCTCAAATATTATAAGCATTTTGCATCCACAATCGAGTATTTTATGGCTCAGATTTTTTCCACAAATCAGTTTTTTTCATACACAATCGACCGGTATTTTGTGGCTCAAATTTCACGCCACGAGTTAGCATTTTGTGTCCACAATGGAGTATTTCGTGCCAAAAATGTGTTTTATTTCTTATTTTCCTCGGGGTCCAAAGATAGTAATTATTTGTTTTTCTTTTTTCCAGACCGCTACCAGCAATTAAAAGCTACATTTTTTTGTTAGCCTTTCGAAGGAGAGGACGTCGGGACGTCCCCGTCCCCCAGCGAAGCGCCCCCTCCCGTCACCCCCACCCCGAAACCTCAGCCATGACCTCCACGGAAACCTCGGCCATGTCTTCCACCACGGACTTCGACAACGCGGAGATCTCGCAACAATACGGTCGCATCAACACTCGCTTCGAGCTCCCGGACGAGGACCTGGACAACGACAACAGCTCGGCGCGACTTTTTGAACGCTCGCGGATCAAAGCCCTTGCAGGTGTGTATTACTGTGGATTTTTCATTGTCTTGCTTATTCCGTTTTTTTACTGTATTTGTGGGGACCTTTCTGAGGGTCAAGACGGTTTAAAAGTTTCGGTTTGTACTGGATTTTGCGTTTATTTGTAATGCACATATGTGCCACCAGATGGTGCTGTGGCGCTCTCGTCGTGGGGGTTACTAAAGTTGACCTACATATTTATAGATAGAAGTGATGCCACTGAACAATTTTGAGTCGTTGACGGGAAAAAATATTCATAAATTACTTTAATTACCACACTTTAAAGATTTGACGAAATTAGGACAAAAAATGCAATGTTTATAGTTATTAAAGAGTGTCTAAAATAGGCTTGTACTAAACGCGTTAAACTCATCAATATGAATAGTTTTTATCCTCCATCGTGGATCTAAATTCTGATCCTCAATCCTATGAAATTGGTGTAAATAATCCAGGATAGGCTTAGTTTCTTTTTGACCCAATATGGGTAAATTTGTCCTAGCAGTTTTAAGATGACAGCCATTTTGCATTCAGTGTCTGTAGCTAGCATTTAAATCGCGAGTCCTAAAATTGGCGACTTAAGCGTGACTGGAAATTGAGTCACCTGACTGGAGTCGCCCACCTCTGGCACCCGCATTCCCCGAACGCTTCCCCTTTTGACGGATGCGCGCAGCTGTAGGCTCGCAGCTCTTTGGAATTTTCCCACTCGAGAATGAAGCTAGCAAGCGCGAGCAAGGATTTTAAAAATAGACGGTCGGGCGGGAAAAAGCAGGTGGTCGGAAGACTTTCATTTTGCAACCTGCAGAGCCGGGTATTTTGCCCTAAAAAATACGTTAAAATACGTCTTTGGGATTGAATGAGTTGCCCGCCTTTTGAACACAATGTTGTATTTTTCCAAGAAAATTGGCAATTATAAGAAATCTCAGAAAAATGTAATCTTCGGAAATTTACGTATTTTTTCCTCCAAATGTATTTATGTGAAACGAATACTCAAATATTCTCAAATACTCAAATAGAACTTAAAATTATTTTAAAAAAAATATTGCAGGGAAATAGTGAGTTAAAGCATTGATGAGGTTTACTAGCCTTTTTCTACTTCTACTACAACCTTAAAAAAATGTTCGTATTAAAGACTAAAAAAATTCAAACAAAAATCTTAAGTATATTATCAAAAATGTTGTATATTAAATGTACAATATATATATACACAGTACAGTATATATGTGTATGTATATATATATATATATATATATATATATATATATATATATATATATGAATGGGCGGGGCTTGACTGAACACAAAAGAAGGAAACCGAGGCAGAAGCAAAAGCGGGACGCAGGCCTGAGAGTGGCAGCATCATCACACAAGTGATGAGGAGGAGGAGGAGGAAGAGGATGAAGAGAGAAAGCGAGGGAGGAGCGGACAGAAAGCCAGGAGCCGGAGGAGAGGCGAGACGCGTCGCCGAGTCCTCCGCCCCCCCCGCTCCAGAGTTTTGCCGGCGGGCGGCGGGGCCGACATGAGCAGCCCGTGCCTGCTGCGGGCGGCCCCCGTCGGCCAGCCCCGACTGCGGGACGTCAGGATGGGCCCCAGGGCCTCCTCCAAGATCCAGGACGGCAAGGACGGCGGCCGCCGCCACCCGGCCGCGGAGGGCGAGGCCCCCGCGCGTAGCCGGAGCACCCCGGCCGCGCACCGGGCCCCCAAGAGGCCCCCCGGGGGCCGGCCCAAGCAGCGCGAGCATCACCCGGAGAGGAACGGCGCCGTCGTCCTGCGGGTGCCGCTCGGCCTCCCGGGGCCGGCGCCCGCCCCCTCGCCGCCCCCTTCCTCCCGCCGGCCCGTCCAGCCGTCCCCCTCCTCGTCCTCCTCGTCCTCCGTGTCCGCCCGCGGCATGAAACGGGCGCGCTGGCTCAGCTCCAGCGCGTCCAACATCTACTTTAACTCCGTCTTGGAAGGACGCTTCAGGCAGCTGCAAGGTACCGCCAGGGTTTTGGGGGGGGAGAACCTGCGCCCCCCTCCACAAAAGTGCTTGTAAAAATGATCGTTACTCACCATTGTCTTATGTATTTGTATATCTTCATATTTAGAAAAGTTCATCATAAATGTATTAGTAGTAAACGTATTTTTCGTATATGCCGCGGACCGCTTAAAAATGAGCTGTGGGCCGAAAATGGCCCGCGGGCCATAGTTTGGATGGAACTTGCTTTGATTACAGTGAGCCAAAATCGCAAGTTATTAGATAATAACTTAACAAGCGATAATCAAAAATGCGCGTAATAAATTGAGTTTTCTCTGGGCATAAAACGCAGGATCACACAAGATTTCAAAGTTTAATAATCTTCAGCAAAAGCTGGGCGGAGCTGCAGTTTTCATTACTCTTTAAAATCTACAAACTTTCCAAACAATGACCTCTAGTGGCCAAGAGTGAAATGACCAAATGTGGGCGTTGGGGCAATTTTTTGCTGGTCCATCATAAGAGTTTTTTCGTAGATTTCTGGTGTATTTGCAAGTAGTTTTCAGATTTTTTTTAATTTTTTAAATATACATACCTAAATAATTGAATGAAGTAGACTAATAATTCAATATACTGTATTTAGAAACAAATGACTGAAATCATAGCATGTTTAGAAAAAATTGATTATAGAAATCTAGTCAAGAAGCTCTTTGATTTTTTGGTGTATTTGTGGTGTAAATACAAAAAGTTCTCTTTTTAAGTGAAATACTTGAATACACCTTCAAAAAATACGTGTACTTAAGTACAAACGATTCGTACTTTTAGGAGAGTGCGATTCATACTCGGGTGTGTACTTTTGCTTAATGACTTTTGCCACCTCTGGTACTAGCTTGTCATTTATTTATCTTCAGGGCGCTGTGGTTTTGCCCCGCTTGTTCGCTGCCTTCAATAATTCATAGCAGCAACTTTTAAAAAGCTTTGGGATGCCCCCCGCCCCCCCCCCCCCCCCCCCCCCCCCCCCCACTCCCAAAGCCATAATGATCATTTTAGCTTATTTGGCTTTTCTTTTTCCGGCACTTATGCCTTTGATTTATTTTCATCCTGGGACGACGGCGAGAGGGAAATTGATTTGTTTTTCAGGGTGCGGACGAATGATGAAGTCGCAAAAATCTGTGAAATTGTCCAACCCTTGATGGTTTGGTCCAAATTGTACTAAAAAAATGTCGGGTTTGTTAGTTAGTTGTTCAGGGCCGCACTATGATATGCAGAGCTCACTTTGTTTAGGATTAATGGCTACAGATTGGTCCAGACCAAACTAAACGATCTGAAGTGAAAGTTGTCAGGTTCTAATCACACTGATTTGTAGGCTCATATTGGGGTTAGGGTTACTCCACTAGTCCAGTTCCATAATATCAGAGATTGTGCTAAAACAAGGCTCAGACCAAACTAAACGATCTTAAGTGATCTAAATCATGCTCACTGATTTGTAGGCCTCTTTTCGGCATTAAGGGTCTCGTGTTACTCCGCTAAAGAGTACGTCGGGTTCAGGGCGGAGTCAGTTTCAACAGCGTGAGACTTGTTCTAGTTAGGTCCAGACCAAACTAAACGATCAGGTCCAAATCATACTCAGTGATTTATAGACTTATAATTGAGGTTAGGGTTACATCTGGTTCAGGGTGGAGTCCGGTTTGAAAATGTGAGACTTGTGCTAGAGTTAGGTCCAGACCAAACTAAACGATCTGAAGCGATAGAGTTCAGGTCCAAATCATACTCAATGAATTGTAGGGTTATTACTGGGGTTTGGGTTACTCCAAACAGTACATTGGGTTCAGGGTGGAGTCCAATTAGGTCCAGACCAAACCAAACGATCTGAAGCGTTTAGAACTTCTAATCATACACAATGATTTGGAGGCCAATTATTGGGGGTTTTGGGTAACTCTCGCACTTACCAACGCATCTGGTTGGAGGCAGAGTCTGTTTCAACATTGTTAGAGACTTGAGCTAATTAGGTCCAGACTAAACTAAACGATCCAAAGTGATAGAGCTCAGGTCCTCCGCAAAACGGTACGTCAGGTTAAAGGCAGAGTCCGTTTCGACAATGTGAGGGATTTGTCCAAGACTTAGATCCAGACCGAACCAATTGATAGCATAACCGATTTAGATCCAGACCAAACCAATTGATAGCATAACCGACTTGGATCCAGACCAAACTAATGGATAGCATAACCCGAATGCCAGGCAATCAACGGACGGTGTCGTGACTCCACCGGGTAGTTAGTCAGGCGTTTATTTGTTTTTTTGCACAAAAGTTGTTCCAGAGGCTGCGAAAATCGCTGAGCGCGGGAAAAAAGGAAGTGGCCGGCGTGCGCACAGTACAGCCGGGGTACAGGCGAGTACAGGAAAAATCCATCAGCATGAATAAGTCATGTGTGGCCTTTAACTGGAGTGCATGAAGGAAGACTTAAGTAAAGCTTGTCAAACACACCGCTGTTTAGTTTGTCTCGTACTGATACGGCCGGGAAAAAAAAACGGCAGAAAAGGGGCGGAGTCAGGCGGGATGATGATGATGATTTCAGACAGGTGACGTTTATATGAATGATTTTAAATCAAATGTAATGTTATGCTGCCTACTTTTCAAGCCATTCTAAGCATATTTTAGCTTTTTTGTTTTTCGCATTTTTATAGTTAACGACCATTTTTCTCGTAGTTCTTCAAAAATGAACATGAAAGTATTTTTTTTTTTTTTGATACATGCTGTTTTTATTGTCCGCAATTTTTCAAAATACTCAGATCTTGGGTTAAAAAAATTGGGTTAAATTCCGACCGAATTTTAATGATTTACCTGTAAGGATTGACTTTCGCTGATTTTCCGGCATTTTAATTTGACTGTTTTCCTTTGCAATATAAGACTTAATTTGCGAATCAAAACACGATTTTCCTGTTTCGCTTTCTAACAGTTGGATTTAATTCTTGAAAAACTAATATTTTCCAGTCTTTTGATCTTCTTTTGAACTCAATAACGTCAATAACCGTCAGCGGCAGTGAATGAGTTCTTACTGAATAACTAACGTCCTTTTATCGTTTTCCTTTGAAACATTAGGACTTAGTTCTCGAAAAAAAATCAAATTTTCCAATATTATGATTTTCTTTTTAGCTCAATTACTGCGACAGTTAAATTGGATCTTTGACGTCTATAGCCGTCATTGGCAGTGAACGAGTCAAGCTTGAATAACACCCATAATTTTGCCGGATTTCGAATCCGGAATCCGTCGAATATAAACCAATTTTCCTGTTAGTATTTTGTTTTTTAACTGAAATTACTGCCAGTCCGGTTAAAACGGATCTTCGACGTCGAAATCCGTCAGCGGCACTGAATGACTGAAGATAAGTATCTCGTCGCCCAATCAATTTCAGTTTTTCCACGAAATTTCCTCGCCTGTGCTCTCAGGCCATCCATCGAAAAACATAATCAGTCACACGCGCAAACCGCTAGCTTTGTGACATCGTCCATAAATGATTCACCCGTCCGAGTCTTGAGATGACGGGAGTAGAAAAAAAAAAATGACGGGAGACCAAGATTCATTGGAGGAGACGACGGGAGACACAATAAGTAGAGTCGGCTAAATAAATGATGCCTTCTTGCACGCCTGATAAGTAGACCGTGAAACCGTCGCGCCGATTCAAACATGCAAATAAGGTGCCGTACCGCGCCCGTTTCACCGGAATAAAACTTGGGATTCTCGGCGCGTGGCTAAATGGCGTCCGAATTTGCTAACGCGGACAAACGAAGGCGCATTAGACGCGGGCACGGCGCGGTGGCTGACTTGGCTTTTTTAAGGAAGCGCGGTCCACGTCATGGAAGGCACGCGGAATGAAATCACGCCGCAAATCGGATCCCGGGGATTGATTTAAGGGCTCGTCCGCCGAGCTTTTAAGAAGCTCCCCGACGGCCGCGCGGAAAATGGCCACCTTTGATCAAACTATTTTTTCATGGAAATTTGGACTTGGCCCGAGCGGGCAGGACCCATAAAGTTTTTAACTTTAAAACGATCATTTCAGATGTATTATTCTTTTTTAACACTTTAAAAAAAAATTGTACAAGATTGCTATGAATCGTAAAACAAGTTTTCAGCTCGTTTTTACACTTTACGTTACAAAATAACCTTGCGGGCCCGATTAAACACGTTTGTGGGCCAGAACCGGACCACAGACCTTATGTTTGGCACCCATGACTTTGTCTCAACCAAATGCAACTTTTATTAAAAAAAAATGTTGCTAAACACTTTTAATTTTAAATATTTTTCACCTTTTCCCCCAATTCAATTACAACTTTTATAAGTTATTTATCTTGTTACTTTTTGATTTTCATACCGGTTTCTTTGTCATGAAATTTCATTGTCATATATTTCCAACATTGTTTTGAAATGTTATTTTTTTTCCCCCATATATTTTTTCCCACGAATGATCTGTTTTTAAGATTTTTTTTTCATTTTTCTAACTTCAGACGAGCGCGAGGCGGTCCAAAAGAAGACGTTCACCAAATGGGTCAACTCCATCCTGTCTCGGGTCAGCTGCCGCATCTCCGACCTCTACCTGGACCTGCGTGACGGACGTATGCTCATCAAACTTCTGGAGATCTTGTCCGGAGAACAACTGGTAAAGCCGCCAACTTTTGAGTGCAAATTACAAAATAAAAATTCTCTTGTTTTTTTTCCGGCTCCGCCCCCTAGCCCAAACCCACCAAGGGCAGGATGCGTATCCACTGTCTGGAGAACGTGGACAAGGCACTGCAGTTCCTCAAGGAGCAGCGCGTCCACTTGGAGAATATGGGCTCCCACGACATCGTGGACGGCAACCACCGCCTCATCCTCGGACTCATCTGGACCATCATCCTCCGCTTCCAGGTCACGCCCGTTATTATTGCTCGAGAGAATCCTTTTTTTTGACCAAACTGAACAGGAAGTTGGCCATTTTTGATGGAGAGCCATTTTGGAGCAAATGGAGGGCTTGGACCAATTTGGTCATTTTTCACTTTATCGTAGTCAAATGTGCTAAATTGCCAAGGTTATGTGAAAATGTCATAAAAATACCAGGACATTTTTTGACCCAGTTCCAAAACTGAACAGGAAGTTGCCATTTTTGATGGAGAGCCATTTTGGAGCAAATGGAGGGCTTGGACCAATTTGGTCATTTTTCACTTTATCGTAGTCAAATGTGCTAAATTGCCAAGGTTATGTGAAAATGTCATAAAAATAACAGGACATTTTTTTGACCCAGTTCCAAAACTGAACAGGAAGTTGGCCGTTTTAGTGGGAAGCCGCCATTTTGGAGCAAATACAGGGAGGGCTTGGATCAATTTGGTCATTTTTCACTTTATCATAGTCAAATGTGCTAAATTGCCAAGGTTATATGAAAATGTCATAAAAATACCAGGACATTTTTTTGACCCAGTTCCAAAACTGAACAGGAAGTTGGCCGTTTTAGTGGGAAGCCGCCATTTTGGAGCAATTCCTGAACTTTGACCAATTTGGTCATTTGAGCGTGATACCATAGTCAAATGTGCTAAATTGCTAAGGTTGTTGCCCATGGCATATAATCTATCAAAAATGAGAAATTTGAGAAATTTCAGAAAGTGAAAAACTACGTTACAGCAATCGACATAAAACGGCGAAATTTGGCATGAAAAAAGAAGTTTAAAGTCCAATTTCTTGCTGCTTTTTGATTCTTATCGCTGCTAGTACTAGCCGCCGTTATCAAACGCCTAGCAAACAAGTGAACACGTCTTTTACCTTTCCGGAAGCGGTATTTATTTTTAATTTGACAGCGACACTTATTTTTAGTTCAAACAATATGGCCCTCTGCATTATTCAGTCCTCGGTGAAAAGGAAGAAAAAAAACGTTGACTTTTGTCCCTTTTTAGTTTCTGGGAGCTAAATTTAGCCGCATCTGAGGATTTGTTTGTCATGTGGCTCCAATTACTTGCCTCCACGCTGGGGAAATTCAAGATTTATCACATTTACGGGGATTAAAAAAAATAAATAAATCTGCATGCTTGTTTTAGTATCTTAGTTCAAGTTCTATTTTTTTTTTCATCCCCATCAGATCCAAGACATTATTGTGGAGACGGGCCAGGCAGACCAGAAGGAGACCCGCTCGGCCAAGGATGCTCTTCTTCTGTGGTGCCAGATGAAGACTGCGGGGTCGGTCGTTAGCTTAGCTCAGCATTCATTTGTGGTTAGCTTAGCTCAACATTTGCTCAAGTGGACGGTTTAGCTTTCAGTTCAGGTTTTAGCTTAGCATTCACTTTAACTGGTTAGCTTAATTTAGCATTCGCTTCAGTAGTTGGTTTATCTTAGCATTCGGTGGTTGGCTTAGCTTAGCATTTGCTTCAGTGGTTAGCTGAGCTTCGTATTCGCGTCAGTGGTTAGCTAAGCTTAGCATTCACTTCAATTGTTAGCTTAGCTTTTACATAAATGGTTAGCTTAGTTTAGCATTCGCTTCATTTTAGTGCTTAGCTTCAGCGGTTAGCTTAGCATTCCCTGCACTGGTTAGCTTACTTTAGCATTCGCCTCGTGGTTGGCTTAGCTTAGCCTTTGCTTCAGTGGTTAGCTGAGCTTCGTATTCGCGTCAGTAGTTAGCTAAGCTTAGCATTCACTTCAATTGTTAGCTTAGCTTTTACATAAATGGTTAGCTTAGTTTAGCATTCGCTTCATTTTAGTGCTTAGCTTCAGCGGTTAGCTTAGCATTCCCTGCACTGGTTAGCTTACTTTAGCATTCGCTTGCGTTTAGCTTAGCATTCACTTTAGCGGTTGGCTTGGCATTCGCTTCAGTTGGAAAGAATTTTTTGTTGTGTTTATGGGTCAAGTAAAACAGAAACTAATTGTGCATATTTTTTTCCAGCTATTCCAGCGTGAACATCACAAACTTCACCACGAGTTGGAAAGACGGAATGGCCTTCAACGCCCTCATACACAAACATCGGTAAGATAAGCCGCACGTTTTTGTTTTTTTTTTTCTGAAAAACCAACACATTGCGTGTGTGTCTCCCAGACCAGATCTGGTGGATTTCAGCCAGCTGAAGAAATCGAACCCCACGCACAACCTCCAGAGCGCCTTCAACGTGGCGGAGAAGCAGCTGGGCGTGACCAAGCTGCTGGACCCGGAGGACGTGTTCACGGAGAACCCGGACGAGAAATCCATCATCACGTACGTGGTGGCCTTCTACCACTACTTCTCCAAAATGAAGCAGCTGGCCGTGGAGGGCAAGCGAGTGGGCAAAGTTCTGGACCACGCCATCGCCACCGAGAAGATGGTGAACAAATACGAGAGTTTGGCGTCGGAGCTTCTGGCCTGGATCGAGCAGACCATCCTGGTGCTCAACAACCACAAACTGGCCAACTCGCTGTCGGGCGTCCAGCAGCAGTTGCAGGCCTTCAACACCTACAGGACGGTGGAGAAGCCGCCCAAGTGAGTTTGGCTCCCTCTACGGGTACAAAACTAAAATGCATTCAATTAGAAAGATCTCTCCAAAAAATGCAACAAAATGAAGGCAATCTTTTTTAAAGCAGCCACTATAACACCATTTAGCAATGAGTTGCTTCACGTTCCACTTCATTTGCTCTTAATTTGAAAACATACTCTTCCTGTCCCTGCATTGAAAATTAAACTAGATTGTCTTACCTGGAAAAAATAAATAAGGCATGCAACATATTTGAAGGGCGTCACTATTACCATTTAGCAATAAGTTGTTTCATCTTCCAATTATTTTGCTCTTAATTTGAAGATTAATCTTAATTTGAAGAAGAAAATATACTCTTCCTGTCACGGCATTAAAAATCAACTAGATGAATGAACTAAATGAAAGGCGTCACGGTAACAATTTAGCCAATGTTCCAATCGTGTTGCTGTTATTTTGAAAAATAAACTGCCCTCCTGTCATGACATTAAAAATCAACCTAAATTGGCCGATCCCTTTTTCAATAAAGCCGTACCAACGTTTTTGAAATGAGTCGCGATCGCGATTCAGAAATACGTTGCTTCCTATTCCAGTTATTTTGCTCTTAATTTGAAAAGACAAGTGCACTCTTCCTGTCTTGTCATTAAAAATGAAATTAGATTTTCTGGTTCCTGCAGAATTTCTCTTACCGGGAACTGCTTCATCATAAAAATTAAAATCTACTGTACAAAGTTTCTCTTTGGAAGCCCAAGTATGCGTCAGTCACCATGGATTATTTTAAATCTTATGAAAAAAAAAAGCATATGTCCACTTACCGCAATGCTTTCTTCTTTCCATTAGGTTCCAAGAAAAAGGCAACCTGGAGGTTCTGCTCTTCACCATCCAGAGTCGCATGAGGGCCAACAACCAGAGGGTCTACACGCCCAAAGACGGAGCGCTGGTTGCTGACATCAACAGAGTGAGCCGTGGAAAATCCCAAGGCGCGCCTTCTGAACCGCCTCTCGTCAATCGTTTTTGATTTTTTGGGGGGATTTCCAGGCCTGGGAGCGTCTGGAGCGCGCCGAGCACGAGCGCGAGCGGGTCCTGAGGGACGAGCTGATTCGCCAGGAGAAGCTGGAGCAGATGGCCAGACGATTCGACCGCAAGGCGGCCATGAGGGAGACCTGGCTTCTGGAGAACCAGCGATTGGTCGCCCAGGTAAACCGGAGTGCAAGAAAAGCCTTCATGTGGCAAAAATGACCAGCGACTTGAGTTGTGCGTGTGTGTGTCCAGGACAACTTCGGCTACGACCTGCCGGCGGTGGAAGCGGCCAAGAAGAAGCACGACGCCATCGAGACGGACATCGCCGCCTACGAGGAGCGCGTCCAGGCCCTGGTGGACATCTCGGGGGCGCTGGAAGCCGAGCGCTACCACGACGCCAAGCGGGTGGACGTCCGCAAGGACAACGTCCTGCGCCTGTGGGACTACCTGCAGGAGCTCCTCAAGGCCCGCAGGGCGCGCCTGGACAAGAACCTGACGCTCCAAAGGATCTTCCAGGAGATGCTCTACATCATCAGCTGGATGGACGACATGAAGGTATCGCGACCGTCGCGCGGCGTGCGGGAAATTCCCAAAGACTGACGGCTTCGTCCGCGCCCTGTTGGCCAGGCCCGTCTGTTGTCTCCCGACGTTGGGAAACATCTGCTGGAAGTGGAAGACCTGTTGCAGAAACACGCTTTGCTGGAGAAGGACGTCGCCCTGCAAGCGGACCGGGTCCGCAACGCCGGCGCCGCCGCTCTCAAGTTTGCCGACGGAGAAAGTAAGTTCGATACTTAGCCTGTATTGCAACTGGGTACGGGCGCATATCAGATTCGGATCCATTTTCTGCATTTACGGTAAAAAAATGTATTGGTACTGTTGATTTTACGCTGTACGTTTCGTAATTGCAAAAGTTTCAATACAGTTTTTTACTGGAAATGTAGAAATTGTGTCACGCGCACCGACGCTGTAAAAAGAGATTGATGTTTTTACAGTAAAGTATTGGCAAACATTGCATTTTACAATTATGAAATGTACTGCGTAAAATCAACAGTATCACTACAATTATTCACAGTGGATGTCGAAAATGTGCTAGCGTTTTTTACAGTGAAAACAACTCTGCAAGCAGTAGTGATAGCACGTCACTGAAGTGCTCCCACTGTGAGACTTTGAAAAAAAACCTTATGAAGGAGGTTAAAAACCAAGTCTTGTGCCATTTCCCCGGCGAGGGTCAGAGCATAAGCCTGGAAAAAGGAAAAAAAACCTTACGAAGGAGGGTAAAAAAAACAAGTCTTCCGCCATTTCCCCAGCGAGGGTCATAGCATAAGCCTGGAAAAAGGAAAAAAACCTTACGAAGGAGGGTAAAAAAACAAGTTTTCCGCCATTTCCCCAGCGAGGGTCTTAGCATAAGCCTGGAAAAAGGAAAACGCCTTATGAAGGAGGGTAAAAAAAACAAGTCTTCCGTCATTTCCCCAGCAAGGGTCTTAGCATAAACCTGGAAAAAGGCAGACGGGTCACATGGTCAGAAATTCGGCGACGGCGCGAATGACGGATCCCCCCCGGCTCCTCCGGCAGGTTACAAGCCGTGCGACCCCCAGGTGATCCGCGATCGGGTGGAGCACCTGGAGCTCTGCTACCAGGAGCTGCTGGCCCTGGCCGCCCGGCGCCGGGCCCAGCTGACGCAGTCTCGCCGCTTCTGGAGCTTCTTGCGGGAGGCGGCCGAGCTGGAGTGCTGGATCAGGGAGAAGGAGAACATCTTCTCCTCGCTGGACTACGGCAAGGACCTGACCGGCGCGCTGCTGCTGCAGAGCAAGCACAGCGCCTTCGAGGACGAGCTGGCCGCCCGGCAGGCCAACCTGCGACAGGTCGAACTCCGAACGGGGCTTTTTTTCCCATAATGCCATAAAAATTACTTACTATTGTGAAATACAACGAGCGTTATTTCCGTTTTGCTCTTTTTTAGCATTTAGCCTACAAGTACATTTAAACGTATTGGCATCATGGGAAAAAATACTGACAATGACAAAACCATAAAAATGTCTTGTGAATGAATTGTTTATTTCCTCATTTTTGAATATAGTACAATGCACGCCAAATACTTTTCTTTCTTATTTGCGCACGCACATGTCGAAACTGTGGCATTATGGGAAAGATGCTAGGTTTTTAGCGGTTAGCCTACAAGTAAGGTCAAACATTTGCATACATATACTTGTACTCATATATACTTGTAGACTGAATGTTAAAAATGTCTTTTTTTCCCATAATGCCAGTCGTGTGCATATACTCGATGGCATTATGCGCAAAAATGCTACATTTACAAACATATTTGCATATATATATATATATATATATATATATATATATATATATATATATATATATATATATATATATACTTCTACATAAATACTTGTGGACTAAACGCTAAAACATTTTTCCCATAGTGACTTATTGAAATTTTTTGTTTATTTCCCATGGCATTATGGGAATTTTTTTGTGATTTTAGCATTTGAAGTACAAATACAGATATTCATATCTGTTTAACCCTTTGCAGTATTTTGTCCCATCCTACATTTCCCATCAAAGGGAAAGCATTAAAAGAAGGCAGTGGGGAGCTGAAATTTCACCCATACGGTGACGCCATGTTGAACGTCAACTTGTTGCGCCCGCCACCAGGAGCGTTCCAACCGTCGGCTAAAACACCGCGAGAGTCGCCAGAATACCGCACAAGGGTTAAATACGTTAAAATGCGTCTGCGAATACATTCAAACGTACTCGCTGATACGTTCAAACGAGTTTGCCGATGAAAAGCCTTTCCTCGAAAGAAAAATAACTATCCTTCAGGTCCTGACGGAGGGCGGCGCCATGATCCAGGAAGGCCACTTCGGGTCGCCCCAGATCCAAGAGAGCACGGACGGCGTGGAGCGGCAGTGGCGGCAGCTGGAGGAACTGGCGTCCTTCCGCAAGCAGAACCTGCAGGACACGCAGAGCTTCTTCCAGTTCCAAGGGGACGCCGACGAGCTGACGGCCTGGCTGCTGGACGCCAAGCGGCAGATGGGCGGCGAGGACGCCGGCCACGACGAGTACACCACCCGCCGGCTCCTGCGGCGCCACGACGACCTGCGCAACGAGGCGGCCAAGACGGCCGCCACGGTGGACGCGCTGTCCAGGCAGGCCAACGCCTTGCCCGAGGAGCTGCTCAACACGCCCGACGTCCAGCGCCGCCTCAAGGCCATCAAGGAGCTCTTCATGGAGCTCATGGCTCTGGCCGAGGTCAGGCAGAAGAAGCTGGAGGACGCCATGGCCGTCTACACCATCTTCAGCGAGACGGACGCCTGCGAGCTCTGGATGGGCCAGAAGGAGACTTGGCTGGTGGACTTGGACGTGCCCGACAAGCTGGAGGACTTGGAAGTGGTCCAGAATAGGTAAAAAAACAAAAAATCTCACGACTTTTATACAGATAAAGTTCCTCAAGCTACGTCAAACTGTTGCCTTGGCGGGCGCCAGAGGGGTATTTTTGTCCAACTGAAGTCCCTCAACACTTCAAATTGCTTTTTGGCGCCAAAGAGCAAACTTTATCTAAACTTGCCTCCAGGTTGAGCATTCTGGCTCAGGATATGACTAACGTTCAGTCGAGAGTGGATGATGTCAACAAGGCGGTGAAACAGCTGGAGGACAGCAGACACCCACAGACCAAGGAGGTCAAGGAATGCCAGATGAGACTCAATACAAGGTGATTTTTGAAAATCAAAATTATGAAATATATTCTTTCACGGATTCAGTAACAACGAAGGAAGACAAGAGGCTTTAGATTATTGTTGCTCGCGAGGAGAACGGACAGAGATGTGAAGTTACAGTCTCTTATCGCTCTGACCCCACATCCCGTCGCCCTAACCCTAACCCAAAGCACACATGGCGGCGACGCGGCAATCAACACACAATAGTGTTATACTATTTTCTTCTCCAAAAACACAAGGCCATCCACGGATCATTCTGTCCTGTAGTCAGGTCACGGTGTCTCTCCTCTTCTTGTGCTTGTTCCTTCCACATGATTGAAGCTCTACAGTACAATAAGAGTGAATATGAGTTGACTTATTCTAACAAGAGCATTCGGAGAACCAACACTTGACCGTTGTTCTAGGTGGGATGCCTTCAAGGCCATGGTGGAGGACAAGAAGCACAAGGTGGACTCGGCGGTCAGCCTGAACAACTACGGCCTGGAGTGCGAGGAGACGGTGGCGTGGATCCGAGACAAGACCCGCGTCATCGGGTCCACGCAGGACCTGGGCAACGACCTGGCCGCCGTCATGACGGTCCAGAGGAAACTGTACGGCATGGAGCGCGACTTGGCCGCCATCGAGTCCAAGCTCCACCTCCTGAGGGCCGACGCCGACCGCCTGGCCGCCGAGAACCCGGACGACGCCCCCGGGATCTTGGCCCGCCGGGCCCGGCTGGACGAGGCCTGGGACGAGCTGAGGAACACCCTGAAGGACTGCGAGGACTCTTTGGGCGAGGTCAGCAAGCTGCAGACCTTCCTGCAGGACCTGGACGACTTCCGCTCCTGGCTCTTCCGGGCTCAGAAGGCCGTGGCCTCCGAGGAGATGCCCGCCTCGCTCCCCGAGGCCGAGGAACAGCTGAGCCTCCACGACGCCGTGCGCGACGACATCGACAACCACTGGGAGGACTTCCGCGGGATCAGGGATACCGGGGCGCAGGTCACTCAGGGCCAAGAGGACGACCCCGAGTACCAGGAGTTGGAGCAGACGCTGGGCGACCTGGACCGGGGGTGGTACGAGCTCCAGAAGATGTGGGACAGACGCAAGAACTTCCTGGACCAGTGCTTGGGCTACCAGCAGTTCCTGAGGGACGCCAAGGCCGTCGAGGCCATCCTCAACAACCAGGTCAGGGAAAAGGCTCCATCAAATACTCATTCTGCTTTACCGCCACCTTCAGGACTGGAGTGCAAGTGCGCTGTCCGGCTCGTGTTTTATTTTTTTTAATCGAATAAGATAGGATGTAGGATTTAGCCTACATTTGCAAATATTTCCTGGCAAGTGTTTTTCTGACCACGCCCGTTCGTTTGCAGGAGTACACGCTGGCCCACGTGG
This sequence comes from Hippichthys cyanospilos, assembly GCF_059441005.1. Classification (NCBI taxonomy): domain Eukaryota; kingdom Metazoa; phylum Chordata; class Actinopteri; order Syngnathiformes; family Syngnathidae; genus Hippichthys; species Hippichthys cyanospilos. Next base: position 2,180,760 of record NC_142382.1, read on the forward strand.
ACAACCCCGACACCCTGGACGGGGCCGAGCAGGCCCTGAAGAAACACGAGGACTTTTTGAGCACCATGGAGGCCAACGAGGACAAGATTGACGGCGCCCTCCAGGTGGGCAGACAGCTGGTGGACGGCGGCAACTTGTATGCGGCCAAAGTGCAGGACAAAATGGACTCCATCGGTGACAGGTTCGTACCCCACTCGGCACATTTACCGGCCGGACTGGCCGTATGAAAAATAATACATTTAAAAAATCCAGTCGATTTGATGACATCGAAGGTGTTTTTTTCGTTTGTTTTGCTAGGCTAGCAATAAATCGCAATCATTTCCATTTCCTGTTTCATGATTTGCAGTTCCCCACCTGATATAAATGTGCTTTTTTTAAAATTTTGAAACCCAGAATGCATTTTCTAAACTTTTTTTTTTGCAGAAATTTGCGTACAGTAATTCCAAATGGTTTACATTTAGGTCCAATCGATATTAAGAAATTTGAGGTGTTCACTCATTTTTTTAATCCATCTTTAGGGGAGGCTATATTGACACTTGTTGTCCCCTGAAAATGACATCATAGTTGCTAAAGGCTAATCACAACCAATCACAAACCTGTTTTCTGAGTTTAGTCATGTGACATTTGCTAGCTAAGCTACGATTGATCGTTAACATTAGTAATTGTGATGTCATTTCCAGTGGGCTGCAAAATGGCACCCCCCCCCGCCCGCCAAGATAAAATAAAAATCAAGTAGACTATTTTATCTTATGTTCTTTGTGCGTCTAAAACATTATTATGATTGTGTGTATGTGTAATATGAATTAAATCTGCCACTTGCTGTCCCCTGAAAATGACATCATAGTTGCCGAGGGCTCAAAAACCAATCACGACGCACCTGCTTTCTGAGTTTGGTCCCGTGACATTCGCTGAGCTGTGATTGGTCATTAACCTGAATAAGGTTGATGTCATTTCCAGGGGACAGCGAAAGGCAAAATGGCCGCCTCGTGAGACGGATTAAAGAACAAGTAGATTTTGCTGCCACAAATTTTGTGTTGGTTTCCAGACCTTGTATTTTAGACGAGAATTTCCCCTGTAAAATCGCGCTTGGTGCGAGGTTTTATCGTCATTTTGAAATGCGTCTCCTCGCAGAAGCATCCTGGATGCTTTTCCTCGCCCATTAACTCCCACAATGCATCTGAGCATGCAGGTTCCAGCTCTAATGGATATCGATTCACTTAAAAAACGAGAGTACGCGCTCCGGTTTCTGCGCGAGGTGCATTTCTGAAACTCGAGCCCGTCTCTGCAGGAATGGAAAAACCCCCGAAAGAACTTTGCGTTTTGACCTTTAGGCACAATCGAAACAAAGCCAGAGCCCAGGAGGTGTCGGAGAAACTCCGAGACAACCGAGACCTGCGGCGCTTCTTGCAGAACACCCAGGATGTGAGTCGGATCTTCTGGTCGTCGCCGGCCGAGCGTTTAAGCGTCCTTTGACCCCGGCTGCTTTCCGTCCGGTCCCAGCTGACGGTGTGGATCAATGAGAAGATGCTGACGGCTCAGGACAGGTCCTACGACGAGGCCAGGAACCTGCACAGCAAGTGGCTCAAGCACCAGGCCTTCATGGCCGAGCTGGCCTCCAACAAGGACTGGCTGGACAAAGTGGACCAGGTACTCGGTGACACTGGAGCTGGCATTCTGATTTTGAATTTGTTGTTAAGCTAGTTAACGGAATCATACAAAGACGAGATCGAAAGTTGCAGCCTAATAAGGAAGTTCTGTAGAATAGACTAAGAAATCTGGAAATTTTGATGCAGGTCCAGTTTCCTCAACTAAGAAGAAAAAAGTACTTGCAAGAGGCAAGAGACTGCCTTGTTAGCCGTTTGCTGGTTAGCAAATTGGCTAGCTTGACAAGACAATCAAAAATTTTCAGCAAAATTTGTAAAAAAATAGGGCCAAGTGGGAAATTTTGAAATTTTAATTCAGAATTGTTACCTGGCAAGAAACAAAACTGAGTTGGGAGTACGCGATTGGCTGTTTGCTAGTTAGCAAGACGGCTAGCTTGGCGAGAATCAAACATTTCTAGAAAAATTTGTAAAAAAGCGCAAAGTGAGAAATTTTGATTCAGATTGTTAGCCATTTGCAGGTTAGCAAATCTGCTAGCTTGACAAGACGAAAAGGAATTTCCAGCAAAAATTGGAGGGTTAGAGGAAAAAATCTTGAAAGTTTGATGATCCTGTTGCCTTATTACTTGTTTAATTCCCGGCAAGAATCAAAAATATAAGGCTCGACATTTTTTCGTCAGCCATTTGCTGATTAGCACGTTTGCTAGCTTGATGTGACGCTAAAATTTTAGAGGCGCGATGTAGCCGCAAACGAAGGAATCTTTCCATTTTCAGGAGCTAGTTCATTTTTATTATTATTAGAAATGTGTGTTAGCTCAGTTAGCCTAGCAGTTTTCTAGTTAGCGAGTCAACATTCCAATGGTCAGGAGGGGCAGGAGCTCATGGCGTCCAAGCCCGAGTTCGAGCCGGTGGTGCGGGAACGCCTGGCCGCCCTCCACCGGCTGTGGGAGATGTTGGAGTCCACCACGCAGGAGAAGGCCCGACTGTTGTTTGACGCCAACCGCTCGGAGCTGTACGACCAGAGCATGGCGGACATCAGGAAGTGGCTGGGCGAGCTGCAGCAGCAGCTTCAGAGCTCGGCCGCCGACGGCGGCGGCAACGGCGAAGACATCAAAGACCTGACCAACGCGAATATCCTGCTCAAGAAACATCAGGTGGGACTCCTGACGTAAATGATTACTTTTGACGCGTTGTCGCCATCGGGGTGAAATTTCAGCTCCCTGGTGTCTTATCTCAGTGCTTTTCCTTCGATGTGAAGATCCAAAGATTGGACGAAATACCGCACAAGGGTTCAAATACATCAAAATGTGTCTTTGAAGACCAGGAGAAAGGGTTCTTATCTAGTTCATTTTTGAACTCGGTGAGCAGGCGATGGAGAACCAAGTCCGCGATCGCGCCCGAGAACTGGAGGAGCTGCAGGAGGCGCTGAGGACGCACGGCGCCGGCGGGCGAGACGAACAGCAGCTCGGACAACCCGAGCTGGAGGCGGAGCAGCAGAACCTGCAGGTCCAGTTCCAGCAACTTATGGCGCCGCTCTCACAACGCAGGAGCAAGCTGGAGGCGGCCCGGGCCGTGCATCAGTTCTACAGGGACCTGGCCGACGAGCTGGTGAGGTTCAAGATCTGAAATCAAATCTTATTGATTTGGGTTTTTTTTTGTCTCGGGAGGGATTTCCTGAGCTTTGGTTTTTCAGCTTTGGATCGAGGAGAGGATGCCGCTGGCGCTGTCGGAAGATCACGGCAACGACCTGCAAACGGTGCAGATGCTGCTCAAGAGGAATCAGGTAACCAAGATGTCGGCAACCAAGAAAAATACCTTTCTACACGCCATTGATTGAATGTCAGGTTTTCGCCGTATGAAAAAATGAGAAATGGTTTCAAAACCATTCACGCACATACAAAATGTACAAAAATATATACAAAAATATTGAAAATCAATATAAAATATACAAAAATATAGCCTATTGCTACAAAAGTGTGGTTTGTGTTATTCTGCTAGAAAGCCTACTGAAATATCTTTAAATGCTTTATATGTGTTATTTTTTATTATTTTATTATTTCTTAATTTATTTATATTGCTCTCATTTATGTGTGCGATATATAATGTGTGTGAGTGTGTATGTATACAATTTATATATCGTACGTATACGTATGTAAGTACAATATATGTATGTATAATATATGTTTATAAATTGGTCAAAAATATTAAAAAAAAAAATGAAAATGTCTTAGCCTTGACTACAATAATTTGAGTCTTAAAATGTTACCTATAAAATCAATCATTCTATAAATATTTTTTTTACTGTTACAATTTATACAAAAACTGCAAGTTGATTGATTTTTCGATAAAAATGCCTTTAAATATATTCCTGTGTGTACAAAATACAAAATACGCCTAAATTTGCCGGCGCAGACGCTGCAGAGGGAGATCGACGGCCACCAGCCCCGCGTGGACCAACTTCTGGAGCGAGGGCGGCGGATGGCGGCGGCGGAGGTCCGAGAGGGTCCCGGGGCCGGAGGGGGCGGTCCCGGGGCCGGAGGGGGCGGGCCCGAGGCCGGAGGGGGCGGGCCGGATGCCGCAGGGGGCGGGCCCGAGGCCGGGCGGCTGGCCGGGCAGCTGCGGCGGCTGGAGGAGGCGTGGCCGCGCCTGCGCCAGCAGATGGAGCGGCGCAAGGACCGTCTGGACGCGGCGCACCGGGCGCAGCAGTTCTACAACGACGCCGACGAGGCCCAAGCCTGGATCGGCGAGCAGGAGCTCTACGTCATCGCCGAGGAGAAGCCCAAGGTACGGCGAGGGTACCTCATGCGCGCGCGCCCCTGCTCAAATGCCGCCTTTTTGGGGACACGCCACCTTTGACCTTGTATAACCCAAGAGGAAACTAAACTACGTTAAAATAGAAGGTAGAAGTGAAATGACTCGGTTGCAGAAGTAGCAAGTAACGTCACTATAGTAATAATGCTTAGATTTCTATCCAAAATCTCTGAAAATTGAAAATATTTTACACATTCAGACACTTAAAAAATGCAATTTTCTATACCAGTACTCAATTGAGTAGTCACCGATACTGGTAATGAAGTACCGATACCACTTGCTCTCCTGATACACAAAATGGTACTGCATGAAATAATAATAATACATTCTAAAATACTGAGATAATATAAAATAAAGACATAATAATTATTACTTAAAGTACTTAACAAGAAGAAACAATACAAATATTTTTTTTTACATAACATATTTTGACATTAAAAATAGCAAATAATTACATAAACATAACATCATAACAACATAATAAATATGTATTGCTTATCATTTGTTTTATATGAAAAAATACCCAGTTAATAGCAATTAAAAAACACTGAATAATAATTGTAATAATTTTTTTATGTTAACATTTTAAAAATTAAAAAAAATGTGCTTCCTGTCTTTTTTTGCGCAGGACGAGCAGAGCGCCATGCTGAGTCTCAAGCGCCACAACATGGTCAAGCAGGCCGTGGACGACTACGCCCGCTCCATCCGCAACCTGTCGGAGCGAGCCCAGAACATGTTGGCCGAGGAGCATCCCGACGGGTCCGCCCCCTCTCCCCGCCCTCGCTCCCGCCCGCCGGACGCTTCATGGGCTCTTTTTCGCCGCAGCGAGAAGATCATCCGGCGCCAGGGCCAAGTGGACAAGCAGTACGCCGGGCTGAGCGAGCTGGCCGAGGACCGGCGCCGGAAGTTGGAGCACGCCTACCGCCACTTCCTGCTCAACCGCGAGGTGGAAGATCTGGAGCAGTGGATCTCCGAGCGCGACGTGGCGGCCTCCTCGCAGGAGATGGGCCAGGACCTGGACCACGTCACGGTACGCTCGCCCAAACGCTGTCCCCCGGTTGGTTCGCGTTCCGGTTTCCTGTCGAAAAAAAACTGAGGAACGTCTGCTAGCTTAATGCTAACGCACAAGGTGAAAGTCCATAGACAGGCTAACAGAATTAGCATCAGAATTGCAGCAGGCAGTTAGCAAAGAGAAAATTGACCGTTTCAAGTGGGTTTTTCTTGACAGAATTCGGATTTGACTCACAAAGCGCACTTTTTGGTTTATTTAAAAAAGATGTTCTAGTAGGCTTTTTCTGACATTTTTTGGATTAGCATTACAATGGCCAATTTTTAATTTTTTTTACACACTAAATTTAAATGTTCTAGTAGGCTTTTCTTGACATATTTTAGATTAGTGTTACAAAGCAAAATTTTTGAAAAACATCAAATTTAGATGTTCCAGTAGGCCTTTTCTGCCATTTTTTGGATTGACTACATACCGCAACTAGTTTAAATAATTTTTTTAATTATTTGTGCATACGTTCTTTGGTCTTATTTTCAATTGAAAGGTGTATAATTGTATATAATTGGTCGTTTTAGGTTCTTATTTCTCAGGGAAATAGGTGTAAAAAAATCTATGCATATAATTCTGTAGCGTGTAACTGATGTTGCGCTGGGCGCGGCAGCTTCTGAGGGACAGATTCCGGGAGTTTGCGCGGGAGACGGGCGCGCAGGGCCAGGAGCGGGTGGACGCCGTCAACCGGACCATCGACGAGCTGATCAAGGCGGGCCACGGCGAGGCGGCCGCCATGGCCGAGTGGAAGGACGCCATCAACGAGAGCTGGGCCGACCTCCTGGAGCTCATCGACACGCGCGCCCAGCTCCTGGCCGCCTCCTACCAGCTGCTCAAGTGAGACCCGCGCGAAACGCCACGGACGGGCGACGAAGTGGTAACGGCTGGCTCTTCAAGGTACTTTGAGGACGGCAAGGAGCTGGTGGTCCAGATCCAGGACAAGCAGAAGGAGCTTCCGGAAGACGTCGGCGAAGACTTCAGCAAGGCCGAGTCCTTCCACAGGATGCACGCCGCTTTCGAACGCGACATCGCCTCCCTGGGAAAGCGGGTAAGAGCCACCTTTGCCGACACGCTGCCCCCTGGTGGACATCCTAATAAAATATAAGGAAATATGTAACACGCGTTTTTGAATTCTCCATTGGAAATGACTGGGAATTTTGGTGGGAAAAATGTTCAGTTGCGGGAAAACCGCCAAGGTTAGGAATGAGAAAAATAATAGCATGGGAAACGTGAATTTTTAAAACATGTTGTCATTGGAATGGTTTGAATCAGTCAAAAAATGTGGAAGTAGATTAATTTTGAAATATGACAAAATAAATGAATATAACTGTAAAAATAAAGCATTTACTTCTTTAGAGATAAAAGTAAAAAATAGAGTATTAATACCATGTAGTGTATCGGTCCGATACGGTCCTTATTTCAAGGTATCGAGTCTTTTAAAGTATGCTGATACCAGCCACCGATACCCGCGGCAAGTAAGAAATAAAATCTTGACTTTTAATTTAATGAAATATATAAGACATTTTTGAATTCCCCATTGGAAGTGACATTTAATTACCGACGTAATTGGAATGCGGGTCATCAGGTGGAGCAGCTGCAGGAGACGGCGGGGCAGCTGCGCGCCCAGTACGCGGGCGAGCGAGCCGAGGGCATCCAGGAGCAGGAGCGGCGGGCCGCCGAGGCCTGGAAGGCGCTGCTGGACGCCTGCGACGGCCGGCGCAAGCAGCTGCTGGACACGGCCCAGAAGTTCCGCTTCTTCACCATGGTGCGCGACCTCATGGCCTGGATGGAGAGCATCGGCCAGCAGATCGACACCCAGGAGAAACCCCGGTAAGAAGAGGGAGGATTTTCAAAAAGGCTCGTCAACAAACGGAGGGTTGCTAGGGTTTTAAACAAGCGTTCGGGTTTCAAATTAGGGTTTGAAATTATGCTTAACGTTTCAAAACAGGGTTTTAAATTAGGGATGAAGTTTGAAAGTAGAGTTTCAAACAAGTGTTCGGGTTTCAAATTAGGGTTTGAAATTATGCTTAACGTTTCAAAACAGGGTTTTAAATTAGGGACGAAGTTTGAAAGTAGAGTTTCAAATAAATGTTCAGGTGTCAAATTAGGGTTTGAAATTACGAAACAAGGTGTTAAACTTGGGATGAAGTAGGCTTTGAATCAAAGTGTTGGGGTTTTGAATTACGGTTAAAGTTTCAAAACAAAGTTATTAACCGAGGTTTCAAAGTAGGGTTTGAATCAAAGTAGGGTTTGAAACAAGTGTTGCGGTTTTAAATTAGGGTTAAAGTTTCAAAACAAAGTTATTAACCGGGGTTTCAAAGTAGGGCTTGAAACAAGTGTTGGGGTTTTAAATTAGGGTTAAAGTTTCAAAACAAAGTTATTAACCGGGGTTTCAAAGTAGGGTTTGAATCAAAGTAGGGTTTAAAACAAGTATTCGGGTTTTAAATCACGGCTAAAGTGTCAAAACAAGCTTTTAAACTAGGACTAGGGTTTCAAATTAGGGTTTTAAACTCTCTTTCAAAGTAGGGTTTTAAGTCAATGTTAATGTTTCAAACATTAAACATGATGACGTACCGTCTCTGAGCCTTATCCACGCAAATCGCAAGTGTGGCATACGCCTCACCCTTCGGTGTTTTTTTCCAAGTCCGCGTTTGTCCCGACAGGGACGTGTCGTCGGTGGAGCTTCTGCAGAAGTACCACCAGGGCATCCGCTCGGAGATCGAGGCGCGGGGCGTCAAGTTCGGCGAATGCAACGACCTGGGCGCGGAACTTCTCGCCCGCAAGCACCGGGACTCGGCCGAGGTCGGGACCCGAACGCGGTTGGCGCCGTGTCCCTCGCGCTCACGAATCTCTAACCCCCGTCGCGGCGCAGATCGCCCAGAAGATGGCGCAGCTGGAGGACAAACGTCAGGAGACGACGATGAAGTGGGACGATCGCTGGGACTGGCTCCGACTCTGTGAGTGCGACGTAAGTCGCGGCGCCGACTTGGGACGTCATCCCCTGATTCCCGTTTGGGCGCGGCGGCAGTGTTGGAGGTGTGCCAGTTCGCCCGCGACGCCTCGGTGGCCGAGGCCTGGCTGGTGGCCCAGGAGCCGTACGTCAGCAGCAAGGACCTGGGCCAGACGCTGGACGACGTGGAGAAACTGCTCAAGCGCCACGAGGCCTTCGAGAAGTCCACCGCCGCCTGGGAGGAGCGATTCTCCGCCCTGGAACGCCTCACCACCGTACGGCCCCGCGTCCCGCCGCCGTCGGCGCCGCGCCCGAATGACCGACTTTGTCTTGCAGTTGGAGTTGTTGGATCTGAGGAGGCAGCAGCAGGAGATGGAGCAATTTGTGAAAGAGCAACAGCGCTACGATGCGGAGAGCAGGTACGCAACGAAATTTGCTCTCTGACAGGAGAACCGCGCATACATTGTTTAACCGCGTTCTCGGAATCAGGAAAGAAGACACGGGATTCGCAGAGTCTTCACAACTCTTCACGGTAGAAGAAGAAACTTTGGTGAGTTGCTCCCTTCTCCAAATTTTGGGTCTATATTTGTCGTCCAGATCCTGAAGCGACAAAGCAGCCCCAGACCGTCACAACGTACTACCACCGCATTTGATTTTGGTTTGTTTTGGGGAGTTTTTTTTCTTCAAAAGCAAGACAGGCCTTTATGCCAGGCGTGGAGAAAGCTGAAAAACATGCAGGATATCTGGAACAAAAATAAACAAATAAAAAGACAACAACGTACACTGACTGTCAAATGTGATGATCCGGGGCTGCTTTGGCTCTTCAGGACCTGGACACACATGAAACACATGAAGGAAAAAAAAATATTGAAGTATTTGGAAGTTTTTTTCGAGCGACGACAACGTTTCAGCATTCAAATCAGGACTCTGACTTGGGTACCCCAAAACATATTTTTAAGGTGTTCAAAAGATGTTTTTAAACTGCTAGCCAAACATTCTCCTTCAAAATGATTAGATACAAAGCAATATATATGCCACCATTTTATCACAGCATCTCGGCCAGGTCCTGAAGAGCCAAAGCAGCCCCGATAAATAAATATATGTAGACATACGCTTTCACGATGGGCATTGGAAAAAAGTAGAAACGTTAAATTCGTATCCCGGCGTATTTTCTAGTCCGGGATGGCGGAGCCCAGTTCGGGCATCCCGGAAGGGACCGGCGCGGGATCGGAAATCCGGGAGAGCGGCTCCCTGGAGCTGGAGGCGTCCGTCTCAACGGCCCCGAAGGCCGAGTGGGAGGAGCCCGGGCGGGAGGAGCCGGAGCGGGCGGCCACCTTGCCCTCCGAGGCGCTCCAAGCCCCGACGGTACTGCTGGAGGGAATGCTGGCTCGCAAGCGGGATGTGGGAGGAGCCGGGAAGAAGGCCTCCAGTAGGTAAGACGCTCCTGCTGGCATTTCGGGGCCCGGTTATCCTAAGCTGCGGCGCGAGCTGGCCTTTTCCGCAAAGAAGAATTGATCTTGACTGACAAATGACAAAAAAAAAAAAAATACAACATGATGAAAAAAAATTTTGTTTTGAAGCATAAAAGTGTCAAAATGCGCGCGTCCCTTTTTGGGCAGATCGTGGAACAACTTGTACTGCGTTCTGAGGCCCGGGCGCCTCTGGGCCTACAAGGACGCCAAAAGCTGGGGTCAAGGGGCCACCTTTCACGGCGAGGAGCCCGTGGCGCTGGCCAACGCCTCCTGGGACCTGCTGCCCAACTACAAGAAGAAGAAGCACGTGGCCAAACTGCGGTGAGTCAGTCGCGCCAGACCAAACCCGGTAGTCCGCCGCAAAATCTGCCCTTTATGATTTTGATTTTTTTTTTGCTCTTTCTCAGTCTTGAGGATGGCAGTGAATATTTGTTCCAGTGTAAGGACGAGGTAAGCCTCAAAAATATTTCCTCGCTGGTATGGGAGTTAAAACATGTCTCATTTTTTGCAAAATGGCCACCACGCCATCTTTGCTGGTGGCCATTTTGACACTTGTCACAGAGGCTCGCATGTTCGTATTTTCATACATATATTTTTTTTACCGGATATATATGTAAGTATATATGTGTGTATATATGCTTTATTATAAAATATTATGGGTGTTTTTATTTGTAATTTTTTTTTTTAAATAACGATTATGTATAGTAAGGGATTTCGTTTTTTTAAATTAAAAAATGACTTTGTATAGTATGTTTTTTTAATTAAAAAATGACTTTGTATAGTACGTTTTTTTGTTTTTTTTAATTAAAAAAATAACTTTGTATAGTAATTTTTTAAGTTTGTATAGGAAGGTGTTTTATTTTTGTTTTTAGAATGTATAGTAAGTTTTTTTTTAAATAACGATTATAGTAAGGCTTTTAAAAAAAAAACGACAGTCTTTAGTAAGGCGTTTTTTGCCAAAAAAAAACAGTCTATACTTGGGCTTTTTTTTGTTGCAAAAACTAACAGTCTATATATAGTAAGGCTTTAAAAAAAAAAACGACAGTCTTTAGTAAGGCGTTTTTTGCCAAAAAAAACAGTCTATACTAGGGCTTTTTTTTGTTGCAAAAACTAAGTCTGTAGTAAGGCTTTTTTAAAAAAAACAGACAGTCTTTAGTATGGCGTTTTTTGCCAAAAAAAAACAGTCTATACTTGGGCTTTTTTTTGTTGCAAAAACTAACAGTCTATATATAGTAAGGCTTTAAAAAAAAAAACGACAGTCTTTAGTAAGGCGTTTTTTGCCAAAAAAAACAGTCTATACTAGGGCTTTTTTTTGTTGCAAAAACTAAGTCTGTAGTAAGGCTTTTTTAAAAAAAACAGACAGTCTTTAGTATGGCGTTTTTTGCCAAAAAAAAACAGTCTATACTAGGGCTTTTTTTTGTTGCAAAAACTAACAGTCCATAGTAAGGCTTTTAAAAAAAAACGAAAGTCTTTAGTAAGGCGTGTTTTGCCAAAAAAAAAACAGTCTATACTAGGGCTTTTTTTTTTTGCAAAAACTAACAGTCTATAGTAAGGCTTTTAAAAAAAAAAACCGACAGTCTTTAGTAAGGCGTTTTTTGCCAAAAAAAAACCAGTCCATACTAGGGCTTTTTTTTTTTTTTGTAAGGGTATAGTAAGGGATTTTGTTTTTTTATATTAAAAAATGACTTTGTATAGTACGTTTTTTTTAATTAAAAAATGACTTTATATAGTATGTTTTTTTGTTTTTTTTATTAAAAAAATGACTTTGTATAGTAATTTTTAAGTTTGTATAAGGTGTTTTATTTTTGTTTTTAGAATGTATAGTAAGATAAAAATAAATGAATAAATAAATAAATTAATTAATTAATTAATAATAATTATTAATTAATAATTAATAATTAATAATTTTTTAACTTGTAAGCCTTTTTTTGTTTACGTTATAATAAAATAGTAATAGTGTTTATTTAAAATAATGACCATGTATAGGTTTTTGTTGTTGTTTTATTTTAAAACAACAACTACTTCTTGTACTTTTCAGGACGAGCTTCAGCGCTGGAGCCAGGCCATGGCCAAGGCCCTGGGATCGCCCGCCGGCGAGGAAGAGGCGGCGGAGGGGCCCTCGGGGGCCAAGAGCCAAAGCCTGCCCCCCCCGGCCTCCACGTCCTCCTCGGCCTCGCCCGGCCCCCTGGCCAAGAAAGACAAGGAGAAGAAATTCAGCCGCTTCGCCAAGAAGAAGTGAGACGGCGTCGCCGCGGCAACGGCTTTCCGTCCGTTACCAACTGCTTGTATTTAAGCCAACACATTCTATTGTTTCTTTTTTTTTTTCCTTGAATGAAAGCACAGGAACGCTCGTGTCACAATCAACCAAAGATTTTTTTTTTTTTGTCGCATGTATGACAAATTTCTGTTTGTGAACTCGAATGATACTGTGCTCACGCTATTCAATTGGACATTTTCGCCTTTATGATCAAATTTTTTGAATGAAAGATTGTGTGGATAGTTCATTGAACGGCCAGGGAAAAACAAAGATTTTTACAGGATTTTTTTTCCCCCCGTTTTTTTTCTTTTCCGAACTCCAAAAAAAAAGTGAAAATGTTCTGAAAAACACCCGAAATTTTACCTATTTGTTTGATAAAACGCCTTTTTTTCTTGAGTCAAAAGTGTTAAACAACAATTTTCTCAAGAAAAAGAAACTTGATCCCGAAAATGACGATTTTATGGGTGATTATTTACCTTGTAACATGGAACTTGCTGGGTCCGTTTTCACAAAAATAAAAACTTGTATTATTCTGGGTCTTCAACGTTTGTGCATTTATCATCACTTCGTTTGCAAAAAAGGAATGTTGAGGGTTAAGCGAAATTTTTCAAAAGCGCAGAAAGGCCCGATGCGTCTTCCGACCGCTAAGAGGCGCTGTTGCAGAGCTGATTAACAAGCCGGTTGCCTTGGATTTGTTGACGTCGCTATGCCAAGATGGCGTCGTTGACGCTGTGACATTTTGCCTGTTAGAGCCTAGAAAAAAGTACAAGCACATCTTGTTGAGTCACTTGGTTTATTTTCTACTTCAAATTTTTTGATTTGAATGCAAACACTTACTATACGTTGTCTTTTTCTGGAAGGAAAAAAAAAACACCTTTGGTAAAATACACTCAACTATACATGGTTGTTTTAGTTGTAAAAGGTCGTTTTTGGGGATGTAAAATGGTTTACAGGGACATATATTTGTTTTCATAGTCTTTTGGGCAAAATAATGTGAACCTCCCGCCGCCTTTGTACACATGCTCATGAGTTGTAAAAAAATACAAAAAAACCTTTACAACTATATTTTGTGAAGAAAAAAAAACAACCTATCTATCTAGAATCTAGATAAGCAAGAAAGCAAGATCTAGATTCTAGATCGAGTATTAACAGGCTCTCAGATCTATCTAGATTGATTCTAGATCGAGTATTAACAGGCCGATAGATCATTCTAGATAGAGTATTAACAGGCTCTTTGATCTATCTAGATCGAGTATTAACAGGCTCTTCGATCTATCTAGATCGAGTATTAACAGGCTCTTCGATCTATCTAGATCGAGTATTAACAGGCTGTTAGATCTATCTATCTACATCGAGTATTAACAGGCTGCTAGATCTATCCATCTATCTAGGTCGAATATTAACAGGCTCTTAGATCTATCTATCTACATCGAGTATTAACAGGCTGTTAGATCTATCGATCGATGGATAGAACAGATGGCAGTTTTGCTATTTGTGCATCAAATGAAAAAGCTTGTTCAGATGACACTCAAATGTGGAATATAGCTTTATTACCTGAATACAAACAATTCAACAAACAAAAGATTTGAAAAATTTCCCAACGTTGTGCAGCTGATCTCAGATAAGCCGCGAGCGGCCGAAAGACCCGCCGCCAGCTAACAAAAGGATATCTACATAATCCACTTTCCCTTGGACGTTAGCGGCGTTAGCTGGACGCTAGGACCGAGCGCCTTTTCAATGAAATACCTTTTAAAAGTCAAGGGGATGCTTTCATTCACAGCTCTGCTCCAAGGCAGAATTAAATAATTGAAATTATACACATACAATCATAATTACAGTTAATCGAGGGGGGAAGCCCAAAAACGGGCGCGAGGCCACGTCCACAAAACTTTCCCTGCGTCGTTTCGTTTGTTTCATCAAGGAGTTGGCGTTTTGAAAAAGTGTCTTCAAACTTTTGACCGACCCGGTAACAGCGTTCCGTCTGGCGCTCGCCGTGTTCTTTGCGCGGCTGGGAAAAGTTGCTCCCTAGATGAGTTTGGTCGCTCTCTGGTTGGCTTCGTCGATGCGCAGCTTGTTCATGTCCGCCTGCCGGAAAAACATGAAAAAAAAAGTGAGCAAAACATTGCGGCGCAGGGTGGACGGCCGAAAAGACATTTGAAGAAAATAGCGCAATAAATAATTGAATGAATTCATTGTAATTTGCATGCCGGGCCACTAGTTGGCGCTAAATGCTTTTTGGGCTGAGCTGAAGAACGTGTTTTCGTTTTGTAAGTTTCATTACATGACATTAAAGATACAAATCAGGAGTATTTGGAGTAAAAAAAAAAGAAAAAAAGATGGGGAAAATTTTATGGGGACAAAAAAACCAAAATCTTATGAATAGCTTTTCGTTCATCTCGTCAAAATAAAGCTAGCATCCGAAGAGGATTTTTGCATTTCTGGGAAGGGGGGGTTGGAAAGGGGGCAGAGGTAACATGTGAAGACTTGACATGGCGGCGCAGGCAAGCGAAAGGCGGCTTTGGAGAAAACGGAAGGCTTTTAAGCGCGGAAAACGAGGCACTCGCGGAGGTTACCTTGTCGGTGATGCGGTCGATCTGTTTGTTCTGCTTGTCGATCTCGGCGCCCATGTCCACCGCCATGGATTTCAGGTTGCCGATCAGCCCGCCCACCGCGTTGAGATTGTCCTCCATCTCGTCCTCCCGGGCGTCGTCGGTGATCCTGCCGGCCGGCCGGTCGGGACGGCGGGGTCAGCGCTCTCCGGCCGTCCCCGGCGACGGCGCGCTCACCTCTTGAGGTAGGGTCCGGAAGGCGGCGGCGCCGACTGCGCGTCGACTTGTCCGGCTTGACCGTTGCGAAGGGCGGAGGGTTGCTTGGACACCACTTTGGAAGCGTCGCCGTCGGAGTCGCCGTCCGCTCCCCCGCCGATGCCCCACGTGCGCTTGTATCGCGAGTCGTTCTCGATGGACGTCACCCTGGAAAGGGGCGGAGCCGCGTCACGGGGGGGAGCGGAAAGGGCACGGCAAACGCGCGCCTCCCGTACCTGATCTTTTGGTAATGGCCAAAGGGTCCGCGGCTTGCATGCGAGGGCGGATGTGGCGGTTAGGGCTGTGCGCACATTTGCGACGCTCGCCAACAATAAAAGCTAGACTGTAGGGCTCGCTCCTGTTTATTCATGACGACGACTAAAAAAATAGTTCAATCTTTACCTCGGGGCTTTTGGTGACTGCGGGTAGTTTTGTGGCCACAAATGAGGGAACGCCGTATTCCATCAATTCATCCGACATGATTTTGCGTCAAAGAGTACTGCAATTTTTCATTTGGATTTGGAGTTTATTTACCAATGATTTATAAGTGGTTCTACCAAACAGCACTAATTATCATTGTCATTATTTTGCCAAAGTGAAATCAAAGGTCTTACATGATAATCCAAATCAAATATCTTCCATGAGAGGCGTCAAACTCATTTGACGCACGGAGGAAAACCTATCTCCAAGCGGGTTGGAAGATGAAAACCAAAGTTCCTGACATTGTTTTTTTCTACATCCGATTTATTGATGAATCATGAAAATAACGGGCAGATGAATCCATGAAACGGATGAGTTAAGGGTGCGTACCTATTGCACGGACAGATGCAAAGGCCGCAGCACTTGGAGAGGTCCGACAGGTTCTTCTCGGCCAGCCTCATGTCCTGGTTGATTTGATCCATGCCGTCCTCCACGCGATTCAGCTGCTCTGATAGACCCGCGGGCCGCACCGTGTTAAAAAAAAAAATGGATGCATGAAAATAATACGTGAGTTCAACACGCACCTCCTTGCTGGTCCAACATGACGATGGTTTTGATGCCAGTCTCTTTGCTCTGCGAGTATCAAAAAAAGCAGGAAGTCATAAAGCGGGACACTATAAGTCGACAATTTTTTATTTTTTTTCGGGCTGTTGTCTCACCTCCTCGGCCATTTGCAGCATCCTGCGGGTGCTTTCCAGCGACTGCGGAAAAAAAACCATCAAAAGGTACAGGTTTGATTTGGGGACTCTCCTTTGATGGTATGTGGTGCGTTCAGGTGCTCCGGGTGAGTAAGACCCTTGTGTTTCCATTTTTTTTTTTAGCAAACTACTAAAGCATAAAATGACGTGATCTCTTTGACAGCTTCAATCAAAATTAACCCCGCCCTGCCCCTTACAGAGTATCGGGCTTGGCTAAAAATACACACACACACACACACACACACACACACACACACACAACTGCCCAAGTACTTTTTGAATGTTTTCAGACAATAAATAAATACAACAAATTAAACAAAACAAAAAACAAACACAATTGCCTTAATTTAATTGTTTTTTGATCACCATAAAAAATGAAAAGAAAAAAAAAAAATCCAAGAATTCATTTTCCTTTTTCGGCCATTAAAATGATACCGATCACCGATACTTGGAGTCGATACTCATTTTAGTGTTTAAAAACAAAAACCAACAAAAAAAGAAGAAGAAAATCCTAACAATAAACACAAACTAACTTTTAACAGAAGGCCTTAAAAAGTTCACTACAAATCTGCCAATACTTTTCTACAGCTAATCTAGTCCTCCAAAATTTCATTGAAACGGAAATGTTAAAATTGTGACCTTAGTTTGAATTTTTACCGAAAACGGAAGCGGCCGAGTGTTTGCGCGCTCGCCAGAATTGCTTATACCGTAGTGACTTCGACATTTCAATAAGATTCGTGTGCTGCAAATATCTTCCTATTCTCTCAAGAGGCATCCATTGATACTTAAGTGGTTTCTGACCTCCACTGGGCAGAGCGTGACAAATCAGCCAAGCGGGCGTAGGCAGGAGGAAGGAAAAGAGAGAAAAAGATGACATCGTCGAGCACGCACACACACACACAAAGAGGAAGTGACGCAAAGTGACACGGAATAAAAGTAAGCACAATTGTTCCCGAGCGTGCTTATTGATGGCAGCGAAGGAATTTCGCCTAACTTGGAGAACACGGTTTTTGTGTTGAAAGAGTACCTTTACTGTACTCAACTTTTTTACTTTTTTTCGGAAGAAAAGAAAAAAAAATACCTCTTGATGACATTAAAAGGCTGTTTGGATCGATACCAAGCTCAATTATGAGTTTCAAAGAATATTATCATTCATTTAAATATTAAACTTCTTTTTTTGAATCAAATTGCAACAACAACACTTCAAATACGTTGTTTTGTTGATTTAAAATGAGTTTTTGGATTTATTTTATGAAAATAAAACTTTCTTCATTGCGGAGCGCTCGATTCTCAGTTAGGCGAATTCAAGTAATTACAGAAGACGCAAGTTCCAAAACGTAAACAGCGAAAGCTCTTAATCGAAGCCGTGAAATGTCGAAGAAAGCAAACGTCTCGTCCGTGTTGACGCAAGCCAAGTTAGAAGGACGATTATCAATATTCGCGATCCCCGACTGGGCCGCCGCATTACCTCGTCGGTCACTTGGTTGGCCCTGGCGGCGATCTGCTCCACCGTCATGTTGTCCATGTCGCCGCCGTCCACTTTGGGCTGTCCTCCCGTGGCTCTCAGCTCGATCGTCTGCGGCCTGCCGGGCAGAGGCGCATTGCGGTTGGGTTATTTTGGCTTCGCCCGATGGCGGATTTCCATTAACCGCCATGACGTTTTCTACTGCGGGTTTACATCGCTGGTTTTCCTTTTAAGTCAGACCAGTCCCCTCCAAAAAAAGACGTAGCTTTTATATATATATATATATATATATATAAAATCAACTCTACTACATGAATTTCTCTTGCAAATTTTCATACTTTTATCTATAAAAAAAAAATCAACCTCTACTACAAGAATTTCTCTTGCTATTTTTCATACTTCTAAGTCGTACCAGACAAAAATATCAGTTTTATGCATTTGTTTTAATATGAAAAAAATGAGGGGGGGGCTACTTTGTGGATTTCAGTTACTGCTAGTATTTTTGTGAATGTAACCTCAGCGATAAACCGAGGGAAGACTCAATTCTGGCTCAATTTGTCAGTGGTCACTGATACCAAGTCTCGATACCATTACTACTGTTGATAGATACAATGCTCCGCCTTAAAAAACAAACAAAAGACACCCCGCAGTATTTAAAAACAACAACTATACATCCCAATAGAGCAAAAGTCACTTTTCTAGCCTTGATTGTAAAATAGCCATCGGAGGTGATTCCATACTGATATCTGTGCTACCTGCGATACCTTTAAATAAGGGTGGCATTGCGACAGATACATGTAGAAGTACTCGCCCCTCCCTGAAGAAAATAATCAACAGATTACCCGATGATTAAAACGATCATTTGTTGAAGCTATTTTATCTCAAATATATATTGTGAATTGAATGGCATTGTTAATTAGAGTATCTGTCATTTACAGAGAATCCTTTTATGTATCGTGAATCTTAATTTGGTTGATTACTGCACTTTGTTCACAACCTTGTAATCTATCGTTCATCTACGCCCAACGGGAGCAGAAAGCGCAGTAGTTATTTGCATGAGAAACAATCAAAGGTTCACTTGTGAAGGTCATTCAATTTGTTCCGATTCGCGCATTTGCATTTTTGCTCCCTTACCAGGCTGCCGATTTTTATTTGGCTGACTGTAACACGGCTGGAAATTTTCGAACAAGGAAATAGGTCAAACGCTTTAATTAGCTTTGCTTGAAGAAGTCGTGGGCTTTGAAAGCGGCAACTTCAAACTTAACTCTCGCGAGTACGCGTTCCCTACGTTCATGTTTATGTTATTACAAGGCACATTTCATGTTTTTGCTTTTTACTTGGGGGGACCTGGACTTAGTCAATAATCCATCTTCTGCCATCCCCGCATTTTTTATTCTTTTATGGCTCTTAGTTAACGTTTTCCACGTCTTGTGTGCTTTTACGGCATCGCCGCGGTTTAGCGCCCCGAATGCGCAATCCAGGCCGATTGTGACAGTTGAAAGGCGGTCGCGTGTATTGAAAAGTAATCAAGACTCGACTTGCTCTTCTCGGAGGATGTTCAAAGACGCCCCCGCCCTCCCCCGAGCGGCGCGACGGTTGCCGCGTCTTGGCACACGAACGACAAAAAGTTCTACAAAGCCGACGGCGGCGCGAGGAAACTGCGGAGGAATTCTGCTGCCTCCGCTTCCTTTGCTCGCGTTTCCGCAGAGTCAAAGCTGCAGCGACGGCATTTTGAACGGGAAAAAGCAAAAAAAAAAAAAAGAGCAGCGCTCATCGGGATCATTTACTTTTCGACGTGGATGAAAGAAATAGAAAAATTCTTGAAATGTGTCAAAGAAAATCATTAATTAGCATCATGTGTAAAATCACCTCCAAAAAATTTACGATAAAAAGAAGCTAAGATAGGATGGCCGTTTTTAATTTTGAAGATTTAACGTGTTAATTTATTGCCCCTCTTGCCCTCAGGCAAGTGTTGCAGATTTGCAACAATAAAATGAGAGTCCCCTAACTATTCCACATTAATATTGATTGAGACATTTTTTTTAAGTTTAAAAAAATAAGAAACTTGATTTGAGCCTAAAAGGATAAAAGGTCATGTGCAGACACAGACTAAAATTTAACATTTGAGGTAATTCTACATTTTCCAATATGGAAGGGCTTTCTTTTCAAATTATTTTAAGGTAAGACTTAGGGATATTTCTATTAAATTTATGCAAAAAAAAAAAAAAATGAAAATAGCAGTAATAACGCAGACTTTTGAAACAATGCCTCTCAAAGCAAAAAAAAAAAAAAAAG
Organism: Hippichthys cyanospilos; assembly: GCF_059441005.1. NCBI lineage: Eukaryota > Metazoa > Chordata > Actinopteri > Syngnathiformes > Syngnathidae > Hippichthys > Hippichthys cyanospilos. The sequence continues at coordinate 2,200,647 of NC_142382.1, forward strand.
AGATATTCTATTTGCAGGCCTGATTGTCCAGCCTCAATATTTGCTATGTAAAAATAAAATTAAGGCATAATTTTACCATATTAATATTTAAAGAGCAATGTTTTGCTCAGAAGGTAAAAAACACACTAAAACTTCATTTGAGCCCGAGGGGGTGAAAGCTCATGTGTCAACACACTCTCCTTTCAAATTAATTTAAAGTAAAATTTCATTTTAATATTTCTGTTGAAGTTATTCTAAAAAAACAGGTTCCGATAGTAGTAATAAAGCGGATACTTTATGAAGAATGCCTCAAAGGAAAAAAAGTGACATTCTATTAGTAGGCCTGATCGCCCAGCCTTAAATTTACAATCCAAAAAACAAAATTAACCCTTAATTTCACCGCATCCCTTCAAAATAAATAAATAAAAACTGAAAAATAAAGTTTCAATGAGGCCACGTGACTCTCAAGACAAACAATTCCAAACAGGCCAACATGGACATGCAGATTCATGTCTTTCAATTTCTGGTTCTTCGACCCAAACCTGTTGGTCCAGATCTTGGTGCGGAGTACAATGACGTCTTCGCTTATTCCTCATTGTGACGCCTACCCAGTCGCAGTTTGAACACAAACCACCTAATGAGTCTTAATAAGTCCTTGTCATCCTCTGGAGTCATGAGATGGAGAAGTGAGGATCATTGGGGGGGGGATTTAGAAGCTTATAACTCACAACACTTTTTTTTTTTTTTTTTTTTTTTTTTACACAAAAAACTACTTTTTTGGGGAAAGGGAGTCAATTAGAAGTGTAAAATCTACTTTTAGAAGAAAAAAAAAACCCACAAGTGGTACCAAATGAAATCGAACCATTTATCGATCTCGCGAGAAAAAAAAAGACTAACAGGTGACGTTATCTTGAATGACAGGAAGCGAAGTAATAAAACAAATGAGAAAAAACGCGACGTTGGTGTAAAGACCAACAACCAAACAAGAGAAACTATGTTTTTTTAATTATAACATGATTAAAAAGTCACTTACATGGTTAAAAAGTGGCCGTCCACCACCGATAGGATCCGAGGAAAGTCGCCCCACGGAGCCGACCAGGAGCTAGTCGGCTAAAGCTAGTTCCGCTTTCCCCTGACGCCGCCACCCAAATAAACAACGCCGACGGACGAAACTATAGGCGGAAAAAGTCGTTCGAGGGCGGTCGGTACTTACCGTCAAACCCTCCCCGCACGTCGTCGAGGTTTTTCCAGCCGGTAACTCCTCCTTGAGTCAGGTATGCGAACTTGACGCAAGCGCTAACTTTTTGGGATTCCTTCACTTCGCTTCACTTCTTCTTCGTCGGTCACGAGCACGTACGGTGGGCAGAGGTGCAACGTGCGCGCGACCAGAGAAAGGGCGGTTGCCTTTGTGGGTCGTCAAAAAATTGTCAATTCTGAAGACCAGATCCGTAAATGTTCACAGGGAGTTGTTGAATGGCGAGGGTGAATTTTCAGCGGTTATTTGGCTTAATTCAAAACTATTTGAGTCAAGGAAAAAACTGTGTTGGACAGGTTTTGAAAAAATGTGATAATCCTCGAATCACCTGTACTTTTGAACATCGCACACGTTAGTTGTCATCTGGCTCCATAGGAGCTCTCGAGAGTTGTCGGAAATTTGTCAATTCTGAATACTGGAACTTTAAAAGTTCACTGGTAGTAGTTAAAGAACAAGGATGGATTCTAGCAGTTATTTTGCGTAATTAAAATTGATGCAAATCATAAAAAAACAACTGTTTAGGAGAAGTACAGGCTACACAAATTTAGGATCACCTGTGTTTGTGAACGCCACACACGACAATCGTCATCTGACTCAAGAGGACGGAGGTAGCGTTGCTGTTTCCCCCCACACGAGTGCAGCATTTACCCTTCACCAACACTTCCCTTTCCGGCCCTCTGTGTCTATGAGCATTTTAAACAATAATAATTCATTTTTATTTGTTCATTTTTTGGTCTTAAAATTTGTAAAATCAGCTGCCATTGCGTTGAATCTCAGTGGCTAATTTATGACGTCACTATCCTCTGACGTTGACCCATGAGAAAAAAAATGAATATGAAATTACAGAAAATATTTATTTAATATTTCACTAAATATTGATTCTTATTGTTAGCCACGGGGTTAACTATTAATTCTAAATAATATTTCATGTTTTTGCCTTTCTATTTATGCAGCGTTTGGAAACTAACACGACCTGGCTTAAATTGACCACCTTTGCAACAAAATGGTTGAATCATAAAAAAGTTATATACTAATTTGTTTTAGCGTTAATGAATGTATGTTTTGTACCATTCCATCCATCCTGTGTTAAAAGGTGGCCAGCTCTGCCTTGCCATGTATCTTTTATAGAGTCTACATAACATGCATTATTCAGCAATAACACATGGCCCCATCTGGACCCATACTGTATGTGTGTACGTGTGTTCTTGCACAACTTTTTCCTGATGTTTTATCATTTCACGCCATATCCAACAGCGCTTGAATGGCAAAGAAATCCCCTCTAAGGTATACAATATATGCATGTGTGTAATAGTGAGTGCAGATGGCACGTTCAAGATCAAGCTCTTTCATCACGCTCTTGCTCATTAACAAGGAAAGGGAGCGCTGCCCTAATTCCATAATTCCGTAAAAAAAAAAAGAAGGAAGTGAAAGAAGAGGATGGAGGGATTAGCCTATTGTCTGGAAACGAGAGCGAGGAAACAAACAGGGGAGTAAAAATTCTCAAAAAGAAAAAGAACAGAAGATGCGTGGCCATCTGTATTTGCTGGCGTTCCTTCCTTGGCTGCGGCCCAAACTGCCGTCTTCCAGGCCAAAAATCCCCGTCTGCCAATTATTGTTCCACATGCAAAGCCAATTAAAAAAAAAAGGAGAGGTGGGGGCTAAAATAATCAAATGATGAATTGGACGGTGAAAGACAGCGTGTTTACCTTATGTGTGATAATAAGAAATGATGACTTTCCACTATCATTCCGTGAAGCACATCTGTTCATTTCCTGTTGGAACGCAGCCATTACCTAACGTGAAGGATTATACAGTATATATATAAATCCACGGTACATGGTCGTTATTTTTGGGAAAAAAATCAAATAAAATAGACTGATTAAAATGGTCTACTATCCTTTTTTTCCAAGGGAAAAAAAAACAAAATTAATAATAAATAAATACATCTTTTTTTCTTGGTTTATATATATATATATATATATATATATATAAAATTAATAATAAATAAATACATCTTTTTTTCTTGGTTTATATATATATATATATATATATATATATATATATATATATATATATATAAACCAAGAAAAAAAGATGTATTTATTTATTATTAATTTTGTTTTTTTTTCATGTTAGTGAGCCTTTTAAACCAAACCAAAACAAAGATTTATTTATTATTTATTATTAATTTAGGGGGTTTTTTCCTTGTAAAAAAAAAGGATAGTAGACCATTTTAATCAGTCTAATTATATATATATATATATATATATATATATATATATATATATATATATATATATATGTTAGTGAGCCTTTTAAACCAAACCAAAACAAAGATTTATTTATTATTTATTATTAATTTAGGGGTTTTTTTCCTTGTAAAAAAAAGGATAGTAGACCATTTTAATCAGTCTAATTATATATATATATATATATCAAGCTAGCAAGGGGCGTTTGCGCCGTTGTGGGAGTGAACACAGCCAACCTATTTCCATGCCAGCAAGTGTGGCTTCACTCAGTGCTTTTCAATTCCTGGCAAAGATCCTAAAGTCGAGTTCAATTTAGTTATTCCTGTTAAATCCGTACAAAGCAGCCTCGAGTACATTTTTTTCATGCCGCGTGGAACTGATGTGTAACGCGGTACCCAACGTAAGTAAGAAGTGATGGCTGTCCTCGCTTGTCAGTGCTTTTCTGGTGAGCTGTCACGGCGCCGAGGGAGGAACACATGAAGACGGGAGAAGCTGATTTCATTGGAATAATTTCACGCTCTGACGCTAGCTGTCCCAAAATGACCACGTCGCCGGGTCCAATAAAACCATCGGGTTTGCGTTTGCGAGGGCTGCGCTCAAACCTGGCGAGAAATTCACAGGCGTTACAATTAGACAATTAGACCATAAAAAAATAAAAAATCCTTATTTGTCTCTTACTTCGCGTGCGGATTCAAACGCTTTGCGAGGGTGAAAAAATGTCAGAAAAAAATACACACGTGGCCCTGAGGCATCCTACTGTGAAAATGAGCGTCGGATCATGAACCAGAGAAAAAACTGAGAAAAATAACAGGAAGACGGCATCAGTGGAATCAAAGAAGACACGTCTTTTTTTTGTTGTTGTTGTTTGTTTTGTTTGTTTTAATCTTCCACAGGCTACACTCACTCTCGCCCACCCATCACTGCATCCCACGCAGGAGTCTTTAACAGTGATTTTTCTTTTTAAATGCTACAAAAATAAGAGGAAACCGAGAAGGAGGGGCTTCCCCTTGTTTGTGTGTTTGTGTGTGTGCATGCCTTGTGTTGTGTAATTGTCGACACTTCATCCCCAACTCACATGAATTTTGCGGGAAATCGCACCAGGAAAAAATAAAACCGGATTATAACAAAAATGGCGCCTTGACTTGCGATGCTAAATTTGAATAAACATGTTATGAAAGCAATCTAAAAACATTTCAATTTGATGTTGTTATGGTCTAGTTTTTGTGTGAAATCCGACGAAATTCTTGTGAGCCGTAAAACAGCACGATTGTGTCGTGTTTTTATGCTGGTAGAACAAAACAGCAGCAAAACAAAATAGACATTCTTCAAATAGCTAAAGCTAGCCAGTGCTAATTTTGTTGAATAACACTTTGTATTCATTTTAACCCTATTTTTGAAAAATAAAATAAATGGAATTTATTGAGACAATAACTAAATCGATTGACAATCAACAAATAAAAGATGGAAAAAAAATGTTGATGAAATCCAATCTTTTTTTCTTTCTTTGTTGGCAACTCGCCTGCTAGCAATATAACAATCGGTACCATGGCAAAATAATCATGGCATTGAATTGCGGTCAAGGAAACGGGAAATTTTACCACAGTTGAAACAATACGAGTGATCGCAATTGCTCCCCAAAAAAAACCAAAAAAAAACCCCATACTTTTAGGACAAAAGCTTGAATTGACACGAGCAATACCAGCATGAAAATGCGACAAAACCGTGCAGATCTAGACTTTTTTTTAAGCTCGGGGTGTGTGTATATCTGCATGTCATGTATGTGTGTGATGTTCACAGTGCTTTGCTCTCATTCGTTCGCTTCCCAGCAAAAAAAAAATCCCTTTTTTTTTCTTTTGCGATCTTTTTTAATTTCAACCCTTGTGCGGTATTTCGTCCAATCCTTTGATTTTTGCATCAAAGGAATTTCCCATCAAAGGGAAAGCATTGAAAGAAGACACAAGGGAGCTGAAATTTCACCCAGGTGGTGACGACATGCCAAAGTTGATCGTGACACGACGACTTAGTTACCACACTGGCGGGAGTGAGCTAAAATACTGCGAGATGTGGAAGAAAATGACCCAAAATGGTCAAAATACTGCACAAGGGTTCAATTCAGTCCAAAGTGGACGCATGTGTAAGTGTGTGTATGTATGTGCAGGGTTACGGCGCTACCACACACCCTACAGTCCACGAGCTTCCCGCCGGACCGGTTTTAAGAGCCAAGACCATTTTCAGTCAGCGTTAACGTCCGTCGTGGTCCGATTGAGACTCTTAGGTGGTTTCCGGTTGGTTTTACCGAGCGGGTCCGTGGGAACTGCCGTTCTAGAGTCCACTGAACCACCACATGTGGTTGGACCGCGTGAAGAGAGCAAATCCCGTTGGCTGTCTTAAAAAGTCTCTGGAGACGGATAGTGGCGGCAGGGTGGTTCTGGTTACCCCCATGAAAAAATAGATCATCGATACAAACAAGGTTGTTCTGAGGGTTTCACAGTGGTCACGCAACTTAAATGTCGCCAACTCATCTCTCGGCCCCTGACCGGTACCGCCCTGAAACCCTCGCTCCCAGTTCCGAGAACCTGTTCCCCAGAAGCCGCTGCCCAGAACCTGCCGCTCACCGGTCTGAGAGAAGTGACCACAACCATATACACAAACACAAAGAAGGTGGGTGACCAGTGGTACATTCATACAGGAGTAAAGTCATGGTTCCAGAAGTCACCCGACCCGTTGGACTAAGACAAGTGCAGACTGCGCCTGTGCTAAGAGCAGGCGGTGATAAATGCTTTTTGTTTAGAAACAGCAAAGAAGACAAGAACACATCCCACCTGAAAATATACACCTCGCCAGACCCACCCGCTGACCCTCCCGCAAGGCTATGGTTAAAGTCGTCATCGTGCGTGCTCGCGTGATCCGGATCTGTTTAGTCTACGGCAAGAATTGGATTAGGTTGTAAAAAAAAAGAAAAATGCAGGCTACTTGCGATTCAGACTTTGGGAGTACAAAAGCCGTTTTGTGCATTGGGGTCGACCTTCTGGGTGGATGACAAGTTTAATCATATCCACGGCTACGTTTACCTCGTCACTGGCCAAGAGTCAATAGTCACATCCAAAGAAGATCCTGATACAAGTGAAAGGACATTTCCCAGAGTGCAAAGTATCCGGTCCACCCTGCGGACTTGCCGGGTCTGGGAAGGGTGTCCGTGCTTGGGCCGTGGAGGGCGGGGCGGCGGGCTGGCAGTGGTGGTGGCTGGTGGTCGCATTTGTAGGTTAAGTGGGGTTGGGCGGGGCGGTGGTGGATAGGGCGGGTCAAAGGGCTTCCCTGAGGGGGGCGGTGGAAGTTACGAGGGACGGCCAGCCCAGCCCGGCCCGGCGTCCCTGGGCGGGAGCTCCAGGAAGAAGGGGAGTGAGGGAAGTCACAGCCAGGAGAAGAGTCCCAGCAGCAGCCAAGCCAGAGCGGCTACCGGGGCGGTAGGGTCCGGTCTCCGGCTTGGACCGCCGTCAGTCAGGAAGGGCTCTGGGGAATCGTATCCCGAGCCATCTGAAACACAGGGATGAGAGGCGACAAAATATCCGATTCGATAAAAGATTGAAAGGTGAAGCACTTGGATCTGGGTTCAGTTGTGTTCTGAGTTGGCTTACGTTGTGCAGTAAGGAACTAGCCGCAGATGGTGGTAAAGTAGAACAGGTAGCTAACCTTTTGCAGTTGAACCATTGAACTGCTAGTATTGATCAGCTAGTAATTGACACCTTCAGTCCTGCTCCTCGAGTGCCAGTCTCCTGGTCTTTTTTTGAATGTTCCCCGGCTTCAACACACCTGATTCGAATGATCAGACAATCAGCAAGGTCGACAGAAGCTGGATAACGATCTGAATCATTTTGTCTAGTAGCAGGGAGACCATTAAACCCTTCAGGACATCAACCCTCAAGGATGAGGATTGAAGATCCCTAATTTACATTTAACTGCTAGCTATCCACTAGCAGCTGATTAGCTAACCTAAAACTCAACTACTCGCTGACTGTTAGCAGCTCAACGGCCACTAACTTACATTGGACAGTTAACTAGTTGTTAGCAGCTAATCAGCTTTTAACTTACAATAAACTGTTAGATACTCGTCAGCAACGTTTTGGCCATGTGCTTACACTGAAAAACTAGCTAGATTTTAGCAGCTGATGAGCTAACTTTAACTAAACTACTTGCTAACTTTTAGCAGCTCGTCAGCTATTAACTTACTTTGAACAGCTAGCCAGTTGTTCGCGGCTGATCAGCTTTTAATGTACACTGAACTGTTAGCTACTTGTTCGTATCTGATTTGCTATCTACACTGAAACACTAGCTAGCTGTTAGCAGCTAATCAGCTATAAATCTACAATGAACAGCTAGCTAGCCGTTAGCGGGTGATCAGCTATTTACTACCACCGCTGCCAATAGTGATCCAGACCTTTTCTCTGCAACACCTTGAGATGTTTACCACACTGCTTTGGCAGGCGTGTTTGGTATGCATTTTAAGCCTATAAATTCGACGATGTACTACCGAAAAATTTGTATGTGATGTTTAGCTTGGCCAAACTATGGATGTAGCAAATGCAGCTATTACCAGATCAAGTTAAACCTGCTCCAAACCAAACTTCAGCGTATCACTCTGAAAATAAAAAATGAGGAGCCAGTGTGAAGACACAGCTTGCAAGTCTTCGCCTTCAACTGGAGATGCAAAACAGAGCAAGAAGACGGCAGAGGTGGGAGGAGGCGACAGCAGCGGAGCTCTGCGGGGGGTTTAACCAACCTAATTACAGTTTAATCACAGAGACTCCACGAATCTGGAGCAGGGAGCTGACACACACAACCCACTTGTAAATGCACCGTGTCAGTACTTCACACGCGAGAAGGGTTTGCAATGACGGACAGATTTCACTCCAGAATTAAAGCCACGGAATTGATGTTGTTTCAGTGATTTGGGAGGAAAGGGGAACCATCCAATGCCTGGAAAGCCGGCACACATCCCCCACTTTTTCTCCCCCTAACATCTTCAAAGTGTGTCACCATCAAGGGAGACGAGTTACCAGGCAGGTTGGATGCTACGCGTCGAGCTCGCCTTCAAATATGCCTCGCTGGTACACTTTCAAAATAAGAGTTGCGTAACCGCTTCCTGCCATCTGACCTACTTTCACCGTCGGGTTATTTTTTTCCGTCGCCGTATATAAGAGAATCCAAGACAACATTGGAGATTCGTTGTACGGGGGTTTCTCCAATTTTCGATTAACGTTTCGGTGACAAATTTCAGCACCCAGCATGGTGCTTCAGTACAGAAATTTGCTGTTTAAATCTCACTGAAGGCCTTCCTGTGTGAAGGTTCTCTCCAAAGTTCCATGAGTTTTCTTCAGGTATTTGGCATGTGTGACTAAAACAGAATGGCATCAGATTTTATTGGGTGAAAGATGAGGGGCTTCACACGTTACTCCTCTCACGTTTTTGACATGCATCTCCTTTCACATAATTCATCCAATTCACTTCATTCCAGTTTCAACATATTCCAAAATTTCACGCCATAAGAGCTAGTACTTTTCAGATTCCAAATCTCAATATTTTCCTCAAAATTCAATATTTTCACCCCAAAATTCCCCATTCATTCCCAATGAGGGAGGGGGTATTTATCATTAATTCCAAAGGCAACATTTTCATTTGAAATTTTACTCGTTTCAATTCACATTTGGGACGATTTTCACCTTGCCATTCCCAATGTAATTTTCAACATAACAAATGATTTTCAATGTCCAACTTTCCTTGCACCACAAAAAATTTCACATTCATTTCTAACGACGCAATCGAAAAAAAAGAATTGCTTTCAACTTCATCTGACATGGTTAGATATCTTTCAGGGTTCATTTTTTTCCCACTATAATTGCACGCTTCAATAGTTTTCATTGAAAATTTCAGCCTTCACATCCGTATGCATCATTGCTTGCTGCGCTACACTTAACAGTCTCCTGGGCTAAATACAGCCCACGGGCCATAGGTTGCCCAACCCAGTGGTTTAAGCATTGTTTGGCTTCTCCGCAAATCAAAGTGCAGACTTTGGGCCGCGCCATTCAATCAGACCTCTTATGGCCTTTAATTTCACAGTGATAGCCAATTTGGACCTCTGTGTATGTGTGTGTGTGTGTGTGAGTGTGTATGGCGACTTACCAGGAGGTCTGACATACACTTTCAGCTTGAGACACGCTCGGCCCACATGGTTCGGATGAGGAGACGCTGCAAAGAGATTGAAAGCTGTTATTACTCAAAGAGATGTGGCCGAATCCTCAAAATGATCCACAAAGAAAGAAAAACCTGGACTTGGTCCAAAATGACCTCACTTCCTGTTCAGATTCAAAAGTGATTTCTTGAGACTTTCTTCTTAAATTGCATTCAATTGATTCATTTGATCTAAACGCCATCTACTGGTGGTTGGGCAGAAGTAAAGTTGTGACCAAGTTTGAAATTTAAATAGGAAAAACACGTGCCACAAATGAAAATTAAATTAATTAAAATTAAAGTAAAAAAAAGGTAAACGTAAGTAAGTAAGTAAGTAAAACTTGACAAGTATACTTGTCAATGGCACAGAGTGAGTTTTAATAAACTTCAACCAAAAATTGGTTGAACCAAAATTGCCAACTTCAAATTTCTGAATGGGTTTTTGAGACTTGCATAAAATCGATTCAAAAACGAATAATCCAAAATGCTCCAACGCCATCTACTGGAGGTTGAGCCTCAGTAAAGTTTTTATTTTTATTCCAATACTCAATATCCGATTCAAAAATTTCCTAGCAAACCCAAGACCAGCTATCGTTTTTATTCAATCAAAACAAGAAAATGTTGTCGGAAAATGGCCGCCTCCTGATGCGATTTTTGCGCTCGCGATGACACATTTCTCCCGGAGTCAAGTGGGACTAATGACGGGGATTCCATTCCGTTTAGCCTTTGAAGTCTGCCTCGCTGTTATATGTCGACGTTAGCGCTCATTTTTTGGAGGAACTCAGACGCTTAAGATGCTTCGGATCCGTGCGGATTTTCCGTCTTTATTCAAAGAGAGAGTCACCTCAGGTGTATCGTCGAGACGGCGATGGAGCGGAATTCATGTTAACGCCTCACTGTGTTTAATCTTCATGAGCGCCGTCGTTAAATTTTTCTCTAATGACTGCGCCGACGTCCAATGAAGACAAATGAGCGAGCGGTGATTTACTCTTCATGTATGGTCTAACTTAATGAGGCGCTGTGTCAAACGGTGCGACCGTCGAGCTTGTTTGTGTCATTACTCATTTGTGGCGGGAATTGATTGCTCGCAATAATGCTGTTTTCAATCGAGGAAAAAAAAAACATCGGGCATTGAAAACAACTTTGAGAAAATGAGCTCTTGTGCCTGAAATTAAACATTTCGACCGCGTTTTACAAACTATAAGGCGCGGTTGTCATATATGAGGTGCACTGCATTGTAAGGCACATAGAATAGAAGCTGTAGTAGTGGCTGGGGTTGCATTGCAATTAGCATCCACTAGATGGAGCTGCGCTAAAAGGAACGTCAACAAAACAATCAGATAAGTCAGTCAAACTTTGGTGACTATCTGAAATTAAGAATAAAGATGATTTGTGGAAAATACCATCTGAAGAATGGGGAAAAAAATACCACTTAACTACGTTAAAAGATTGTTTAGAGCAATGCAAGACCAATCAAGAATTTAGAAGAATGCCATTAAATATTAAACTTAATTTTTTTAACCAAATAGCAACCCCCAGTTTTGATTGTAGAATATACATTTATAACTGAAATGCAGAGGTAAAAATTGAAGAATTTAAATGACTATTTTATTTTTTTCGTCTCCCAAAAATTTATGTGCTGTATATGGCGCACCGGATTATAAGTATTATTATAAGTATTATTACAACCGTAACATTTTTACGCTGGCGCTGCGTTCACTGACCACTCAAAATGTGGGAAATCTGAAACACACTTAATTTAACGCACAACAAATATATAACTTGAGGGTATGAACACCATGAAGAATTTACAATTGTGATTTTTTTTTTGTGTTTTACTATAGTTTTTACTTTGTCGCCAAACTGTTATGAATTACGATTTTAAAATGCTAAAAAAAAAGAAAGAACCTAAAAAAACCACACATTTTAATTGTACTCAGTTGGCAAATAATATTTTTTAAAATAATAATTAAATAAAACAATATTTACAAAAAATCCTAAATAATATAAAAAAATTCTAAAAATTAAAAACCCATATATATATCATATAAACTTCAAAACGAATGCAAAATGTTGCAAAGATAATCATTTGATATCCCAATTGACCCCCCTACACATACACACCCATTTTTGTCTGTAATAGTTCTTTTGGGGCCCCCTGGAGTTGTATAGTCGCCAACTTTGGTATTGTATTACTCAGATCCCCGAGGGGTTCGAGCAACCCCCCCCCCCCCCGCCAAAAAAAAAAAAAAAAAAAATCAGGAGAGTGTGCAGGAGTGTAGTAGGGGCGGGGGAGTGGCGGGGTCAGTTGTCAAGTGATTGTGAGTGCGTGAAAGGCCGTGTCCATCATCTTGACAAGCAGACATGCACTATGCTCTCTGACATGTGCGCACACAAGCACACACACACACACACACACACACACACACACACACACGCACACAGGTCTTTATTGATGTGCTAAAGCAGCATTTTTCAATGTGAGTGTGTGTTGTATGTTCTGATAAAAAACACATTGATTTTTTTTTTTTCCTCTAGTGATTCATGACCAGGTGCCTTGATGATGTATGTGTGTGTGTGTGTGTGTTGGTCATGTGGCTGACATGTTGACAGGTTGGATAGGCCCCTCCCCACCTCCCAGCTGCCCTCTGATGAGGCCGAGTGACTCTCAATGGGCTTTCAGGAGACGTCGCCATTGTGGATGTGCTGGGAACGGGAAGTGGCGGGGGGGCGGAGCTGATAAGACTTTGCACAAGATGTGAAGCGGGGGGCGCAACACGCGTAGCGTTTGTCCGAGGGGCGAGCTGATAATCGGTACGCGGAAAATGAGCGCTTGCATACCGGTTTAATTTTGAACGATTTTCCGTGTTTATCGATTATTATATTCCATTGGGTTAGTGCGTTAACATCCACAGATCCTTTTTTAAAATCATGTTTTTATATATATATATATATATATATATATATATATATATATATATATATATAAATTTATAAAAAAGACATAATTGTGCAGCCCTAATATATATATATATATATATATATATATATATATATATATATATACACATAAATATATTATTAACTGTTGGAAATTCACAGCTTGAATTTTCAACAGTTAATAGTCTGGTGTTAATGTATTGGGAACGTTAGAATTTGGCGGTGTTTCCAGACGTTTGACGGTTGTTTTTAATGGCCGGCGCATTTGAATGATCAGAAGCTCACCAGGTGTTTTTGGAGAAGCGTTGAAGCGCTTCCAAACAAGTGTTGAAATCACTCCATCAAAAAACCTTTTAAAGTCATTACCCCCGCCTTGCCGCTCTTTATATTTTTTGTGGCATATTTGCAATTGACAGCATGAATGACAGGGGAAAAGGGGAAGGGGGGGTTGCGGGACCCCCATCTGTGACACTAACACCTCTGTTGTTAAAGCGCATCAACGGCGATAATAAGAAAATGATTACAAAGTGAGCTCATGGAGAAAAAGCAGGCCGAGAAAGAAAGATGGCAGCCGTGTTTATGTCCTGTGAGTGCAGAGTAGCTTGTGTTGATTGCATATTTACATAATGTTTACAAATGCATGCAGAGCCGCGGTTGTGCATAACAAACACACACACGCTCGCACACACACATTAGCATTTTTTTTTTCCCTTTTTTAGTTAGTGTGGATCAACCAAAATGTGCGTGCGAGGAAAAATGTGAACACCGGGGACGTGCTGTCAGGGGAGGCGGACTCATGCAGTCGATAATAAACAAATAATCATTAAATGAAATTAATTTCCATTTTCGTTCTCTGCTGAACCTCCGTTTGAATCCGACGATATTTAAGATTATACATTCAAAATTTCTACACGTGCATATTTACTGTTCAAATATGTTGCCGAGACCCAAAGTAATTGATTACTTTTGGTGCTTTAATACTTTTAGTACTTGAACTACTTGTGGTTTTAGTACCTAATGTAATTGATTAGTTTAGTACAAAAATACCAAATTGATGAACTACCAAAGTACTTAATTCGTGAAACTAATCAATTATTTTATACAATAGAGTAATTAATGTCATTTGGTACTTTAGTACCTAAAGGTGGGTACTTATAGTAGGTACTTGGTTACTCTAGTAACAAAGTAAATGATTACCTCATTACATTTAGTAGTAAAATACTAATAAAATTATGAGTAAAATAATATTTTTTTAGAACTTAAAATAATTGATTATTACTTATAATACGAGTATTTCATATCTAAAATACTTCACAATAAATTAATAATTAAAGTAATTGATTATTTTATAGTACTTATGTACCAAAGTAATTGATTAGTTTAGTACATAAGTACCGAAGTAATTCATGGGTTTTAGTATTTTAACATCTAAGGCAGGCACTTTGCTACTTAAAGTAATTGGATACTCTAGTACCAAATTAATCAATTACCTTTAGTAATTAAAATACTGATTTTTAATACCTAAAATAATTGATTCATTTAGTAATTAAAATAATAATAATCAAGTACCCAAGTAATGAATTGCTTTATATATTAAAGTACCAAAGTAATTGATTAGTTAGTACATAAGTACCAAAGTAATTAACTATGTAATTCATAAACCTAATCTATTACATTATACAATAAATATAATTACATTTCAGGCAGGAACTTTGCTACTTAATGTAATTGGTTACTGTAGAACCAAAGTAATCGATTACCTCAGTACATTTAGTAATTATTGCTGGTGCCACACAATGGGAAAAAACAAACACACCTCATAAGAGGACACAACTGAGGTGCCACACAAACATAGAAAAACAAGAACACACACCAAAAAAAGACGGGACGTCACATTAGAGGGAAAAACAAACACACACACGCATGCCCCACAAAGAAAAAAAAAAGAACACGGCGACGTACAGATGTAGTAGTACTCGTGGCCGGGCCGGAACTCGAATCCCAGCGAGAAGGGCGTGAAGAGCTGGAACTTCTCGGAGAACCTGAGCGGCCCGTCGGCGCCGCTGGGCCGGTTGCACTCCCAGCGTTTGAAGCCGCGCAGCCGGTGCTGGCAGGAAGTGTAGCCCTCGTGGTTGACCATGAAGAGGATGTAGCGCTCCATGCGCCCGTGGTTGGGCGGGCCCTCGTAGTACGGGCAGTAGATGTCCAGGTAGTCGTTGATGTTCACCGCTACCCGGTACTCCCCGTGCCAGAACCTGCACGCAAAACGTTACCCTTCATTTTTTAAATTTGGTGACGCCGTTGTATCCGTTATACGTCGGGATAGGCGAGTGCCGATACCGGGTATCGGACCGATACCGAGTATCGTATCGGACCGATACCTGGTCTTATTTTAAGGTATCGTCCCTAGCAGATCACAAACCAGAAATCCAAGAATAGAAAATTGGCATCATTTCATGCAGTTTTCGGGGGAAAAAAATTCTATCAAAAGATCTGTCGTTGTTTTTGGTAGGGTAAATTTTATAAGTCAAAAGTACTGATGGTTTCGGAATTGGATGTGGTTATTTGGTGACTACTTGAGTTGAGTACTGGTACCGGTATCGGTCTGAAAAAAGATAATCGTTGGGAAAAAAACAAGAAATAAATATATTTAAAATAAGAACAATAATAATAATTGGAAAAATTGGGCGTGTCCCATTTTTACTCATTTTATTCATTTAACAATGTCCAATTTTTTTATTTTATTGTCTTAACCATAAAAGGATGACTTAAGCATTTCCAATTTTTAAAAAATACTTCATGCATCAATAAACTATATTTTAAAATCTTTTATTTTCTTAGACGCGCAATTGAAAAAAACTCGCAATCTCCATTGTCAGTCATTTACTAACGCGTAATGAAGTCTTTTGAAAGCTATACTTATTAGCACGATTAGCGATTGAACTTTGATTTTCGGACAACGTAACGTTGTCGACGTCAATTCAGCTGCCTTAGAAAAGTAACCCGACGGCTTTTGCTAACGCTACTAGCATCTAGAGCTGCTTGCCGCTAGCCGTTAATGTTGGATTCGCCGCTAAACACCGTATAACACAATGCCAGCATAAATATTTTTTTTTAGGCTACGCCTTTTAGCATAATTAGCTATTGGATTTGACTTTCGGACAACTTAGCGTTGTTGACGTTGGTAATGAGTCAAGTCAGCTGTCACGCCGCGACATCCTGCCAGGAGCTACTTCAAAATAAAAGTCTATCAAGGTCCAAAAGTTATTTGGGAAGCTAGGTTTTATTTTGAAGTTTCCGATATGTTAGCGGTTAGCTTTACTTCTTTCTGACAGAATACACTCAATAACTGGGTACCCGAGGCAGAAGATATATCTATTTTTTAGCGAGCCACCCGATCTACTCGAGGAATCGCTTCCTCTATCGTTAGTAATGGAAAAGCAGCGCTTTCTGCAATCACCGCCGCCAAGAAGTATTTACAGGCCAAGATAAAGTCCAAATAAGCGCAGCGCTGAAGGCTCTCCTGAAATAAATTCCCTTTTTTTTTTCATTTCTCCTTGACGGCCATTGATCGGCCGCGATGGAGACATTTCAGGTCCGGTTATTGGGCTTTGTGACGAAATTATCCTTCGTCAGAAACGACGGCGGCGCCTCTCCCGGAGGGCGAACGGTGGAAGTGAGTTGGATGCCAAATGAGCGCCTTCACGCCTGGCCGGGCCACTCGTTTGGAGGCATTGATCCGGCCGCCGGGGAGCTGGGCTCCATCCTCTCGACTCCCCCAATCAAATGCCATTAAACGCACTTTGGAGGGAAATCTGCGAGGAAGGAGAAGGCGGCGGGACAATGGGAGAAGCCGGCGGATGAGGGTGGCCGGATAATGAGATTGTGTGGAATGTGAGAAGGAGGCAGATGGGATAAAAGCTTGGGAGTGTGCTGGAGTATCGTTTTTTTTTTGTTTTTTTTTAACCCCCTCTCGTTTATTTCAATTTGTGTTTATTTCCATTGCGCCTGTTGATTGTGGACGCGTTAGCGCAAAGACAACTGTAATATACTTTGCGAAAGAACTAAAGGACCCCCGAAAGGCACTTTACGTGGTGCGATAATAAGAATAATGAGAGTTGAAGCCTTATCCTCTAAAGCAGATTCAAGTTGCGCAAAAATGATAAGAATTAAAGCGGCGGAGCAGCATCACAAAATGAGAGCAAAAATTCAATCGGCTCAGCGATTGGCTTAGAAAGACGATTCAGGAGTCTAAATAAGAATACGTAATAAGAATTAAAGCGCATCGAAAGGCGATTTCTGTGACCGATTGAAAAAAATTAATAATTATGAAACAATCGGAAAGTTCTTTAGTTGTCTTGTGCAGGTAATCGCGACAAGAATTAAACGTCTCAAAAAGGAATAATAAACAATAAAGGGCCCCTGACAATCTGATATAAATAAATACAATAAATAATAATTAAAGCACAGGTTAAACCAATTTAGTGGGGTCTCCAGAGGCAGTAGTAAACATTGAAGCAGTCCTTAAAGATTCATATGGTATAAATAAATAAAATAAATAATAATTAAAGGCCAGCATAACCCAATTTAGTTGTCAGAATAAAAATAATCAAAATTATAGGCCTCCAGAGGCTATGGTGTCGCCGCGATAGTAAACATTGAAGCACTCCTGAAAGATTCAAATGGTATAAATAAATAAAATAAATAATAATTAAAGCCCCCAGCATAACCCAATTTAGTTGCCAGAATCAATAAAATACAAATTATAAACCTCTAAAAGGCTATGGGGTTGCCGCAATAGTAAACAATAATGATTGACACAGTAGTATAGATAAATGAAATAATAATAATTCAACCCCAGAATGACGCAATTTAGCTGTCCGAATAAAAACAATACGAATCAAAGTATTGGGCAGTGATCGAATGTCATTAGTGAGGCCTTTTTTTTTAATAGATGCAAAAGTGTTTAATGCTTTCATATTTCCCCCTCACATACATTTATTCGAGCCGTGCGAAGACCCGCAAGTGAAAAGCGTGGCTAAGCGGTTAGCGCTAGCAGCTAAGCTAGCTCTCAGCTTCTTGGTTTCTTGCCAAATAGATAAGCTTCAAATGAACAAATTCGGTCAGTATTAAATTAGAAAGTTGGTGGCTAACATGCCTACATGTTACCTCAAAGATTTTTCTGGTCAAAGGTTGCAAACTGCTGCACTTCGAACGAGCAAAATCAAACCGAGAGATGCTAACTGACAACTCGACGTATTGACTGGGGAATTGTGTGTGTGTGTGTGCGTCATCAATTCTGGTTTCGCAGCATGACTGTGATCAAAGGTTCTGGTTTGAAGAAGAGGATGTTTATCACACCTGCCTAAACATAAATGTACACATAAACGCAAAAAAACACACACACACACACACCCTCATCCTCTCCTTAGCTGCCACCATAAACGCACTAAAGCCAACACGAAATTTTAGCGCGTGAACTCCCGCTGTGCGCAAGGTTAGACACCACAACAGCCGCTGGGAATAACACAATTTATAAAAATAGACCTAAATGTTTCCAAAGAAGGATTCTAAAACACTTTAATAGCAATCTAAACACTTCAAAATAAATCGCTTACAAATAAATAGTTAATTGTCCATATATATATATATATATATATATATTAGTATACAGTATAATATATATATATATATATATATATATATATATATATATTAGTATACAGTATACAGTATATATATATATATATATATATATATATATATATATATATATATATATATATTAATAAATAAATATGACATAAGTTAATAATGCTGTATGTTTTTGAGTTGTTGGCGACTTTTTAAAAAAGAAGTTGATAGTGTGAAAGCCTGTACAGCAAGACACCAGAAAGTTCCTCGTGTGAAAAACTTGAGTCCAAATGTTGAAAAGTCTACTTTTTGAGCAGTCCCCCTCAGAAAAGAGAAGAAAACAAAACTTTTCAAACCCTAGCAATGAAAACTCAAATATGGATGGAATAATTTTAGGTTTTGGAACACCTGATTTTTGTTCTGCTGCTGACAGCGCACACGCACGCGCGCACACACACACACACACACATAAAAAAAAAGTTGGTAAAGTTGCACATTTGAGTCGTAGCTCCGCAGGCAAAAAATTCCTGCCGGAAGCGAGCGGCGGTATTGACAGTAATGAGCATCACTCTCACTCTCCAAAAAACTTTGCCCATTCTGTCCGGTTTTCCCTTTTTTTTTTTTTTTGGTAAAATGCAAACGCTCATCTCGTTTTTTTTTTTTTTTTTTGGGGGCCAGAAGAAGAAGAGAAGCTGCAGGCTGTTTTTCGCCAAAGCGCGTTAGTGTTCCATTACCACCAGCTCCCGTCACTCTCCCTGTCAATTAACGGCAGGCTTTCATCCGGTCACATGATTTGCTGGGTACCGCTTTTTTTCTTCCTACTCCGACTTGATCGTTTTCAAAACGTCGCTTCCACTACGGGAACGGTCATCATCCCTGCTGTCCAATTTGATTACACCTTCAGCTTGGAAAATAGCCTGTTTTTTTTTCCACTAAATATTGCACAAAGTTGAAATTTAAATATATTCATTTTTTCCTAACTATTCGAATTATTATTTTTTTTTAATAAGCAAATCAGGAAATAATATATATCATTGACTTGGTAAATAATTTATGAAAATAAGACAACTATATGAAATGAGAGTACAAGGTTAATAGATGAGAAAAATATTCCAAAAAACAGTGGAATAAATTTATCATTTCAATTTAGTTTTTAAAAAATGGCCGCAATTAGTGAGTTTTTAAAAAATTAATATTTTGTCTATTATACCTGTGTTTTGTTTTTTTTTTGGGGGGGCAGGGTTTTAGTTTTATTTATTATTCAGTATGGGATTTCATTTATTTTGTTGTTTATTTTATGGTTTTTAATTCATGGTGTATTTTGTTTATTATTAGACTGTATTGTCTTTTCCTTTCATCTTTTTTTGTTGACATTTATTACATATTTCATTTATAAGTTTCTCATATTTTTGGTTGTTTATGGTATGTTTTTCATTTAGTGTAACTTTCTTTTTTATTCATTATATTTTTGTAATCAGATTTCTAAATTATTATCCACTTTTTCATTTTGTAGAGTCTTATCATTTTTTGCTTTTACTTTCATCATGTAATTTTTTCATTCATATCATTTATTTATATTTTTTCCATTTATTGTATGATTTTTTTATTGTTTTTTGCAGTTATAATGTTATTTTATTTATTCTAAATTTTCATTTATTAGATTTGTATAATACTATATTGATTTTATTTATTTATTTTTGGTACTTTTATCATTGTATTTTTCATTTCACTTACTTGTTTTGATTTATTATACCATTTCATTTTTTTTTCATTGTTTTATAAGTAATTTTTCTAGTTTATTTAGTACAGTATATTTTTTTCATTCATTATATTGGTTAGTTTATTAAGTTTTTGACATCCATTTCAGGCAAATTAAATGCTTTAAATTAACAGAAAAAATACAGTTCAAATACAATAATGAGTGATCACAAATGAGGTCAATTTTTTTGTAGTTTATGTGAAGAAGAATAATATTGCATATTTTTTGTGTAGCTTTGTTGTTTCAATCAAAATTTTATGCACCCTGTAAATAGGCAAAAAATATCGCAAGCAGGTGGATAAACGTAAAAAAAACAAAACATCTTGCCATCCAAATGGGAAAAATAACTCAAATATTTTTTTTTTCAGAGCTTTCCAATCTATTTTGACACACGGACAATGATTTTATCTAATCCCCCACATGAAAGCAACATTAACGGCTTGAGCGGCCGCCAATCACGCATCACACGCTCCACACGAGCGTCCAATTAACATAACAAAGCGGCGACGGACAAAGGGAGCTGTCACCAAATGGGCGGGGCCCCGAGGGGGCTAAACTCCACCCCCCGGCAGGTAAACACTCAAAATGACAGCAAGAATCTAAACAAGAGCGGATCAGACGCCAAACGTCTGCGTGAGTCTTCATCGCGGTCCGAGACCGGCTATCGACGAAAACGCCTCCGAGCGAAAGCCGAGACGCGCTGAAGGCGGCGTTCCGAGATGGGAATTTGTCAAAAAAATATAAAAAATAAAAAAAAAAAATCCCCGTCAGCAACCCTCCAGACATGTCATGTTTCCATCGAGTCGACGTGAAAACAACCCGCTTTACTTTTCATCCCGGCGGCTTGAAGTATTTATTTTTGCCTTTACCGCATCATTCTGGCTGTCAATCAACATGCATATGATAAAGAATGTATGGCTGAATGACATAAATAACGAGAGGGGCCAAAATTTTCCAAGAAATAATACATCCAGGATCATCACTCACAGGTTTCGATTCGGGAAAAATAATTCATCTGTATACTATTTTGAACATTTTATTTGCTTCAGGCATATATCCAATCAAATCATAATATAATAACTGTATAACAATAACATATACTGTGTATTTATTAGTTTTATATTATATAATAATTCATATAAATGTATTGTATTTAAATATGCATGCTTTTATATATATATATATATATATATATATATATATATATATATATACACGCATTTATACACACACATTTTATACTTATATGCGTATAAATATTAGTGCTGTCAAGCAATTAACATTTTTTAAGTAACTTGCAAAATTCTTCTCAATTAATCGTAATTAATAGCATTTTTCAACAACTAATTCCAACAAATCTTGTCACATATTTGAGCAAAAATCTTGAATGAGCAAAATCAAATAAAAAAGAATATTTTGCTTCAAAAACTATTGAAAAGATCTTTTCTATATAAATAAAAATAATCATGTTAAAATATGTTTATTTTCCTGTAAAATACAACTGTTGCACACAACTACCAAATCTGACGTTACAGGCATTTTTTTTCTTATAGTCTTCTTATGAAAATATTTAAAAATTTTTACTTTTCACTCAATGAACGCATCTGCAAAGTTAACACCCTAATATACATACATACGACATCATCAAAACATCATCCGAGCGCTGATAAAAAAGGTTGAAAATCGGACAATCTCCAACGATCAATTCGACGCATCTCGGGAATCCAATTAAAACGTTGATCCGGCAGTCACATGACAGGATCCAAACGTGAAGGGAATCGCGCCTTCAAACTTCCGTTTGAAGGTCAGCGGCGTTTGTCATGTTTCCCGTCAGCGCTCGCCGACTGTCAAATCAATTTGAGATTTGGGGAGCGGGAATTTCCTGTAAACAAGCTCGGGACCGGCAGGTAAATGTGAAATGTTGTCACGGTACCTTCCCTGGAAATTGGATTATGTGAAGTGAGACTCACTTAAAAGCGCGTCTTATTTGGTCTGGGTTTTGTTAAAATGCGGAGACTTGGGAAGACTAGCAAAAGAAGAAAGTTCTACAAGTGCACAAAACCAGCTTGGCTCAGGTTGCGCTTCAATTTTCCATACCAAGAAGAAGCCCGTCGAAATAATGGCAGGAAAAAAAAAACAGGAGGAGAAACAAATTTTATCCAAGACGAGACTAAGGGCAATGATGTCTAGTATATTACAGCAGTGCCCGGCGCACTCAGCGCATAACGCATTAACAAACAATCCATGATAAACAGGCTCTCCCCTCCTAATAATATATTTTATCCAAGGGAGATTGAGGGCTAAAAAACATAGGGCGACAGTGTAGCAAAACAAAGACTACGGAGTATGCAACTGCAAGTTTCAGAGCAGGGCTAGAAGCACCAATAAAACTATAACAATAAAACAACGGACAATGTCACAAACTCTATCCGAGAGGAGACTAAGGGCACTGAGAAAACAGCACTGCAGTACAGCGGGGACTGTGAAACATCTTACAAAATTTAAGCAAGCTATGCTAAACAAACAAAACATGGTAACATGGGTCTCTATTATTCGCAATGAATTTTATCCAAGAGGAGATTGAGGGCTTCAAAAAATGGAGCAGTGCAGTAAAGTGGAGATTGTGGAGGATGCGACTGCAGGGCTAGAAGCGCGAATAAAATAATAATAGTAATAATATACAGTAGTAATAAAACATTGGAGAATGTCAAAAACTGTATCCAAGGGGAGACTAAGGACACTGAGAAAACAGCACTGCAGTACAGTGGAGAGAGTAAAATATAATACAAAAGTTTAAGAAAGGTTGGCTAAACAAACAAAACATGTTAACTTGGGTCTATATTATTAGTGATGCATTTATCCAAGACGAGAATAAGGGCACTGAGAAAAATGCACTGCAGTACAGTGCAGACTGTGAAGGATATTACAAAAATTAAACAGGGTATTCTAAACAAACAAAACATGATAACATGGGTCTCTATTATTAGCGATGCATTTGATCCAAGAGGAGAATAAGGGCACTGAGAAAAATGCACTGCAGTACAGTGCAGACTGTGAAGGATATTACAAAAATTAAACAGGGTATTCTAAACAAACAAAACATGATAACATGGGTCTCTATTATTAGCGATACACTTGATCCAAGAGGAGATTGAGGGCTTCAAGAAACGTAGCAGTGCAGCAATGTGGAGATTGTGGAGCATCATACCACTGCAGCGCTAAAGCGGTGCTTCAGCATTAGCATTTTTTACAGCGTGCTGTCAACAAATGCTAGCCAAATCTTGAACCACATTTTCCTTTGAATTTGGGGAGGGGGGGGGGACCAAATGGCCCCCATCCCTCATTCTCGCCACATCTTCAAGTAATCCAGCTGCGCCCAAATCCTCTTCTCTCATCCTCACCCCCCCCCCCCCCCTTCATTTGCCACTGATCTGCCTAAATTCTAACACCAGCCTCCTTCCTCTCACACACACAACAGAATTCCTTTCCAATCTTCTCCTGCGCATAAATTACAGCCTTTAGAAAGCTTAAGCTCCCCGCCAAAATTTTTCGCCTTTTTTGGTATTTCCATCCTCTCATCGACGATTGCGCTTTTGCTGGTGTTAGCCTGCGAAAGGTGACTTTCTTTGCGGTTTTTTTGCAACAGAAAAAGTGTCAGTAAAAAGAATGAATAGATTTTTGAGGGAGGGTCTAAAACAGAAAAACAGGAAAAAATATTTGTAAAAAACGCAAAAATAGAATTTTTTGTGGGGCAGAAAAGTTATTTTGAAAAACAGCAAGTTTTTTATTTTATTTTTTTATTTAATATATTTTATTATTTTATTGTATTTATTTTATTTATTTTATTTTGTTCACTCCCCCAAAATTCTGTTTAACTGAACATTTTTTTCCTTGATTTTTTTCATTTATTTATTTTTTACCTTTTGAAAAAAAAAAACCCTCCGCCCCGCCCCCCGAAAAATACTGGTAAATACTTATAATACTTATAATACTGGTAAAATACTTCTTTGTATTTTTTTCCGCTTTTAGTATGTTTTAATGATAGGGAAAAAAAAACAAACAGGAATAACATCATAAAAACAGAATACCTGTATTAAAAAACATTACAAAAAAAAAGCCCCTCCCCCCAAAAAGTCACACAAAAATTCTGGGTAATATTGAAAACTATGAAAAGTACTCAGGGTAAAAAAAATAATTAAATAATAAAATAAAAAAATCTAATTATTTTCAAAATTATTCAGCCCAGTCGATTACGATACGTGGGCGGGGCAACCACTGGATAATATAAAGCAAATAAATAAACGTACACACACAAAAAAAATCGAAAAAAATCCCGCCGCATATCTAATATGCGCATCGCAGCAGCCAGCGGATTTTTTTTTTTGCAATTATTACATGTGGATGTAAACGTACGGCGTTATATTTGTGCCGCAATTACGAGCGCGCGAAAAAAAATTTTGAGCGAAGAAAATCAAACTGAGCGAGCGAAAAAAAATTTTGAGCGAAGAAAATCAAACTGTGCGAGCGAAAACAGATTTTGAGCGCAAGAAAAAAAAACTATTGCGCACGTAATGATAAGAGTTTGAGCGCTTGGTATCCAATGAGATTGCTTGTACGCTATCCGTTGACGCCCTCTCGTTTGCCCTGTGTTCACCCGGAAAGGGCAAACGCGAGTTTATTATTATTATTACTGTATTGTCTCATTTGACAGAAATACCTTGTTAGTTTTTGTACTTTAATAATATAAGCCCACCTCCTCCCGCCCACGTCGATGTGACGCACTCTCGTTTGCTCCTTCCGGGTGAACGCAACAAGCGATCTCATTGGATACCAAGCTGTCAATCAATGTGCTTTTACAAGCTCCGATTGGCTGGTTTTGCGGCACAAACGTAACGCGTGAGCAGAACCGAGCGAGCGCAGAGGACGACTCGAGCGAGGGAGGGAGGAGTATCGCGAGCGAGAGCGAGATGTCGAGCGCGAAAATGCTATTGCTAGCGAGCAAAAAGGAATTTGGAGCGAGAAACTTCTTTTTTTCCGCGCTCAAAATCTGTTTTCGCTCGCTCACTTTTATTTTCAACGCTCAAATTTTTTTTTCAGCGCGCTCGTAATTGCGGCACAAATATAACGCCATATCAACGCGGCATAAAAGAGCGCCCCCTGTGAACTTGTGCTCAGGAACATTTTTTTTTCGGGCAAAATATGTGAATGCATTTGTGTGCAGTGAAAGGAAGGGCTAGAGGCTGTGTGTGTGTGTGTGTGTACAGTATGCGTGTGTGTTTCTTTCTTCTTGCGTCGGCCGAGCGCAGGCCTATTTGGAGAGGAGCTGCGGGGTCAAGGTTTGGCCACCGGTGGGAAAAAAAAAAAAAAAAAAGCTGTGTTCCATTTTAAAGGGAGATGGAAAAAGAAAACCTCACAAAGAAGACATCTTCCGCACCTTGGCTCTGCTATTGAAATTTGCTGCTCCAATATCGTGACATCTGACTTAGAAAAAAAAGGATTTGACGCTAAAGGCAAATAGTAATTCAGGATATGATGATAATTTTCCGATAAGGGCATTTAGTTTAGTCATATTAGACCTTTTTTTATAATAAAAGGTGAATTAAGAAAAAAATGTGGTTGAAAAAGGAGAGCTGGGATTTCCCACGTTGTGAGCGGTCAGTGAACGCCTCGCCAGTGTCACTGAATGCGCTCCAAGCAGTGGTTTTTCCTTTGTCGAGTTGATTTTGATTGCGCAGAAATCCGTGTTTCACCGAGTTTATGATTGTGCGAATATGCCAAAAGACGGCAATTAATAAACGAGTCACATGGTATTCGTTTCCGTGTTCTCCTAACGGAATCAGCCCGAGACATCATAACTTTTACAAGTTCCTCTACGTTCTGGTAATATTCCTGCATGTGAGCCAGGATGGACTCTCGGGCGTTGGTTCAGTCTGCTTGCTTCTTTTATTGAAAATGATGCAAAACAATCTTAGCTAAAATGAGCTGCCATTGGCTGCAAAAGAAACTGGCTGTTAACAGCCAACTGACTTCTGCTCTTTAGTTCATCCTGTTATGGTAATTATAGTACAAATATGGCCGACATAAAATGTGTGTCAAACCTCGAATTATGTGACTGACAGATCAATCTTCCTCAAAATGTATCGAATAAAAAAAAAAACTTCTAAATTTCCATTTAGAGGACACATTCATACTTTTGCCCTTCATTTTGGGGAAAAAATTGTCTTATATTTAGGAAATTACGGTAACAAACAAGTCAAACAGAATACCTTTCTGCGTTCTCTAACCCGGGTATTTTTAACTGAGTTAGCTGGAGGCATCATAATCATTATACGATTCTCTCCGTTTCAGTAATATTCCCGCGTGTGAACAAGGATGGACTCGGACGTTGGTTCGGTCTGCTCGCTTCTTTTGCTGAAAATAGTGCCGTAACAACCTCAACTAATACAAGCTGTCCTTTATTTATTTATTTATTTATTTTAAAGTGTGTCTTATATTTGGGGAATTACGGTAACAAACGAGTCAAACGGAATACCTTTCAGCGTACACAATTCTCTCCATTTCAGTAATATTACCGCATGCGATCAAGGATGGACTTGGACATTGGTTCGGTCTGCTCGCTTCTTTTGCTGAAAATAATACCGTAACAACCTCAACCAATACAAGCTGTCTTTCAGTTTTGGAAAAAAAAGTGTCTTATATTTGGAAAATTACGGTAATTGAGCATTCCGCAAAGTTTTTTTCGAATGCTAGCGTTTTATTTACATGCGGTTATTTTATCCGGGCATTAAGCAGATTAGGAGTAAAGCTAATGTGGAGAATTTGACCGGTTCTCCTCGGCGTGGATTTGCAACGGCCACGTGACGTCTAATTTGGAGTCACATTAGCTTGACAGCTGAGCACGTCAAGCGGACGACATGACGCTTTCTGCATATCCGACCACGGATGACAGTCGAGCTTTATCTCCCGCTAAGCAGATGAGCCGAATGAGACCGTTTGACACCAATTCCGGTTTTTGACGCATGTAACAGCTAATGGATTTCAGGCTTGGGATTGTCTGAGTCCAGACGAGGTCCAGATCCATGAAAAAACAGAATCATGTCCAGAATTTGATTTTTTTTTTTTTTTTTGTGTGGAAAATTTCCAAGTTAAATAGTGGTGTAACAATTAATCAATAACTAATCGATAATCAAATTATTCGATAATTGTTTTTGAGAATCCGTTGACACCTTTGGGAGTTAAAAATGTCAGAATTTCAGCTGCCCGATGAAAAAAATCTCCAATTTTGGTT
This sequence comes from Hippichthys cyanospilos, assembly GCF_059441005.1. NCBI lineage: Eukaryota > Metazoa > Chordata > Actinopteri > Syngnathiformes > Syngnathidae > Hippichthys > Hippichthys cyanospilos. Next base: position 2,227,976 of record NC_142382.1, read on the forward strand.
CCTTCTTGAAAACAGACTGATTATCTTTGTGTTGCATGAATTATATTTTCTTTCACGTCTTTGCAAAAGAAAAGGGACAGAAATGAAAACCCGCTTTTTTAATCCAATCATCAAAAATAATCAACGGATTGATCAAATATTGAAAAAATCGTTAGTTAATTTCAGCGTTGGCATTAGCCTCGCCCCACAAACACATTGAAAAATGATATTTATATATTTATATATATCAAGCATTAGCATTCATACCCTCGTGAGGCATTTAAGGACACAACGTTTATCTGTATATCCTGTGCCTCATCACAATTTTTCAACAAAACAAAACCATCTCCTCTTGAATGCAAACTCGGGGATGACAAATCCGATTTGAGTGCAATTCATCAACACGTAGCCTTTTTCGCCACTGTCATATTTCCTATTCCAAGTGGGGTGGAGGGAGGTGGGGAAGTGTGAAAATGCTAAATGTACCACCAAAAAAAAAAAAAGTAAGAAATGTAATGACAGCGTCTGACTCACTGCGGTGATGCAACGTAAAATATGCAAAGTAATTGGCCCCGATTCTCTCTGCACTTATTTGACGATCGTTTCAAGCATGATGGGAACTCAAAAATGGTTCTGACACACACACAAAAAAAAGCTGTACTACGGCGAATTTTCCATATTCACTGAGGCATAATTAGCAACAATTTGCAAATAAGGGAGTCTCTCGTAAAAATATTTCGCTTTGATTGTTATTCGAGCTGGCGAGTGGGCTAAACAATTGTTTTGATTGCTTTTGTTTGCCGGTGTCGGATTTTAGTTTCTGGCGAGCTGCAAAGCTGTCAACAGTTCATGAAAGATTATAAATAACTCACAAGTAAGCTGAAGCAAGACTTGCATTTGGAATCTTCTGTAAATTTCTCGACATTTCTCTGTGGGAAGTGAAGCGTGGCAGCAGCCATCTTGGAAATTGGGAATCAGGAAAAGTATTGAGTGTCACGGACGGCCCCCTATATGTTCAACTTGGAACTACACCTGGATTTACTTGACTTTTTGGACCACTAGCGGCTACATTGAAATTCACGTTACACTACTTTAAATAATGGCTTCAATATGTAAATAAATAAGCCTGAAAAAATAGCAATTACTACTATCTTATTGGGTATATGTCGAGTGTACTCTTTTTTTCTAAATTACAACAAACGAATGCTATTGCAATGCTTGCGTTGTCTTCAAATGCTAACGTCACCGTCATATGCTAGTGCTGCGCTTCCACGCTAGCGCTATGATCAAAACAAACTGAGGATATTACAATCTAAACTTGATGGTAAAAAAAAAAAAAAACTAGAATTCTGATGAAACACCAGTGGTATATTAAAAAAAAAAACAGGATTAAAATGCTGGTATTATTTTCAAATGCTAATGTCACTGTCACATGCTAGTCTTACACTTACATGCTAGCATTGGGAATTAAAAAAATTAAGTATATTACAGTATAAAGTCGATGGTAAAAAGCAAGCATTTTCACAACATACCAACGGTATATTACACAACAAACTTCGGGCTAAAATGCTAGTATTATCTTCAAATGCTAATGTCACTGTCACGTGCTAGTCTTACGCTTACATGCTAGCATTATGAAAAACAAATTAAGTATATTACAGTATAAAGTTGATGGTAAAAAGCTAGCATTTTCACAACATACCAACCGTATATTACAAAACAAACTTTGGGCTAAAATGCTAGTATTATCTTCAAATGCTAATGTTACTGTCACGTGCTAGTCTTACGCTTACATGCTAGCATTATGAAAAACAAATTAAGTATATTACAGTATAAAGTTAATGGTGAAAAGCTAGCATTTTCACAACATACCAACCGTATATTACAAAACAATCTTTGGGCTAAAATGCTAGTATTATCTTCAAATGCTAATGTCACTGTCACATGCTAGTCTTACACTTACATTCTAGCATTGGGAATTAAACAAATTAAGTATATTACAGTATAAAGTCGATGGTAAAAAACTAGCATTTAAATTTTTTTTTACCAGTGATGTAATTACAAAACAAAGTTCGGGTTAAAATGCTAGCATGATGATCAAATGCTAATGCATCACATGCTAGCAATATAATAACAACACATTAAGTTCATCACACTTTCAACATGATGGAAAAAAGTTAGCATTTTGATCAAATACCATTTTTAAGTACACAGCAAACACAAACATTAAATGCTAATTGTTAATTTAAATGCGAGCATTATGATCACCTGCTAGCGTTACAGTCAAAAGCTAGCATACTATTTAACTGCTCGTTTTTGGGTCAAATGCTAGTTGTATATCACGTCAAGATTAAAACTTAGAAGCTAAGAGACTCACTGTTTGAACACCGATCGAAAAACGTCTTAACCGGGCGTAACCGGGTCCATTTGGCGCCCAAAACGAAGGAGGACAGACTAGATTTGAAAGAGTTGAACATCTCATCTCTGCGAATTTTCCTATTAAAGTGAGAAGCGCCTCCTCCAAGGCCGTTAATTGGAATGGGCGCGGGCGCCTTCATTTGGAAGCGCGGCCCCGTAACTGCGGTCAGCGCCGAGACTAATGGCCGTTCCGCTCAGAGGAGTAGCGCAGCCCGGAGTGCCCGAGCAGCCGCACTTGTTTGCGTACGATTCCCCCGGGCGGCTAAGCGGCATCCTGCAATCTAAAACGGGGGGGCATGAGGCCGGGTTTTGCGGTTAAGAGAGGATGATGATGCTGTCTAATAGATGAGTGGGCATGAGGGTGCGCTGCCGCCTGAATTATTCACTCCGGCCAAACTGTTGCTTGGGGTTTCATTTATTTTTAATGGCGTCTTTTGATGTTGATTAATTAAGCGCCGCTTGCTCGGCTCTTTCTCGCGCTCGCGAGCGCGCATTCAAACAACGGCGCTACATGCGGAGCACGTACGGTGTCGCACGCCCATGGAGAAATTCGTGTAACGCCGACAAAAATGTCCCGGTGAAAAAAGGTCGGATCTCAAAGGTGGAGCAACACTATGACGGGGAGACAAGAACTCTCTAACACACGCCAAAATCTTCCCTAATAAGGAGTCTATGTCAAGGCTGGTGTCACACTAAAGTGAAAAAACCAAGAAGTTCGGGTAATTCAACTGAAACTGAACCACGAAAGGATACTTGTAAAGGCGGGGCCGCACTTTGATAGAAAGACAAACACTCTCATGCACACACATGCATCATATATTTTTTTTATGTGAAACCCACCAAAATGTCCTAAATATAGATTCTTTGTCACACTGACGTTGAAGAACAAGAAAGCACAAACACGTTCCAGAATTTGTCAAACACAACCAAATTGGCGCCACTAAAAAGGTTGAATGTCAAAGATGGTACCACACTATCACGAAAAACAAGAACACACACACACACATTTCTCATAAGTGGGTTGTCAAAGGTGGTGTCACACTATCGTAGAAAAATAAGAACACACACACTATGTCTCAAGCGGTTTGTCAAGGGTGGTGCCACATTATCAGAGAAAAACAAGAATGCACACACAAAGTTCAAGTGGATTTTAACAGGTGGTGCCACACTATAACAGAAAAATACGAATCCACACACACAAAACGTCTCTGGGTTGTCAAATGTGGTGCCACACTACATAGGAAAACAAGAACACACACACTATGTCACAAGTGGTTTGTCAAGGGTGTTCCACACTATAAAACACAAAAAATAAGAATGCTCACATACACACACGAACACATAAACGCGTTTAAATATAATAACTAAATCAAGTGTGTCAAACGTCACGCTAAAACGTGACCTCAAAAAAAACTGGAGCGGTGCCACACTAACGCATAAAAACAAGAATGCGGCGGCACACCAGTCCACAGACAGAAACAAACACCCCCCCCCCCTCCCCCCCAAAAATATTATACATTAAAAGTGTCATTTTGAGATGATGAGGGGGGAGTTTAACAAAAAGTGTGTGTGTGTGTGTGGGGGGGGGGGGGGTCTGAGCAGCCACACAGCGGATTACTAGGTGTGTGTGTGTGTGTGTGTGTGTGTTTGTGACAAGCGGCACTGTAAGACAGAGCTAGCGGGGGCGGAGATGCTAATTAGGCGCGTGTGTGGGGATTGTCTCTTTCATGTTTTTTCAGCCAATGGCGAGCCAGGAGAGGACGTCGACGGCATCCAATGATCACGCCGGAGATTTATAAATAGAGTTGGAGGCACTTTTCTCGCCGAACGGACCGGAGCTTCTTCCACAGATGAAAAATTCAAAACGCCATTGTTCTATTAATGGACGACGCCATTTTCCACCCTGTGTATGCGTTCTTGTTCTTCTGCTTGAGCGTGGCCGCACCTTTGACATCCCACCTTTAAGGAAAGTGTGTGTGTGTGTGTGTGTGTGTGTGTGTGTGTGTGTGGGGGGGGGGGCGTCTTAAAATAGCAGAGTCCAAAAGCTCGCCCGTGTCATGTCGCATTGATCCGATTTCCGTCGGAGAAAGTGCGAAACTGACTCTTAAATAGGAAGCGCACTTTGGCGCCAGGCTGCTTTATATACAGTTGACTCCCCTCTTATTTCGGGGTTATTTTTAAACAATGTTATACAGTAGTTGCGTGACTTTTTTCCCGGGTTCTAAGCCACGAGAGAGAGCTAAGAAACTTTTCCGACTTTTTTACCGTTTGACACGTACGGCGGGTCACGAATTTGCTATCTTCATCTCATCGATCACATACGTACTGACTTATTCTATTTTACGCCAGCACCTTCTCTCACACATACTCTCATAATTTGCTCTCACATACGCACTCATTCACGCTTAAATTCTCTCATATTCACATTCTTCTAATAGCTGACACATTCTCACAACACTCTCATACAAATATACACTCTCACATAAATGCTCTCACACACTCATACATTCTCAAAAAATTCATTACACATCCTCTTAATGGCTGACATTCTCACAACACTCTCACACAAATATGTGCTCTCATATAATGCTCTCACACACATACATTCTGAAACAATTCTCTCACATGCACAAATGGCATCTCAATAGTTGACACACTTTCTCACACACACGTGCTCTAACTTGAATATGCTCTCTCGCATAAAATCTGTCTCATGTATATGCACTCTGTGGCATATTCTCACATTTGTGTCATGCACATGTTCTCTCTCACAAGCGGACATGCTCTTGAAAAATTTCTCACACACACACTCTCACACACACATAATCTCACACAAATTGTCTTTCTTACACACTTTTAGGCATACTTCCACATAGTCTCTCACACGCGTGCACTCTAACATGCACTCTTCCACTTACACACATTCTCTCTCACACACACACTCTCACACACACATACTCTCACACAAAAATTGTCTTTCTTACACACTTTTAGGCATACTTCCACATAGTCTCTCACAAGCGTGCACTCTAACATGCACTCTTCCACTTACACACATTCTCTCTCACACACACACTCTCACACACATACTCTCACACAAAATTGTCTTTCTTACAGACTTTTAGGCATACTTCCACATAGTCTCTCACACGCGTGCACTCTAACATGCACTCTTCCACTTACACACATTCTCTCTCACAAACACAAACTCACATGTGTATTCTCTCGCACTCAGACATGCATGCAAACACACACACACACACACACACACACACACACACACACACAGTGAGAGACACCTTTCAAACTTACAAAACAGCGTCACAACGGCTCAAGGTCTGGAACTAATTATGAATATGCGTAAAATGAATATGCATAATGACAATAACCCGCTTGCGCCCAGGAAGCGAAAAAGCTTGGAGAGCAGAGTGTGTGTGTGTGTGTGTGTATTTGCGTATAGATGTGTGTGTCAATGTGTGTGTGTTCTGCTCTGCCTTTAATCTGCATATCGGGGCAGCGGTGGGAATCTTGCACACCATGCTAAATCGATGCACTCCCCCTACTGCATTAGTATGCCTGTGTGCGTGTGTGTGTAGGTGTGTGTGTGTCAGTATGCAGTCGGGATACAAAAAAAAAAAAAGGGAGCGAGAGAGGTTACATAAGTAGAAAAAGGGACATTCTTAAGTGGATTTGACCTTGGATCATCCTCTGGGGACCCTCCACAAAGAAGACGGACTAAATAAATAAACTTTCTTTCAACATGTAGCTTTTCCGCCGTACGCGCGAGTGTGTGTGTTCATATAGATTAGGATCCTCAAAGAGAAAACCAAAGGGGGACTCTGGGATTATTTCGCCCCCCCCAGCCTCCCCCGCTGACTGCATTTCCATCTTTTTTCTATTTTCTCCTGCCGCGCTCCTGCCAATCTCCCCGCTAACCTCCTTTGTTCCTAAGTGTGGCCCGCATTGCTCCACTTCACCCCCCGCGCCACCCGTCCCAATCCAGTCCATCTCCGCCTTCATCTCGCATTCCCTTTCCGCCTCGCTCCTTTGCTCCGGCCTCATCTCTGATTCCGAGTGACCGCCGCTCTCCCCCTCGGGCTGCATCAGACTTACATGCCCCCCCCCCCCCTTTTTTTTTTTTTTTGCGCTGGCCTCCTCCGCTACTACGCTTTCCCAGGGCAAGGCCTAGTTCAAACACACAACGATGCGCTGCTTTAGTACAGTCCTTCTCAATTATTTTTTGCAAAGCCCCCCTCCCCCAGGAAAGAGGAAACGTTTCGCGGCCCCCGCTCGCCGCGCCGCTTATAAATAAGATCGTCATCTATAAAATATTTATAAGTGTACCTCAAATCGTATCTTTTTTCCCATTAGAAAAAGAAATCAAAGGAATATAAATCAGCTTGACTTTTTACAGGGTAAACTCAGGTTATAGGTTAGTCTAAAACTGAAAAAAAAATGAAAAATCTCAATCCTAGGGTCAACACAGGTTATAGGTTAGTCTAAAACTGAAAAAAGAGAAAAATCTCAATCTTAGGGTCAATACAGGTTATAGGTTAGTCTAAAACTGAAAAAAATGAAAAATCTCAATCTTAGGGTCAACACAGGTTATAGGTTAGTCCTAAAACTGAAAAATAAAAAGAAAAATCTCAATCTTAGGGTCAACACAGATTATAGGTTAGTCTAAAACTGAAAAAAAGAAAAATCTCAATCTTAATTTTAAACCAAAAACAGTTTTGATCAACTGTTCCATCTGTTTTCATTCTTCTAAATAGTCAGTCCCAAACTAAACCGTATGCTGCCATCTACTGGTTGAAAGTGGAATTACATGAAATAAAAGTGAGAGTTGTAAGTGTAAAAAACAGGGGTCCATAGAATGAATAAATATTTTTCTATATAAACCAGGCTGTGATGTTTTTGTTCTTCTTCCAAACAGTCAGACACAAAGTAAATAGTGTGCTGCCATCTAATGGTTGACAGTTGAATTACATATAAATTCGGTTAAAGCTGAATGTGTATAAAGCAGGATTAGCGTTAATAATGAAAAAAAAATACTTCCTTTTTCCGTTCTCAATAAAAAAATAGTATGCTGCCATCTAGTGGTAGACAGTTGAATTACACATAATATGAATCTGAATATGTAAAAAGCAGGATTACAAAGGACGTTGTCAATAATTAACAAAAATACTTCCTTTTTTCAAAAATCGTATGCTGCCATCTAGTGGTTGACAGTTGAATTACACCCCAAAAATTGCAATTATTGGCTAAAACTGAATGCGTAAAAAGCAGGATTGCAGAGGATGACCATGAAAACAATTGTCAAAAAATAAACTCCACAAAAATATTTCCCGTTTTCGTCCTCTACATTTTCTGTATTTTAAAATGACATTATGGAATAATAAATATTTCATTTTGTGTCAAGGGACGATTATTAGCATCCCCGGAGGTAAAATTTGACATTAAAAACAAAAAAACAAGGAACGGGGTCAGGATTTGCTGCCTTTCTTCTTCTTCTATTGCGTCCGCCAAAGATGACACGCTTCCTGACGTTTGATTGGCCGTCTAAGCGGGCCCTTTGATCCGTCCCCGCCGCGCTCCGGGACGACCTTCAGGAAAAGTTTACCCGACTCGGCTTTGATTGGGCCCCCGCCTTCCTCTCCGGTCTCCCTCCATGATAATGAGCGCAGCTGACAAAGCTCACCGGGAAATGCTACGGCGCCGGCGCCGCCCTTTTATTACAATTTGCTCTCAATCAGGAGCAATCAACTCCGAGGCCGTCCGACGGGGGACGCCACGTCCTCCGCCGGGAAGAAGTCCTTCAGCTTTCTTCCGCGTGGACGTGCGCACCCACGACAAATCCGACAAATCACCAAAAACATCAAAAGTGGGATTTTTTTTTTGCGCTGTTTCGGATCGATGCCAGTGCCGGTACTCGGTAGTCGCTGATACGATACCGAGTGTCGATACCGCTGGCGCTTTTAGATCGTTTTAAAGACGGACCCATACATTTCTTGAAATTTGTCATTTCTACAATGTCATACAATACGGTACTTTTCAGATCGAGTAGTAGTCACCGATACCAAGTACCAATACCACTGGCGCTTTTGATCAGTTTAAAGACGGACCCATACATTTCCTGAAATTTGTCATTTCTACAATGTCATACAATACGGTACTCTTCAGATCGAGTAGTAGTCACCGATACCAAGTACCAATACCACTGGTGCTTTTGATCATTTTGAAGACGGACCCATACATTTCCTGAAATTTGTCATTTCTACAATGTCATACAATACGGTACTCTTCAGATCGAGTAGTAGTCACCGATACCAAGTACCAATACCACTGGTACTTTTGATACAAAAAATCCCCCTCCCCGCAAAAACAATGAGATAATTCTAAAAACGGAAGTATACATTTTCAATACAGCATTATTTCCTTAAAATTTGATGAAATATATGGCAAATTTCTATGCTATTATTTGTTTGAAAATGAACGCTGTTCCTGTTCCTGCATTAAAAAGCATACTTTTCAATTACCGATTTAACTCGTTCAATGCCAGGGACGTATTTTAACGTTTTTAAAGAGTTTTTAAATCCCAGATACTTAAGTATGAAATGGATACTTAAGTTTCGACGCTGAATGTTCGGACTCTTAAAAAAAAAAAAACGTGAAAATGCGGTGAAAAAGGTCCACATTTTTGTGAGTAGCGTATGTCGGTTGGGAAGCTTTCAAATGCTAATTCGACGCTAGCTAAGTCCCCAGCTGCTGCCGACGCGTTGTTTTTGGAGCGTTGCCTTTCATCGGCGTGAACTTCTGCGCTTTTTATTTTTTGGTTCCATTTTCCGACGGGAGCCCCCCCCCCCCCCGTCGCTCGTTAACCTCGGCCTTATTTAGCTCAGCCCCTTATTAGCGACCTTCATGGACGCTAATAGGCGACTTCCCTCCGCTGTGTTCAATGTCAAAACGCCGTAACCTGGGGGAAATTGGAGTCGGCGCCGCCATGCGTGCGTGCGTGCGCTTTATTTGCCGTGTTCCTGTGTGCATCAATTAGCCATCTGTGAGCCATTTTACGTGCAGGTGGAGCTTTGTGTCTGTTGCCCGGACCGTCCTGTGCCCAAGTGGAGCGTGAGGCTGCACACGGCCCGCAAATTTTCCTGCGCCGGCGCTGACACGCACTGCTGAATACCTGCGCGCATAAATAAGTCTTGCTAACGTTTAGCATCTGCGTGGTGGCGTGTGAGCGAGCGTAATCGTTTTCACATTTTGCATATGATGGGGAGACGCAAAAAAATGCATCCAAATTGGAAACCTTTGACCGAGGTATGCGCGTTCAAGCTATGAATATTTTGTCGAAGATGCAAAATTTGTGATGAACATTAGGGACATTTAACCGCATTTTTTTACAGGTTTATACCAGTACTTTTGAGTCGTCAAAGATACCAAGAAACGATAAGGTAAAAGACACAAAAAATGCGTCCACATTGGAAACTTTTGACCTGAGGTATGCGTGTTCAAGCTATGAATATTTTGCAGAAGATGCAAAATTGGTAATGAACATTAGGGACGTTTAACCACATTTTTTTACCAGTACTTTTGAGTAGTCAAAGTTACCAAGAAACGATAACGTAAAAGACACAAAAAATGTGTCCACATTGGAAACTTTTGACCTGAGGTATGTGCGTTCAAGCTATGAATATTTTGTCGAAGATGCAAAATTGGTGATGAACATTAGGGACATTTAACCGCATTTTTTTTACACATTGATACCAGTAATTTTGAGACAAGAAACAACAAGGTAAAAGACACAAAAAATGTGTCCACATTGGAAACTTTTGACCCGAGGTATGCGCGTGCAAGTCGCCGATATTTTGCCAAGGTTTCTATAGTTGTTATCTAAATATAGCAAATTTCCCCCAAAATGGCAAGACATGATCAATATTCTTTGAATTTTCAGTTTCCAGCCACACGGGGGCGACTGACACACGTATCGGCTCCCGTCGAATTAGGAATATTTATTACGTCGAAATTCGAGTATGACTTTTGAAGACTTTTGTAGAGCGGGTGTCCAGGCTAAGCCGATCATCGAAGTCATTGAAAGGCTTGGAAATGTCATAAGTTGGCCACTAGCGCCACCCGGTGGTTTTGGGGTGTCCACAAAAATTTCTCTTCCACTGGTTAAAAAAACCACAACAAATAACGACCCGGCATTGAACGTTTGCACCCTCTAAAGACGTATAAACACGTCTTTGGGATTGGATGAGTTTAAAGTATTTATTATTCTCGGCCCTACAAAAAAACGTTGATTTTGGGGAAAGCCCGGCCTCTCCCCTACTGGAAAATTGTAAAATTTCTCCATCAAGACGATGATGTGGACACGGGAAGCATGCTGCTGTTATTGTCTTTCTCGCTGACGGTCGACCCCTCTAGGTGCAACCGATACGCTTTTCTTCCTCTAAATCCCCCCCCCCCCCCCCCCCCGTCACCGTGCCAGCACTTGTGAATGGAATGGATGCGACCAGAAGGAAGACAACACGCACACACTCGTAAAGGATTGACGGCCGGAATATTCGCTCTCAGATATCCTCTTCCGCTTGCAGGCTTTTGATTTTTCTTCCACCGGGACGCCGGTGTTAAAAGTGAAAGAAAAAAGTGAAAAAAAAAAAAGTGAAAAAAGTGAAAAAAAAAAGTATTTTGTTGACGGTAGAAAGTAAAAGTATAGAAATTATATCAGTTTAAGAAAACTTTCCACACTCGACGCGCCGACTACAAATATTATTATCATATTTAAAAACTGCATAAATATACCTAAACCTGTATCCAACAACCATTTTTTACAGCGTTTATACGTGTTACAGCTTAGTCTAAAAGAGAAAAAAGTGCATCAAAGTGACGGAAACTAAAAAAAAAAAAAAAGATGAAAATTCTTATTTTATGGCATGTATTACTCACATGACAACTACAAAGCCTTTTCCCTGGGCTCATCGGCGCCCCCCCTGGCCTCACCTCGCATTGCGTTATTCCTGGCGGTTTCGACTGGGGTGCCGCAATTTTACCGTCCGAATATCCTCGTCGTATCTTATTACTATTATTATCTTTTTCAACGGCGTCACGAAAACGTCCGCAAAGGTGAAAATTGGAAGAAATGGGACAGGATGAAATAAAAGGGGGAATAAATTAGAGGCAGGGTCACTAATGCAGCGGAAGAGCGGCGTAAGGATTAAGGTTCTGTGATTGGGGGTCTTGGGGGGGGGGGGATAATGTGGTGGGGGGGGTAAAATGGACAAACAAAGGACCTCACAGAATGAGGAGCGCTGTTGGGCATCCTCAGAGGGAAAACAGCTCACAGAGGAAGCTTCATGGACGTGTGCATTAGTTTTTTTTTTTTTTTTGGATTAGTCCAGCCTTGAAGTCTTTTGTGCGCCGCCGTCCCTTCTCAATCATCCCCAATCATCTCTCCCCAGCACCTTTCCCTTATCTGGCGACTGCATCTGCCCATGTTTTATTTATGGCAGGCGCACACGGTACCGGGAATAGAAAGACGCGAGTTACACAAGCACACAAACGGCGTTTTGGCCTCTCCGAGGATTTCCACGACGCGGCTTCCTGTCCGCATCCCCGGGTACCCGACTTCACATCAAAAGGTGTTTCTCGCCCTTTCATCTTTTTATACGCTTCGCCTTTTTGTCGAAATGAACACTAATATATAGTTTTTCGATTAATAACACAATGTTTTGTCCGTAAACAGAACGCTGTCGATGCACTACCAACAACGGCCAGGAGCGGCGCTAAAAATCAAAGACTAAACTCAACAAAGCGCAAATCTGGAACTGGTAAAAGATAAACTAAATCAGTTTCAAAAATTATTTCACGGACCACCTGCAGTCAGGTCACGGACACTTTGTGAATTATTGTTTTAGAAAATGCAACTACTTAACGAAACAGTACTAAAGCAATACATTACTTGAGGTAGTAAAGCACTCAAGATTTTAGATAGTCCAAGTATTAAAGTAAACAGCACTTTATGTACTTTAAGTCATTAGGTACCCAAAGTAATCACGTACTTAAGATACTAAAGAACTCAAGTATATTTTCATTTTTAATTAAATACTAAGGTAATCAATTAGTTTATGTATTGAAGTGCCAAATTACTTCCATTATTTTAGATAAGGCAAATACTAAAGTAAACAGTACTTTACATACTTTAAGTCATTAAGTACTAAATTAATGAAGTACTTAAGATACTAAACAACTCAAGTAATTTTTCTCCTTTGATCAAATACTAAGGTAATCAATTACATTAGGTCTTTAAGTGCCAAATTACTTGAATATTTTAGATAATCCAAGTACCAAAGTAAAAAGTATGTTATCTACTTTAAGTCATTAAATGCTAAAGTAATAAAGTACTTGAGGTACTAAAGAATTCAAGTAATCACTTACCTTTAATAATAATAATAGTCACAAACTTTCTCTTTGAAAAATACAAAAAAATTCATTTTTTCTCAACTTGCATAAGCCAATAGTACCCTGTTGCATCATGGGAAAATTGCTATGTTTTTAGCATTTAGCCTACATGCAAATTTGACCATATATGCCAGTAGGTTCAAACGTACCGGTAAACAAATTTAAACGAATACATTTAAATAATTTAAATAAATCTAATGACTTGACCCGCACGTGTCCATACTTTGCGGCATTACGGGAAAAAAAAAATCCAAAGAACACAATCATAAATCTTACGCTAATAAAAAACAAAACACGACGGTACTCATTTAACAATTCTTCATTTTCAAACGTATTGGTAAAACTCCCCGCGTCCGCGCACCGTTTCCCCGAATTCACGGCCGACCCCGCCACCGTCCTCCAATCCGACGCTCCTTTCGCCGTTCCGACGGCCAATCAGATTAGGCGTGGAGAGGAAATTGGAGAGGCTCGTCTGACCCTCTCTCCCGCTTTCATGTTCCTCTTTCAGCGACGCCGAGAGAAACAAACACGGGCGACAAGAAAGGGTTGCCGCGGGAGACGGGGCCCCGAGCGAAAGAAGGATGCTGGCGGCGAAAAGGGCCCCCCGAGCCATCTTTTGGCGGGGGCCGCCCCTCTCCGCCGCTGAAAGGAGCAGCGGGGCGATACGGGGCAAAGCATTCTGGGTGATCCCCGGACCTCTGCACGTGCCGGCGCCGAAAAAAAAATGGCCGCGCATGTGACGCCGTCTGGATCGTGGGGCCTCTTCCCCTGCCTTGACTCGTTCGGCCCCAAAGACGTATTTTTACGTTTACTTTGAAGGGTCCGGGTACTCGAAAAAATTTCAGGTATTTCAGGTATACGCTCGTTGACTCGTTCAGCCCCAAAGACGTATTTTTACGTTTATTTTGAAGAGTCCGGGTACTCGTCTTCAAATTACTTCTGTTTATTTTCAGGTTACTTTAGTCCTTAATTAACTAAAATAATGGATTAATTAATTCATTTAGTATATTTTAAATGTACTAACTATATTTTGAATCACTAAAGTAATTATTTACTTTAGTAAGTATTTAATATATAATTATTTAATTGATTACATCCGTGCACAATTACTTGAGTACTGAAGTAGCTTAGAATTAAAGTAGAATCAAAGTTATTGATTGCTAAGAAATGAAGTAATCTAAAGTAATTGATTATTTTAGGTAGTAAAGTAATTGATTTAGTACTTAATCACCTAAAGTAAAGTATTACTTTATTACTTTACTACATTTAATCAATCTTCTTCTGAGGCTCACAAAATAAAATGTTTTCAAGGATCAAAATGGATGTCAGTGACCCAAACTAAACAACAAACTTGTTAATAATGACAAAAACAAATAAGATTATAGTTGGACGACACTAAGCTAAATTGCTGCTCTAACTTCCGTGTACTAAACGGGTTTAATAACTCATTATCAACGATGAAAAAAATCGCTAACATTTGTTAATAACGACAAGATCGGACCTTAGTAACCCAAGCAGATTTTGTGTACTAAACAACAGGACCCAAACCTCCTCCAAGGGTTAAACATTTGTCAAGCGAGAGATCAATAAGCGCGGTACTAAAATGTTCTCCCGGATCGATGGAGCATCTTCTCCGACGACTAAAAATATCACCGTGGGCTATCGGGTAACCCGAAAGACCGTTTCAATCGCAGAGGTTGCGTACCGAACGACACCACCGAGACCCCCGCAAAGACTTCCGACATTTTTCACCTGACACATCAATAAGTATGCGACCGATATATTCTGGCGGATCGATGGCGCGTCTTTGTTAATAACTCCGAAAGACGCCGTCGGCCTTTAAGCCAACACGCCGTCGCGCTCGGCAAGTTTGCGTAACCAATAACAAGACCGTGACCTCCGCCGAGGCCCCGACATTCATCAACTTGGAAATCCATAAGTGTGGCACTAATATGTTCTTGTAGATTGATAGAGCGTCTTGGCTAATCGCTCACGTTGACACCAAAGCCAAAGCCAGTCAAATCAGACCTCCCCCAAGGCGGAGAGCTAAGGGGCGTGGAAAAAACCCAAACAAACAGATTAATTGCGATTAATTAATTACAGTCATCATTAAAGGGTTGTTTTTCTAACGCTTGTTTGGTATAGTGTCAAATCTTTGATCATCCAAGGCGTGTCATATCAAATGGAAAGAAGGCAGCAGGGAGCTGAAATTTCACCCGGATTATTCAATAGGGCACGACCTCTTAGCTGTCACACTACTAAAAATATTGAGAGAAGGATGTGAAAGAAAATGACAGAAAATCATCAAAATACTGCATGAATTTATTTAAATGATAATTAAATTGAACTGATTTAATCCCAAACTGTATTTTGACTTTTTATTTTATTTTATAAGAATCCAGTCATTCCCGATTTATTTCTTCTTCAAGTCTTCAACAAAAGCTATAACTAAAAATTGGCTGGTACTAAACAATTTAAGTTATTAACAACAATAAGCCGCAGGTCTCAAATCACGAGAAAAAAGTTGCGGGTTGTAGTCCGAAAAATACGGAAATCAACAGTTGTTGTTGATGTCTTTTATTAATGTTAAAACGGATTCAAGATTAGCTGTACTAATACAATTTTTGTAGATAATAATCTGATTTATACATTAACCCAAAAATGCCGAAAATCTATTTCGCATCACAGAAAAAAGGCTGAGCACCACTGCCGCAGGGGACAGAAATGTCGCAAAAATAGAATGAACTTCAAAAAACGAAATGGATCCTTCTCAAACAGGACCACAAATATAACCGGGCAACAGTATAAAATTTTCAAGAAGCGTGTTCTGCTTTTAGGCTTTAATTTAATGTAGCTGGCCGCCGCGTGGAAATCGATGGCTCCTAATTGCACCGGCGCACAATCCATCAGAGTCAAGATCAAGTGCGCGTCGCCGTATGTCGATATCACATCAGCTCGGACGCAAAAAACAAAAAAAAAAAAAGGTGTGTTTTGACGCTGGCATACACACATGCACCGGCACGCTCACAAGCAAGATAAATGTTGCTCAAGTTGGTAAGCAAGGCCGTCATTTGCCATCTGCGTCTTAAGCGCTAATGGCCGCTCAGCAAATGGTCCCGGAGTGCGTTATTATTGGAGCGTGGCGCACAGGCGTTTAGTGTTGGGCGGCCATTATGTGGTGGAAAATAAGGTCCCCGGGGTGCGAGGGGGAGGAGCCGAAACGCTTCCAGCTGAGGTCCAAATAAGGCGGACGGTAATGACCTCGTCTGCGAGGCCACGCAAAGCGCTCAAAAGTTTGGAGACGCTTGCCCCTGCGATTGAATGGGGGGGTGTTTCCAATTGACCAAAATGGACGTTTTCCTGTTCGATTTTATTAACCTAATTATTTTTATTAGCTTTTATTATACCACAGTATTGTCATATTTTGTTTATTTTGATGTTAGCCCATCTATGTTGTGTCCTATGAGGTATTAGCATTATGCTAGCAAGCTAAAAAGTACAGCTGCTATGTTAGCCCATCTATGGTGGGTCCTATTTTGTGTTAGCATTGAGCTAGCAGACCAAAAAGCAAATTTATGCAAATATTTTTTTCAATATGCATCTTTATTGTCACGCTTTGTTTATTTTGATGTTAGCCCATCTATGTTGTGTCCTATGAGGTATTAGCATTATGCTAGCAAGCTAAAAAGTACAGCTGCTATGTTAGCCCATCTATGGTGGGTCCTATTTTGTGTTAGCATTGAGCTAGCAGACCAAAAAGCAAATTTATGCAAATATTTTTTTCAATATGCATCTTTATTGTCACGCTTTGTTTATTTTGATGTTAGCCCATCTATGTTGTGTCCTATGAGGTATTAGCATTATGCTAGCAAGCTAAAAAGTACAGCTGCTATGTTAGCCCATCTATGGTGGGTCCTATTTTGTGTTAGCATTGAGCTAGCAGACCAAAAAGCAAATGTATGCAAATATTTTTTTCAATATGCATCTTTATTGTCACGCTTTGTTTATTTTGATGTTAGCCCGTCAATTGTGCGTCCTATTTTGTGTTAGCATTAAGCTAGTAGACTAAAAAGCATAACTGCTATGTTAGTCTGTCTATGGCGTTTTCTGCAGTACTTTGTGTTAGCATTGAGCTAGTAGACCAAATTTATGCACATTACTGCCGCTGTTTTGTTTATTTTGACATGTTAGCCCATCATTGGTGTGTCCTATTTTGTGTTAGCGATGAGCTAACAGGCTAAAAAGCAAATTTTGGGGATTGTTTTCAAAAAACAACATTATCACTTTTTTGTTTATTTTGATATGCTAGCCCATCTAGCGGACTAAAAAGCATAGCTGCTGTACTGTATGTTAGCTCATCTATGGTGTGTTCTATTTTGTGTTAGTATTAAACAAGCAGACTAACGAGCATAGCTGCTATGTTAGCTCGTATATAGCATGTCATATTTCATGTTAGCATTGAGCTAGCAAACTAAAAAGCAAACCTATGGTATTATTTTTGATTCATAACATTACTCTCATGTTTTATTTATTTCGATGTTAGCCCGTCTATGGTATTTGTGTTAGCATTTAGCTAGTAGGCTAAAAAACACATTTGTGGAACTGTCTTCAATACAGAGCGCAATTGTCACATTGTTTATTTTTATGTTAGCCCATCTATGATGTGTCCTATTATTTATTACCATTAAGCCAGCAGACAAAAAACATGTTGCTATATATTCGCCCGTCTATGGCGAGTCCTATTTTGTGTTAGCATTGAGCTAGCAGACTAAAAAGCAAACTCATTGTATTGTTTTCAATATACAACATATTATTTTTGTTTCGCTAACGTTGAGCTTGATTAGCTTGAAAGTGTGTTGACTAAGCCCAACCGCTGCCTGCTTAAAAGTGAGATGAGTTCACCGCCATCTTCCAGCGAGGAAAAAGAAAGAGGAAGAAGAAGAAAAGGAGGAAGGTGGCGGGGGCCAACGCTTTTCTATCCCCGCTCTAAGACTCTCATTAGCCGTATTGATTTAAGGCTTTCCAGCTCTTTAGCAGTCAAGCGCCGCTGGTGCATACGTCCACACAGCGGTTCCCAACTAGCGTGTCTTGCGTCACTTTTTTTTTTTTGCGCACCATAAATAGCGCGGCGGCGGATGCATTTTTTATGGCTCGCGCTAACTGTCGACGCAGGTCAAGCGGCCTTAGATCTTTTACATACAATCTGCTAGGTAATTACAGCGCATTCAAAATGAATGAGATCTTCATATGCATGCTGCACGCATGCATATATAGAACATACAGCACACGTGGACGCGTCCCGCTACGAAATGCTGAATCCGTAAACGAGAGGTGACCCCGAAAAAAATTTCAGGAAAAAAGTCACGCTGAACTTTTAAAGCATCAAAGGATTTGCAACGTTCTGGCTTTTCAAATGGCGGGAAAAAAAAGGATACTTATGTTTGGCTTAAATGTTTTTTTTTTGGTTGGTTGGTTTTGTTTTCCGCAAATATTCGTTCTCCTAAAAGGGGTCCCTGACCCCCCAAATTTGAGAACCTTTTGTTACCAATTACTTGAGTAAAATTAGTGCAGTTTATATTTTTTCTTGCAAGTCAGACCAGCCCAAAAATAGCATTTTTATTTGTTAAAAACAACAAAAATTCAAACTTTAGGGCCACGAAATTTGTAACTAGGGCGACTCCAATCAGTAAAATTGATTATAAAATTGGCAACATCTGTCCATTCTCCTTGCGAGTAAAAAGAATTGAAACCCTCTTGTCTTCCTTCCTTGTGTATTGTTTATTAAATGTTCTAAGTGGATATTTCCGAAACCGTGTTTTTGAATTAAATCAAAACATTGTATAGGAAAGACCACACCCTAGGACCCCCCCCCCCCCCCCATGTTAATTTTATGTGCTTTAAATTATCGATTCTATGCAATGATTTTTTTTTTTAAACAAAATAAACCGACAAATAACAAACACACAAAAAAAAAAAAAATCTCTACTTGGCGGATTTCGGCTATTTTTGGGAACGTAACCCCCGGGGAAGTTAACTTTTATGCGCGTACGTTGGAAAAGCTTTTTACGACAACGCCCGTGCAGATTATTACTAATTTCCGATTATTTCCTACGGGAGGACTTTGTAAACGCTGACAAAATGAAAGCGGATCCTCGTCCTGATATTGACGACTTGAGAGGTTTCGCTATTTGTCCGCACACACCCTCACACACACACACACATGCAAGTGAAGTAAAAGGCTATACGGACCAATAAGCAAGCGCGTTGGTTAACTGCAGCGGCTCATTCGATGCCTTTTTCGCTCCCTAAAGCCAAAAAGCGCAAACGCACACTGGCACAATTTGTGAACAGCTCCATCTTGTAAAAGAATTGGACAGCGGTGAAGACGGATTCCTCGGGCTGCCTGGGCCATGCGCGGACGTGTGTATTGTGTATTGATTTTGCTTAAAGCGTGTCTAATGAGGCTCAAAGTGACAGCCAAGCAAAGCGCACGCACACACAAATACACACACACACACGCATACGCAGTCTTTTGGCATAGCTTTCCATTACTTTTGCTTCAAAAAAAAAAGAACATTTTTAGGAATGACCTCGTTTTTGCACAGACATCCCCCGAGCAGCCGTTAAAAAAAGTTCCAAAGTAATTTGAAATAATTAAATGGGTCAATTTGACCGGGAAGGTTTAATCTTAATTGAAATGTAATCGAGTAAGAAAATGGTAAGGACGAAAATCACACTCTATTAATAAGTACGTGAATATAGAAGCGACTACGGTCAATTCTCGTTTTTTTTAACATAACCCGGACATGAAGACTGTTCAAAAAGCGATCCGTTCGAAATCCGAGACAATTTTTCCCATTATAATGAATGTAATGAATTTTAATCCGTTCCAAGTCTAAAAAAAAAACAAACTTTCTCTAAGTATATGTATGTATCGATTTTCGTCTTAAGTGGATGATGCATCCAGTGACAGCTATTGAAAATGAGCATGGACCAATCAAGGCCTCTCCTCTAGTAAAGCGAAGCTGTAAAGTACTCAAGGAGAAACTCTGGAGGGTTCCCGAGGTGCTTGACAGCTGTTGTGGCAGAAGACTCTGACTCAAAGGTCTGGAGGAACACAGGAGACCTCCCGGCGGAGCGGGGTGCGGATTGCATTGCCCCCCCCCCCCCCCCCCCCCCCTCGCAGCCTCCCCTCCGCTCATTCATCTGCGAGCACATCGCCACCCCCCCGAATCAACGCGTCTTCTCCTCTCGGCGAGGGGTTTGATGGAGAGGCATCAACAGGAGAGCAGGCATGCGGACTTGACAGGATCAGGCGGCGCCGGCTAACCTTGCTGCATTGCGGATAAGCTTCAGCGCTTTTCCAAAATATTCAACGTGCAGCAAAGAGCCAGGGTGAGCGTTCACTTTTTTTTTTTTTTGCCTACATGTCCCACAATGCACCTGGGGGCTTTGATTTTCACAAGACCAGCAGAGTGGTTTGTTTGCGGACCTGAGAGACGCGCTTCGCATAGCTGACTTGAATCGTTTGTTTTTGGAATCAAAAATACAGACAACTTTTTTTTTTAAGGGCCCATCCCAATTCGGATTATTAGCAGTTGGGCTATCTATCAGGGGAGAATGACATTATTCGGAAAATATATGACAAGCTGAAATTCCGGTGACAATTAAAAAAAAAAAGTCTATTTATCTATATCTAAATAATTAACAAAAATTATTACAGATTATTAAAATATTTGATTTTTTTTTCATTTGTATAGTGTGTTTGTGTTCAACAAATCAAATCAAATGAAAAATAATTTGTAGAATGTTCCTGTTCCTGTTTTTTTTTTTTTTTTAATTAGTTTTTCCACTTAGATGGGGGGTGCCAAGCATACGGCCCGCGAGCCAGTTCCGGCCGGCGAACAGGTTAAATCCGGTCCGCAAAATGATTTTGTAAAGTACAAAATTGAGCTAATTCTTTTAAGAAATGAAAAACTTTTGCAGCCCGCAAGCTAAAACGAATTTAACTGTAGAGGATATTTTTTATTGTTTAGTATAATAGATATGGTTGGTTATTTTATATCAGTGGTGTCAAATTTGCAGAGAGAAAAAAAATTATCCCAACTGGGCCCGACCGATAAAATCATGGTATATATTTATATAAGTTTAAAAAAAACAACTTCAGATTTTTATATTCGATTTTTTATAATACTGTCCAAAATAGTACAAGAGCAACATGAATGACCTAAAATAAGCAAGTATTTTATGTATTGATTTAGCTTAAAGCGTTTGGCAAGTACTCAAATACTTAAAATACAAAAAAAACCTTTGACGTCTATAGCCGTCATTGGCAGTGAATGAGCTAATTCATTCCCACTGCAGTCCAGATTCTTTTCCAACCAAGAGCTTCATCTAGGAGTAAAAAAAAATAAACGTTCCCGTCCCTATTCAAACCTTGTTGAAGAAATAAATCAAACCGCAAGGTCGCAAAAGGTGAATAGCGTTACAGCGAGGGAATACTCAACTCGCTCTTTGAGACTCTCTTCTCCTGACACGGACTCACATGAACTGACTGCTCTTGATGTTCACTCAGCCATCCAATCCTTTTGTCCCTGCATGTTCTCTTCTCGGCTCGTGCCTTTAGCCTTTCCCGCCTGCTAGCTTACTTAAAACAAGCGCCGGCCCGCTTTTAGCGCCATTTGTCCTTTTTTTTTATAGCGTTACACGTCCTCTGCATTATACCGCTCCCCGCACGTACGAACCTTTCACATTAAACGACGCCGAGTCGCGTCCTGGTCGTTATAAAGCATCACCGTAAGAAGCTTTTAGCGCGCTAGCTTGGGATTGGTTGGCTTCTGCTTGTTTCTTTTATAGTACTTTAAAAATTTAGTCACTTTGCAACATATTTAGTGGCTGTTACGAGTAGATCCTCCAAAAACGTCTCAAGAAAGAAAGAGGATCCTAATAGGAATTACTGTGATTCGCCAAATATAAGACGCACCTTTTTCCCAAAAATAAAAGCCAAAAGTATGGGTGCGTCCTATAAAAAAAAAGGAAAAGAAAAAAAATTAAAACATGCCATCTGATTTATTAAACGTTAGAAACTTGCCAACTTAATTTGTATTGGTCTATATATATATTATATATGACCGTATTTTCCGCACTATAAGGCGCACCGGATTATAAGGCGCACCCTCAATTGATGACATATTTTAAAACCTTTTCCACGTATAAGGCACACCGGATTATAAGGCGCACCCTCAATCAATGACATTTTTAAACTTTTTCAATCACAATATAGTAATACTCAAAGTAATAACAATAATAACAAATAACTCTAAACTCTCAATAGCATAATAACTCAAAGTCAATATGAGCAACCTTGTTCAACTGTAAAAAGGTAAAGTTTACTTTATCAGTTGATTCCCCAGCTACGAATCCCAATATTGATCCATATATAAGGCGCACCTGATTATAAGGCACACATCAGCTTTTTTTAAAGAAAAATTAAGGCTTTTGGGTGCGCCTTATAGTGCGGAAAATACAGTATATGAGTGTGTGTGTGTGTGTGTGTGTGTGTGTACAGTACTTTATGTTACTAAGTACTAAAGTAATTGATTATGTATTTAAGTTCCAATGTAATAAATTAGTTTGGGAAATAAAGTACTAAAGTAACTTTAATTGTACACATTTAAGTACTAATAATTAGTACTTTGGTACAATATATAAGGCACACCTGATTATAAGGCGCACCATCAGCTTTTTGAAACAAATTAAGGCTTTTAGGAGCGCCTTATAGTGCAGAAAATACAGTATATGAGTGTGTGTGTGTACAGTACTTTAGGTTACTAAGTACTAAAGTAATTGATTATGTATTTAAGTTCCAATGTAATAAATTAGTTTGGGAAATAAAGTACTAAAGTAACTTTAACTGTACACATTTAAGTACTAATAATTAGTACTTTGGTACAATATATAAGGCGCACCTGATTATAAGGCGCACCATCAGCTTTTTCAAACAAATTAAGGCTTTTAGGTGCGCCTTATAGTGCGGAAAATACAGTATATGAGTGTGTGTGTGTGTGTGTACAGTACTTTAGGTTACTAAGTACTAAAGTAATTGATAACGTATTTAAGTTCCAATGTAATAAATTAGTTCGGGAAATAAAGTACTAAAGCAACTTTAATTGTACACATTTAAGTACTAATAATTAGTACTTTGGTACAAATGTATTTCAATTACATGACTTTGGTACTAATGTAAATAATGACCCAAAAACGGCCTAAATACCGCCCATAGGTTCAAGCGATCTTAAATTTTGAAAATATTGAATATGTGTATTAATAACCGTCCAGGTGAATAATCGCTGTGATCGAAAGGCATTTCCCGTTGTCCGTTGATGGCGTTTTCCCCCTGCCTCCCTCTTGTGTGTCAGAAGAAAGCGAGCGAACAAAAAAAAAAAGCTCTTGGCTGACCCGTTTTGACGCTTTCGTAAGAGCGTGCGCACGCGGGTCACACCGGGGGACGAAAGCGCCGCGCAAACACACCATTTCGCCAACCGCGTCATCCAACGTATACACCCGGCGTTCCCACGCCTATGCGCCGGTCACGTCTTTGCTCGCGCACGCGCGCGCGCACGCAAAGACGAGCTGTTCTTTCCGCCCCGCTACTTTCGCAGAGGTTGCTCTCTTTTGGCCCGACGAGCCAAAAACACACAAATACACACACACACACACATAAAGCGCGCTGGCAGAGGGGTCCATGAATTATACATCCTCTCTGTCTCTCTGCATTAGGCGAAGAGAAGAGGCGATGGGCGCGAAGGAGCTCGCAGGAGGAGGAGGAGGAGGAGGAGGAGGAGGAAGAGCATCAGATAATGCAATCCTGACACATCACATGTTATTGCGACCAGGGGGAACCCGCTGATGAGATGTCCATCATTTCAACGCAGCGTGTGTGTCCGAGTGCGAGTGTGCGGACGCTGGGAGGAATCGTCTTTGCGGGGACGTTAGCGCTTCAAAGAGTTCGCTCCTCTTAGCGCGTGCGTGAAACGGAATACCGAGCGAAAATACATACTTTTTTTCAGCCTTGATAATAATTTAGGTGTGTGGGTCATAAAAAAATGCCGGAAATGTTTTACGGGTGCAAGGTGGTGTTTTCGCGCTATTTGCAACTGTTGAGCAGCATACGTGAAAAAAAATGACATGTAAAACGATCGATAGCAGGGATTTGTGAAAGAACAGGAAATTGACCGTATTTGGACATAAGTAGATCCCATCAAATAGCAGGTGACATTTTCATCATTCAGGCAGTATTTTAGCAAGGGATGGCAAACTCTTGCCAGGGTGATAACTAAGTAGTTGTGCCATTTTGAAATTTACCATGTCACCATATGGGTGAAATTTCAGCTCCCTAGTGTCTTCCTTTCCTCGTTTCCCTTTGAAACACTCCCATAGTTAGTAAAAGATTGATGTGAACAAGTCTTGTTTATCCAATATTAAGGACATTTACAGGGATTTTCCATCTCAATTTTTCTGAGACTGAAACTCGTACGAGTATACACCGATACTCAGTACCAATACCTTTAAAATTATGTTGTACTTTGGTAATTTTTTGGTTGTTTTCTTCCTCATCAGTCAGTGTGTATTCTCGACAAGGGATGTCACACTTCTGCTAGCGTGATAACTAAGTAGTTGTGCCATTTTGAAATTTACCATGTTGTCACCATCTGGGTGAAATTTCAGCTCCCTGGGGTCTTCTTTTGAATCGTTTTCTTTCGAAACACTTCACAGTTAGGAAAAGATGGATCTGAATAAGGCTTGTTTGTCCAACAATAAGGACATTTACAGGGATGTTCCATCTCAATTTTCTGGGACCGAAACTCCCGCGAGTGTACACCGATACTAAGTACCAATACCTTTAAAATGATTTTGCATTATTTTGATGTTTTTTTTTCTTCCAAATCATTCTGTTCATATTTTAGACAAGGGATGGCATACTTCTGCTAACGTGATAACTAAGTAGTCGTACCATGTTGAAATTTACCATGTTGTCGGCATTTGGGTGAAATTTCAGCTCCCTAATTTCTTTTTTCAATTGTTTCTCTTTAAAGATGACTGAATAAATTTGTACAAAATACTGGCATTGAATGTCTGGACTCTTAATAAAATGTCAACATATGTCTTCAGGATTGAAATGAGGATTTTTTTTCAAGTACCAAGACTTTTAAAGTACAATCAAACTTTGGGCTTGAGATACAGGGAAAAAAAAAAAAAAAAAAAAAAGGAAGAGTTCAAAGTCAAAGTGTGACGTGGGGGGAGGGGTACCTGTCCGTCACTGTCACCGCGAACGAGAGCCGCTCGTATCTTTACAGCGGAACCTTCAAGGTGGAACACAATCTGGTCCTCAGGGACAAACGTCCACCTCCCATTTGTCCTAATCTTTCCCCCGCAAGAAATAATACAAACTGGCGTGTCTATATTACCAAATATGTAAGTTTCATCATGTAGGTTTCATGGCGAAGTTTTCACTTGGCCAACAGCCCATAGGGAAGCAATGAAAGAAATTGCGGGATAAAGTTGTCACAATGCTAATTTTGTCCCAATTAAAATATCGTTTGCCGTCGGCGTGAAAGAATAGAAACATCGAGGTAAAAATGCCAAAAGGAATCGTCTGTTTCAGCAGCGGTTGTCAGATGGACATTTCTGCAAGCGTCAGCAAATAAGAGTTTGATACTTTTTAATGCCATCATGGGAGCGGTCGTTTTTCTTTTCAATTTAAGAGAAAAATAAGAGGAACGTGAGGCGACATCTTTGTAAATTCTGTTATGGTGAATCCTTGCAAAACGTTGTATGCCTCAATTTTGTTTTCTGCAGGAAATTTAATTCCTTGCTTTTTAATACCATAACAGGAACCATGTGGTTTTTTTTCAAATTAAGAGCAAATTGATTGGAAAATGAAGCAATGTTTTGCTAAATTGTATTATAGAGACTCCTTTGCAAAATATGGCTATATTTTGTGTTTTGCAGGTATCAGCCAATCCAATTTCTTGCTTTAAAATACGGTCACAAAACAGTCTTTCCCCTTTTCAAATTAAGAGCAAAATAATTGGAAGATGAATCGAGTAATTGCGTTTTGACTACTTTGCAAAACGTTGCATGTCTCTATTTTGTTTCCTGCAGCTATCAGCCAATCTAATTTCCCTGCTTATTAATAATGTAACAGTAACAGTCATGTTCTCTTTTCAACTTAAGAGCAAATTGATTGGAACATGAAGCAAATTCTTGCTAAATTGTGTTACTCGTTTGCAAATGATGCTGATGTAATACTCTTTTAAAGCTGTAACTTTTCAAATTAAGAGCACATTAATTGGAACATGAAACAACCTTTTTGCTAAATTGTGTTATGACTTTTGCAAATTATTCTGACGTAATACTTTTGAATGCAGAGACACTTTGGCGAGCGTCTCCCTTTAAGAGACGAGAGGCGCGTGTATCATTTTGTGGCATCTGGGCTGACAAAGGCGGTCGTTGACGATTTTGCGCAAGTGTTTCATCAGCTCCTTGAAATTGACTAGCCGACACATGCAGACACTTTGGGAGACAAACGGCGCTTCCAAAATCAATGGCCGTAAACCAGCTCGCGCACGCTATGTGTAATGCATCCGCAAGGGATTTTGTTTTCTTTGCAAAAATCTGTCTCAAAAGCCTGTTTGACTTAGCAACATTATTGTTATTTATCTTTTTGAGGGTAGTATAGAACGTTTTTTCCAACATGTAAGAAAAGTCACTTATCCCAGGGGACACTAAGGGCCTCTGCAGCAATATGGCATCTGGAGGCACGAGGAAGAAAATGCAGGAAAATGAAGCCCCTCTATTAACGTTTTCTGTAAGTAAGAAAAGTCAATTATCCGTTGGGACACTAAGGGCCTCTGCATTAAAGCAGTGACTTTGGAGGCAAGAAAATGTACGACTCCGAAGAAAACTGAAAATGAATTAGGCTCCTCAAACATTTCTTTTGCAAGTAACAAAGGTCACTTATCCATGGGGACACTAAGGGCCTCTGCAGCAATATGGCATCTGGAGGCACGAGGAAGAAAATGCAGGAAAATGAAGCCCCTCTATTAACGTTTTCTGTAAGTAAGAAAAGTCAATTATCCGTTGGGACACTAAGGGCCTCTGCATTAAAGCAGTGACTTTGGAGGCAAGAAAATGTACGACTCCGAAGAAAACTGAAAATGAATTAGGCTCCTCAAACATTTCTTTTGCAAGTAACAAAGGTCACTTATCCATGGGGACACTAAGAGCCTCTATATTAAAGCAGTGACCCCGGAAGTATGCAAATGTACACCTCAATTAAGATAAGTTAAGCTCTTCTATTTCCTTTCATAGAAGAAAGAAAACTTACTTATCCAAGGGGACACTATGGACCTCTGTAGCATAGCGGAGACTGTGGAGTACAATATGGGTGGCTTTCTTTCGCATTACACATTGAAAGTATTGGTCCGAACCGTGTTATGCAAGTAGACAAATTTGATCTGAGAAGAGACTGCGGGGCTGCTGCAGCAAAGCGGAGACTGCGGAGCACATTACTGCAGTGTCAACAACAAATAAGTTATAATCCTCAACTTCTCATCGCATAAAATTGTGTTGACGATTTCGTTACATCAGATACGATTCTCCGTTTTTTTCCTTCCCTGCACGCACTCATTTTTGATGCGTGTCACCGAAGTGACACACGCAACCGTAATTCAACCTTCACGCCGCGGAAGAAGCCGGGAAATGAAAGTGCTGGTCGTCTGTAACGGGCTGCAGGGGGCCAGCTGGATTGGAATTTTTTATTTTATTTTTTTTTTGCTTTGCTTTCCAACCACATCGTTCCCGGCAACCGGACTGCGTTGATGGAATTAATGAGCTCTCTGGAGCTGCGGATCTTCAAGGCTCTCGAGTGCGGACCACATCAAAAACAAAATCAAAAATCAAAAAAAGATGAGAAGGTGCAAGATTAGAATGAGAAGACACCGTGCATGAAGATGTGAAGTCCCTTTTCAACAAATTTACATCTCAGTTGTTTATGATATAACCGAACGCGTTATATACGTATAGCTAACGTAATACGTTTTGTTCGGCATATAATGCACGAGCAATCGATAAAAAGGATGAAAAAAAATCAAGAAATTATAGTGAAGAATTCGTAGGAAATAAGAATTTCGCCAAATTTTTTCAACAGCAACAAAAAAAGCACGTTAAAACAAAAATGGAAAATTTTGCTGCTTTATTCATTTTCCACAAACACTTTTAATCAGATTACGTGTTTAGAGGGGACGTAAAACGTGAAAGACTTTTTTTTAAATGAAAATTTTTCATTCAAGACGAGATCGGAAAAACCGAAACGAGGACGACGAGCTTGGCCGGCCTCTGCGACTCATTCGCTGGAGTCGAGTGTGCGCCTGCGAGCTAGTTTGGCCTTGACCCATTTCGTACGAAATAAAAATTTCGGCAAATTTTTTCAACAGCAACAAAAAAGCACGTTAAAAACGAAAATGGAAAATTTTGCTGCTTAATTCATTTTCCACAAACACTTTTAACCAGATTACGTGTTTAGAGGGCACGTAAAACGCGAAAGATTTTTTTTTAAATGAAAATTTTCCGTTCAAGACCAGATCGGAAAAACCGAAACGAGGACGGCGAGCTTGGCCGGCCTCGGCGACTCATTCGCTGGAGTCAAGTGCGCGGCGCGGCTGCGAGCTTGTTCGGCCTTGACCCATTTTACGGCAACAAAAACACCCGTCGTAACGCTTTTGTCAGCTAACGCACACACAAACACGCGGGCGGCCACACATACGCCGAGGAAACACTCGCTCCTCTCCCGACTCGGCGGAGAAAAGAAGGAAGGAAGGAAGGAAGCGCGGCCCGTTTGAAGTTTGATCAAACGGCAGAGTACGCGGCAGAACTCCCGACGACGACGCTCCCAGCGAGCGACGGCGCCCCCCGTCGATTCCGCCGCCATCCCGTCACGGCGAGAATCGCCCGCGACTCTCGCGGCGATATTTGTCCCAAACGCGTTTGGAAATGTCAGCGCTGACAACGTGACCCTCCCCTAAAAATAAATCAAAATCTACCGAGTGATAAGGAAGGCCCGAAGCAGTTTGCTAGCTAAGGAAGCGTAGCGAAAAACGAAGCATCTGATAGTCAAAATGTACGCATAAACAAGGTGAAATTGTCGATTCGCGTGAAAGAGTCCAAAGGTGAAAAAACGTAGCATTTTGAACCAGTCACTTTTTACGAAATTACGAAATTGAATGAAAACAAAAAACTAGTGGGTAAACCAAAATGGTAAATTTGTTGGCGAAGCAACGGATACGATGCGATCGCCAAATTCAAGCTAATTAATTCAGTTACAAAGCGTTCGTTAGCTAGTCTAGCAAATTTGAGAGATACGTCAACGTTTATAGTTTTTTTATTTTTACGATGAATGAGAAAAACAGTGGTGGGTAACCAAAATAGTAGTTTTAGCGAAGCAACGGATACAGTGTGATCACAAAATACCCGATAATTGGTTCAGTTAAAAAGAGTATGTTAGCTAGAGTAGCAAATTTGAACGAGACATAGCACTTCATCGCAATTCCGATAAACGATGAAAACAGAAACAGTGGTGGGTAAACCAAAATAGTACATTTAGTAGCGAAGCGATAGATACAATATGATCGCCAAATTTGCGATAATCGTTTTTGTTACAAAGAATATGTTAGCTAGAGAATCAAATTTCAACGATACTTCAGTTTTTATTTTATACGATAAACGATGAAAACGGAAGCAGTGGCGGGTAAACCAAAATACGATATTTTGGTCGAGAAGCAACGGACGCGATATTATCGCCAATTTCACGACAATCGGTTTACTCACAAAAAGAAACAAATATGAACGATAACTCCATGACCGTATCGCGGGTCGTATATTTTTATTGACGATCGTCGCTGAAACCACAACCAGCGTGAGTTTTTCCGTTCCTTTTTCCGGCTAAAGAATCGGCTAAGCTAGTTTCAGATTTTATTCACGTGCGTCACTTTTCTTTTTTGCAATAAACTTACAAACGCGCAGTAACGATTACTCCGCGTCTCCTTGCGGATGCCCTTGAAGGCAACGTAAACAACGGGCTATCGTTATCATGTCCGCTTTGGTCCTCCAGCCACAGTGGGAGGCGCTAACTCCTGCGCGGCGTCTGCGCCAAACCGCCGTCAATACAAAATCAAGCCAGCGTGCTATAAAGGCTTCCTGCGGGCGTCTGGCTAATCGCTGATGAGAGTCGGCGAGTGCAATCTGCAAAGCGGGAAGCCGCGCGTCGCGCCAGCCTTTCATTTGACTCTGTGAGAATTATTATGATTTTGTGGTTTTAATGGAGATTAACACGTACGTAAACACAATTGAGGTAGAGGACTGGAGAAACGGTTGGATAGAAAAATATAACGGAATTATGGGTTGATACAGGACCGACCCGATATTTTGGGTCATTTTGATCCGATTTTTGGCTCGTTTTGAACAGGACTATCCCAATAATTGGGTCGTTTTGGATAACCCAGGAAATTAGGGGAGAGTGACCCAAATATTGGGCCGGTCCCGTTTTGACAATTTTTTTTTTTTTTTTTTTTTTAATGTAACAGATGACACCACAGGAGATAACGTCCCACGTCAGAGAGAAATTCCTCAACTGACTTCAACTGTTTCCTAATGACGGCATTTTGATGCGATTTTTGCCTCGTTTTGAACAGGACAATCCCAATAATTGGGTCATTTTGGATAACCCAGGAAATTAGGGAAGAGTGACCAAATTATTGGGCCGGTCCCGTTTTGACAAAAAAATTGGGTTTGTTTTTTTTAAACTAACAGATAACGCCACAAAGGATAATGTCCCACGTCAAAGTGAAATTCCTCAACTGACTTCAACTGTTTCCTAATGACGGCATTTTGATCGGATTTTTGCCTCGTTTTGTACAGGACAATCCCAATAATTGGGTCGTTTTGGATAACCCAGGAAATTAGGGGAGAGTGACCAAAATATTGGGGCAGTCCCGTTTTGACAAAAAAAAATTGGGTTCGTTTTTTTTTTAAACTAACTAACGCCACAAGGGATAACGTCCCACGTCAGAGTGAAATTCCTCAACTGACTTCAACCGTTTCCTAATGACGGCATCAAAGCAAGCAGAAAAATAGTGAAAAACCTCAAAAATACCGGAGTTGACTAATATTGAGACGAGGGCCACCGACGCGGCGGCGGCGGATCTGGTAGGGAGTCGAGCGAGGCGACGTCTCAAAGAGCGGAGCCATCTCATCGGCGAACAATCTCATTTGCTATTTCTATTGGAAGCTGCCAAAAAAACTAATAATGTTCTCCCGTCTTCACTCTTTGCCTTCTCCGCAGGGAAGTGGTGAGGCAGGGCCAATCTTTAATGGAGTCCCCCCCCCCCCTCTCCTGGCCTTTTCAATCATGTGCAAATGTGTAATCCCATTGTCTTTGATGTCATTTTAGCGCAGCAGTAAATGCTGTCATCTATCTGGATCAACGCGCCACTGTACAAAGCAAAGTACACTCTTTTTTTTTTTTTCCATCGATAGGATTAAGTGGTGCAAACGGGCCAAAATCTTTACGAAAATAGCGGACAGGAGGAAGATGTCAATAATGAAAGATCTACTGCATATTTGGTAGAAAGAACTGCATTATTCAGTAAATGTAGAATCCACTGTATAAATATGTCCTGTTAAAAAAGCTCATAATAGAATAGAATAGAATAGAATAGAATAATATAATTTAATATAATAGTACAGTTGTGTATATTAGTGCTGTCAACCAGAAAATTTTCCAAAATTTACTGTGGTTAATCAAATTTTTCGACACCTATTTTTAAAAAAAAAAAGATATTTACTTGGGTAAAATAATGGAATTGACATGGAATCATCAAATACAAAATATTTAGTTTCAAAGACTGTTGTATTAGCATAGCTTGAGATGGTGCGCTGAAGATGTACGATTGATATGTCAAAGTGCGCAACATACATTTTAATTCTACATTTCATTTCCCTTAGAATAATATACTAACATTCATAACATTCATAAAACTAACATTCATAGTTCGACTTATTGCAGAGCCAAAACCAATACATTCATAAATATTCTGTTCATTATTACCGCCAAGCTAAATTCAATGCCAAATGGTAATTTGGGGGTTTAATGCAATAAGATAATCCCGGCTATATTTTAGAGCGCCCCCTCAAGGAGCCATGAAGTATTGACATAAATATGAGAGGAAGTCGAATTCCTCTGCGCGTCTGCATATTATCATCATTTGGCCGTGGCTAATTTTCTAATGTCCCGCCGCCGCCAACTTGTTGCCGGCACGAGCGGCGAGCATCACAGGCGTCACCCCGTTCCCTCATCAACGTTCTAATCGGCGGCATTAAGCCGCGCGCTGTTTTCATTACGCTTATCGGCGTCATCTCCATAAACATCATTACGGCTCCGTTGAATGATTTGGGAAGCAGAGAGGATTAAAATGCGCCAGCGTGACAGCGCCAGCCAGAATGGCGAGTCGGTAAGGAAAGTTAACCTGGATATTCATCAAACGAAACGTGCCATGCATCAGGGGAAGAAGGACACCAGGGAATACCGGTGAACTTCTGTGAAGGGTTTTAAACATCACACAATTCATTTGATTTTATTTTTTCAATGTCTCGCCCCTCAACAGCATTTCATCTTTAATTCAAAATTAGTCCTTGTTTATATAACGTGAGAAATCACAGAAGTAAGTTAAGGCTGGATTTGGCTTGTACGTCGACCTGACAGAATTCCACATGAGCAGATGAAAAATCTCATTTTGGGATGCAAGTAGGCGTAACGCAGACAGGCAACTTCAGTCCAGATGTGACCTGGGCGAGTCTTGTCATGACATCACTCAAGCGAGTCTTTTCACGCGACTTGACTCGGGGGAGTCTTTTCAAGAAACGCCACTCGGGCGAGTGTTTTTACGTGACTTCACTTATACGAGTCTTTTCACATAACTTCACTTGGGCGAGTCTTTTCATGCAAAATCACTCGGGCAAGTGTTTTTTACGAGAATTAATTCAGGCGAGTCTTTTCGCGCGACTTCACTCAAGAGAGTCTTTTCAGGTAACTTTACTCGGGAGAGTCTTTTCAGGTAACTACTCGGGAGAGTCTTTTCATGTAACTTCACTTGGGAGAGTTTTTTCATGCGACTTATATGAGTCTTTTCACGTAACTTCACTCGGGAGAGTCTTTTCACACGACTTATATGAGTCTTTTCACAATACTTCACTTGGCTGAGCCTTTTCACGCAACTTCACTCAAGCAAGTGTTTTTACGAGACTTCAGTCAGTTGAGTCTTTTCACACAACCTCTTAGGGGGGAGTCTTGTCACGTGAGTTTGCTCAGACATGTCATGTGATTTCACATGAGGGAGTCTTTTCAAGCGACTTCACTTGGGTGAGTCTTCATGTAACTTCAGTAGAATTTCAAGCGATTTCATTTCGAGCCTATTCATGTAACTTTACGCA
Organism: Hippichthys cyanospilos; assembly: GCF_059441005.1. Lineage (NCBI taxonomy): Eukaryota > Metazoa > Chordata > Actinopteri > Syngnathiformes > Syngnathidae > Hippichthys > Hippichthys cyanospilos. The sequence goes on from NC_142382.1 coordinate 2,261,381, forward strand.
ACTTCACTCGGACGAGTCTTCTCGCAGCAAAACTTAAATACGACAAGACAAGAAAGAAAAAAATCATTCGCCGATTCTGAGCTTTGACAATCGCTTGCGTTTCACTGCAACAAAAGGCAGCCCAACTTTTGAGATTTGTGGCACCGATCGTATTTCGGTCAAATATGATACGCACATGTAATAACCGCGCTAACAATAGCGATGACTGCTGCTATGACTGATAGTAGTAAAAAAGCCTCAGAGCGGTGTTTAGATTAAGCTCGGGATTAAACCAGAGGTAAGGATTAATACGGCGGCCGGAGGGGGGAAATAAAAGACATAATTACACAAGCGACCAAGCAGAAGGTTGCCTACGGTACATATGGACACCTCGCAGGGCGATAAGACCAAACATATGTTGATCCCGCCTCATTATCCTCATTAGCATAGAATAAATTGAGTTTCATCATGGCCCCGTTTGGATCAGAACGGCTAGCGGGGCGTCGCTGTGACTGGCGCGGAGTCACGCACTTCTCGCCGGCCTCATGATGGATTACAATGCAAATGGCCCGCCAGCTTTCTTTTGTTTGACTCCCGACTGTTTAGAAGGGGAAAAAAAAGCCCGTCGGGGATCCTTTGGATGCAGATGAAAAGCTGACGGCACATTGCCGCGTGCACGCCGACGCCGGCGGGGAGTCGGGGAAATAGTAACATTTTCGGGGCTAGCCGGCTTGCCAAATTGAGTGCGTGCGATTGTTGATTATGCGTATGGAAATTAGTGGGGCGTGGCAAACAAGATGGCGTGCATTTTCAAGCAACTGTTGGGGAAAAAAAAAGAATTTGTTGGTTCAAACAAGGTTACCGTTAGCGAATTGCACGACGATACTCCAAAAACGTTCACTGAAATCTCATCGGTCATCGAAATGTTCACTTTCGACAACATAAGCCCGATTTTGCGACAACGAATCACATTTATCGTCTCGTATCATTTAAGGAATCCCAAAATGGGCATGACTGTTGAAATTTATTTTTGTCAATAACTCGAAACTAATCTCCGTGGAGTAAGCCTGGATTTGTGAAAAGGCGTCACAAACGAGTGCAAATGATTTTAGCGAGGCGGCAGCCGGGGGCCCGGGGCCCCGGGGGCTCGCTTTGAAAAGCCCGCCGCGGCCTCTCGTCCTTCGGCGGGATGCTAACGCGCACGAGCGTCTGGCTCTGGAGACCGTAAGACAAACGGCGAGATGGACCGGGTGGATTAGGGGCCATCATAGGAAAGACGCAAGTTGAAGCCAAATGAGGCGGAAACGGGTGGAAATGAAGGAAAGCTTAAAAGCGCACGGTCGGACGGTCCCGGCGGGGGGGTGTCAAAAACCGAAAGCCAGGTATTAGGGTGGAAAAAGTGGGGAATCGAGAAAGTCAAAGTTACCGAGTGGAAGACGCGTACTTGATGGGCTGACGCCGGGCTGTCCAAACTTCATCCTTTGAGGGCCGCATACAGAATAACGGAAAGATGTAAGAGCCACTCCACAATAAAATCCTGGGTCATGTTTAGCTAACCAAAAGTTTAAGGAACTTTTTTTGTGTGTGCGTACTATTGCTAACTGGCAAATCTTTTGACCTCACCCCTGATATACATCGCAGTAGTATCCCTACCCCTAACCCTAACCGTACCCTTAACCCTAACCCTTTTGACCCGGAAGTTGATTTAACTATCTAAAAGTGTCAAAACTTTTTTTTGTATTCACTCACTGATGAAGTAACAGTGGAAGATTTCTTTTTTAATATTTCTGGATTCATTTTATTTATTGTTTTTAATTAAATATTTTTTTTATAAAGGGTGGAATTTGTCAAAATTTTTCCAAGTTTCTAGAACCAGCAGAGATTGTGAAATCGGACAGTGTCAAAAATGTTGAATTTTACAATCATTTTTTTTATATTTATTTTGCAGTAAAAACTGTAAAATTTCAGAAAAAATTAAGAAAAAATTGATGAATATTTTCCAAGTCAAATAATTACACAGCATTTCAGCTCAGCATGCGAGCACTTATAAAAATCCCTCCTTGACCCTAGTCACAACCTTCCCATCACACAAAAACGCTGAAAAAAATAAAAGCATCGATGCCGTAAGTGTATTTGTAAATAGCAAATAGTCCAGGGGTCATGCGGAGACATTTTTCAAGGTCTGATCAACAGCTGGACATTTTCCGTCCTTGAGTAAACAAAGCCAAACGCGGGAGATGAGGCCACAAGCTACCATTGCGCGTGTGTGTGTGTGTGTGTGTGTGTATATCTCGAGGAGATGGATTGCGTCCCGTAGCACGACGGGCGCTCTTCCTCAAAGACGGCGGAGATGAAGTGCGAGTGGGGAACAAAGACGGACGGGGGAAAAAGGAAAAAAAAAAAAACGGCTTTTTTGAAGGAGAAAGCGTGGGATTAGACGAGATGCTCCTTCGGGACCGCGTGCATATGTGTGTGTTTTTTACCGACACAGTGAGGACATTTTGGAAACGTGAGGGTATTTAGACTGGTGCTCACAAGCTCAGAACTTTTTTTTGTGGGTCAAGACTTGCTTGATTCAGTTACTATTTTGACCCAACTCGGGCTTTTTGATGTTTTCGATGTGTGATGTAAAAGCGAAAGCATCAAAACAAAAGCATACAAAAAACACCAAGAGGCTAAAATATTGTACAGATTGTCAAAACATAACGATTTTTATTATACCACGCTGCCGTCCCTCCTAAATGCTTGCAAATAAGAGGTACATGCTATAGGTGTCAAATTTCGCCCATGTCGGGCTCATTTACTGCCATTCAAAATGAGAAATATTGTCAATTTTGGACAAATTGAAAATGCCATTTCTTATCATGCATTTCCCCTGATTTTCGCACGAATCCTTTCAATGGCAACTCGAAAACGGTGCGTAATAGAAATTTTTGTGTTGACACCGTAAAACCACCGGGTGGCGTTAGCGGCCAATTTATGACATTTGCAAGTCTTTCAATGACTTCGACGATCGGTTTAGCCTGGACTCCCGTGATACTAAAGTCTTCAAAAGTCAGTTTACCCGAATTACAACATAATCAATATTCCTATTTCAATTTTATTAATATATCATTATACAGAGTAGTTATTTTTGCTATTATCGTATTTTTACAATTATTGTTCTGAGCCCCCCCTCCCAAAAAAAAAAAAAAGATATACAGTACATGTACGGAGAGAGCTGATGCCACTAAACAATTTGAGGGTTTGAAAGTAAATATATATTTGTATTTGACAGTTTTATGATCCTTTCAAAGTTAACCCAAATCGGGCGATAATAAGGCCAGGCTGGTGAAAAATCCCTGGAATTTCAATTCTTACTCCTCCTCCTGTTTGACAATTTCTTCAAATTCGGCGGGCCGGATTAAAAAGCTTAACGGACCACAAATGGCCCCGGGCTGTAGTTTACCCAAGCCTGGACTATGAAATGCATAATGTCAATGAGAAGTCTCCACTATGATATAAAAAAGCCATTGTGTGTGTGTGCGTGTGTAAAAGTAGCCATTTCTGTGAGCACATTAGCTCCTCGAGCTGAACAAAGCCCCCGTAACCTGTAAGCTTCTTCGTTTTTTTCTTTAAAGTACGGGCCAGTGTGTGTGTGTGTGTGTGTGTGTGTGCGCGCAAATGGAAGCTGAATGGACAGCGTGTGTAGTTGCGTTTGTGTGGATGTGTGACCTACATCTCGCCGCCTCCGGTGTGTATATGCGCACACATCCTTTTCCACGGCTCATTTCTGGTGTTGCAATTCGTTGTGATGATGATGATCAAGACGATGTTGTATTAGCCCCCCCCCCCCCCCCCCCCCCCCCCACCTATTGTATGACATCACAACAGCGCGGCGGAGCGGTCGGAATTGCGCGAATGACCGAAAGCCTCTCCAAGTGCTTTGAATTGGATTATCTGAGCGGGAAGTGAAATAGAATGGACCCCCCCCCCCCCCACCCCCACCCCACCCACCCACCCCCCGCTTATTATAATTATAATAGAAATATCCATTTGTGTTTAGCTTGAGTATTTTAGCCTAAAAATAGGCTGTTTGGTCTTGTGCGATTTTTTTTTTCTGTCGTCCCAATGTGATGTTTTTTTTTTTTTTTTCACTTTTGCTTTAAAAAAAGAAAAAAAAAAGTGACATTTGCATTTCAGTCATTTACTCACAGCCGCCTCTGCCCTTCTGGGATTTGCCGTATTTTTTCCGCATACCAAACAAGCTTTGAAACATTATGACTGAATCCACAGAAATATGCAAAGTCCACACACCCCTTGTTCAAGATGCAGGCTTTTGTGAATGGAAAAAAAAATCATCACCCATATATATATATATATATATATATATACTGTATATATATACATAAAATCAAAGTCTCAAAGTTACTTAATTAAAAAAAAACTTTTATATTGAAAACTTGTCAGACTAAAACATCTTTGGAAGGAGGAAAAGCCTTAGTCAAGAGACAGGTGACGAGCTTACAACTTCAAAGAAAAAAAAAAGCTTTTAACAGGCAGTACCAGGAATCCTAATGATTATTTTTTTGTGATAAGGAATTTGAGCGCTACTTCTCAGCCAGAAAGGAGCCACAAACTGACAATGGAAGGAATCTCCACCTATTTATTAACAACCCGGGTGAATCTAACCCATGTCGGCTTTTATTTGGTTCGTGGCGTGCAAAAAAAAAAATGTTCAAGAAAAAATGATCCCCACAAAGACAGTAAACCTCAAAATTTGGTCCCCACCTTGTTGCAAAAACCAAGGGCACATACACACACTCACACAGCAGCCCCCTCCTCCAAACGCCATTCCCTGATGGAATAACATCGCCCCCGGCAACCGTGCATATAGCTTAAACATAGCCGCTGATGTTTGTGTGATGCGCACGCGTGTTCGGTAAGAGAAAAAAAAGAGTGAATGCACACAGAGAGGAGAAGAGGGAGACAGAGAGCAAGAAAGGAAGAAAATGTTCCCCCCTCGCCTGTTAAATATTTGAGATGGCTTCAGTGGAGAAGTGATGTAGTCACTCAAGCTCACTCGGTGTGTGTGTGTGTGTGTGTGTGTGTGTGTGCGCGCTTGTCAATTTGGACCAGCGCTGTTTTGATTTGGAAACCACTTAGGCCGACTGCGCGCTGATCAAAACGACACTGCGGTAGGCGCCGGAATGATAAACTCATTCTATGCCAAAGACGTATTTTCACGTTTTTCCACAATCTTAAAAAAGGTCCCCATTGTGCACTTTGGACACCCCAAATTTTCAAATATTTGTAAGCAATGAAGAACGGAGGTGTGTGCTTTCCACAATATTACAAATTCTGACTCCAAATTGTATTTTTTACAATATACCATGGACCGAGAAAATAATGAGCAGCGGCTCCCATAATGGCCCCCATTCTGCACTTTGGACACCCCAAATTTTCAAATATTTGTAGGAAATGAAGAACGGAGGTGTGTGCTTTCCACAATATTACACATTTTGACTCCAAATTGTGTTTTTTACAATATACCATGGACCGGGAAAATAATGAGCAGCGACCCCCATAATGGCCCCCATTCTGCATATTGGACACCCCTAAATTTCATATGTGTTAGAAATAAAGAATTGAGGTGTGTCCTTTCCATAATATTACACATTTTAAGTTCAAATTCTAATTTTTACAACATGCCGTGGACCAAGAAAATAATGAGCAGCGGCCCCCATAAAGGCCCCCATTCTGCATTTTGGACACCCCTAATTTTCAAATATTTGTAAGAAATGAAGAATGAAGGTGCGTCCTTTCCATAATATAATTTTTTACTCCAAATGTTATTTTTGACAACAAATCATGGACCAAGAAAATAATGAGCGGCGGCCCGCATAACAGCCCCCATTCTGCACATTGGACACCCCTAAATTTCATATGTGTCAGAAATAAAGAATTGAGGTGTGTCCTTTCCATAACATTACAAATTTTGACTTCAAATTCTAATTTTTACAACATGCCGCGGACAGAGAAAATAATAAGCAGCGGCCCACCTCACGGCCCGCATTCTTCACTTTGGACACCCCTGAAGTTCAAATAATTTGCACATATTTCCAATGTTCTCACTGGAATTTGACCTCAAATCAAAATCAATCACAACAAGCGCCTGTAAAGTGCGTCAGAAATTCCGAAGCGAGGTTGCTCCCAATTAGCGTTAATTAACCGCGCGCATGCGCACACCGGTGTACTGACTTGGGGTTGGAGCTGTTCCAGTAGACGGAGTGTCTGTCAAAGATGATCTTCTCCTCGGCCCACACGCACATCCACGAGAGCGCGCTCAGGATCAGCACCTCCATCGCTCCGCACTTGATGGCCATCATGAAGTCGGGATGCTTTTTGGGCTTGGATGATGAATTTTTCTTTTTTTTTTTTGCTCTCTCGTCTCGGATCCTCAGCCGCCAATCTTCAAGTCATCCTGGAAAGTTGAGAAGGTCTCGCTGGAAAAAATAAAAAAAAGTGGCGCTGGGAGAAAGGAGCGGCAGAAGAAGTGAGCGTTGCTCATGGGCTACTCACGCGGGGGGGGTCTTCTTGCGCTGTGGCCGAGGGGGGGGTCCTCCTACGTCTCCTCCCGAACTTTTCTCCCAGCATCACGCGCGAAAAAGACAACGGAGAGCGCAGCTTGTTTTGTCTTTGCCAAGCGAGCTCCGGCGGAGGCGATGCGTTCAGGTGCACGCCGAAAAAAGCGTGCTGAGATACATCCAGCGAATTTTCGTCCGGGTTGCAAGCATCCTGCCCTCGCGCGTCCGATCCGCGACGTCCGAACGCGCTCCTGGTGCCAAGCGGCCGTTCGCTTCTCCCTCTCCGCGTGTGTGTGAGAGGCTCTCGCGCTTTCCCCCCCGCCACAACATCCACGCCCCCTCCCTCCCTTTCTCCTCCATTTGTCTGCGATGGGAGCGGGTGGGGTGTGTGTCACGCCCCCTCGCGGCTGACTGGCTACACTGCACTTCCTATGTACTGGAGCAGTGCGATATTTAAGGTGTTGGTATCGATCGAGTATCAAGTGGTGCCGCTATCGCCGATATCGAAACAACTCCTATTGCTTTTGGGTAAAAAAAAAAAAAAAAAAAAAGAAAGTTAAGGGTATTTACAAATAATTTGTCATATTAATAACATTTTTTTCAAATTAGACATTCCTGCTGAGTTCTTAACCACATCATAAGATTATAAAAGTTCTACTTTTAGCATGAATAACAAGTTATCGTCTCTTTATTGTAGATAATTATTGTCACGTGGAGCACGAAAACACACAGTAAATACTGTAAAAAAAACATACATATACATACATATATATATATACATACATATATATATATATATATATATATATATATATATATATATATATTATATACAGGATATTTAAATATATTTTTCAAGTGTTTACTAAGGATTGACATTTATTTCAGGGGCTTGCCCTTAAAGCTATTTTTTTTCAGTTTCAGACTAACCTGTAATCGATGTAAACCTTGTTGAACATGGATTTACATTGCTTTTTCTTTGTTTATGATAAAAAGGATATCATTTCAGGTATGTTTACACCATTTTTAATCGATAATTGTATTTTCATTGTGGCGAGTGGCGCGCGAAAAACTTCATCCTTGCAAAAATTAATTGATAAGCGTTGCCCTAATTTAAAATTGATACAAGTACAATATCACTCCTCCAAAAGGAATGTTTTTATTAGCTTTGTGAAGGTTATTTCTCAGGGTCTTTTGATTTTTTTTTGTGCGTATTGTCTTCAAGTGCCGTTAAACTGTCACCCAAATGTTCGGAAAAATGGGTCACATTTTGTCCTTTCTATTGTTGCTGACTATTGTGCTTGACTGGAAATAAGAGGTGTACCTAATGTTGTGTCCGGGGAAGGGGGGGCAAGTTGTAGCCGTCCAGTGCGCCGGCGCCACTCCCCGAACCCCAAGGCGTTTTTAAGACGCACTTAAAGTTCAGGCCCGTTTGAAAGCCATGGCCAAGATGGATGGCGAGGGAGAGCGGTGGCGCCTGACGCATGGATGGAGCGCTGTCCAACTTGAGGGGGGGGCGCACACACACAAAAAGGGCGGGGCATGCAGCCGGGTGTAAAAACACGGGGTGCCATAAAAGCACCGGGCACAGAGAGTTTGGTTTGGGGGGAGGGGGGGAGACTCGTCGCCAGTCAGGTGAAATACGGCTCTGCTTAAATCACTTTTATAGGGCTCATTCCAGCATTGGAAGACAATTTAGACAACAACTAATATTATTTGTCTTTTTTTTAACAATGAAACAGGTAGTAAATTATAATAAAAGTTGGTTGGTGCTTTTTAGTGAGGTATTGAATTTGCCATATCATTTATTATCATTATTGGGTTTTCATATTTGTCGTTTGTTACCTGAAAATTTTTTTTGAAAATAAATAATTAATAATAATTATAATATAATTATAATATAATATAATATAATATAATATAATATAATATAATATAATATAATATAATATAATATAATATAATAATAATTAATTAATAATTACATTTTATTTGCAGAATGCCAGCATTATTCCAGGTACAGTAACAAGGCTACAAATGGGATGTTGATTTTTATTTATTTTTTAGAGTAATGAGATATAATGATGCAATTTCTGAGTAATGTTAACAGTATGTTTGAAAAAAATACAAGTGATTGCTACGTTGTGGTTCATAAAGTTTAAGTTGGATCACTTAAAAAAATTGCAAATTCAGCTGGCAAGTTTAACATTTTTCTTTTAAGTTAGACCAGTCAAAAATATATTGATTTTATGTATTTTCCTTACACTCTCCGCCGAGAACGTAGCATAAGGAAACCCCCACCCAAAAAAATTAAAAAATATTCACAGATTATATTTATTGCATTATTTACTTTGCTATTTTTCTTAATATTTTTATAAGTCAGACCAGACCAAAAAAATAAATAAAATACAAAAGAAACAAACAAAAGAAGGGGGGGAAAAAAAGCACATAAACGACGATAACTTAAAATACTTTGCAGCTTTTCGTTACTGTGGATATTTTTGTAAACACAGGGTGGTTAAAATTTTTTATATATATATATATATATATATATATATATATATATATATATATATATATATATATATATATATATATATATATATATATATATATATATATTGCGGATATTTTTGTAAACACAGGGTGGTTAAAAAAAAAATATATATATATATATATATATATATATATATATATATACATATATATAATATGGCTTTTGTCAAAAAAAAAAAAAATACTATACTACCCCTATTAACTTCAATCCCTTATGTGCTCGTGTTCATATTTTGTGCACCTATAATTACGATCGGTAAGTAAATAGCGTCCAATATCGGAATGAGACAAAGATTGTGCCCATTGTCTTGAGCGGATCTTAAAAAGCAAAATGACGCCGGGTATTGCGCCTACTTTGTGCCCTACTTCTTAAAGAGTAGCCAGGGATTTTTGGATAAAAGGCGCGCGCGCACGGCAGAAGCGTAACCCAAATACAGCTGCATGTCGTCCGCCCGCGGGGATGAATTATTCAACGTCTGTCTGAGAGGCCTGCATATGTAAACAGGTGGACAGTCTCCTGGTTGGCTGCTCTGCTTTTTTGTTGCAAGGGAAGGGCTGGGCGACCATTTTTTTTCCCCGCTCCAAGAGGGGCCAGTTTAGTCCTCAAGGACAAGTAGGTGTGAGGAGAGCTACACACACACAAAAATCTGCTTGGAAACACCATTTCGGTTCGCGGGAGCTGTTCAACCGCCGAAACCAGACTGACCTAACAGTACATTTAATGTAGCGGTCTCCAACCATCGGTCCGCGGTCCGGTACCGGTCCGTAGATCAACCGGTACCGGGACGCATGAGCTGCACCCAAATCATGTTTTGGAACTCATTTATTTGATCCTTTAACAGTTCGTTCATTTGTGCTTTGTTTGCTTCGATCTGAGTGTTTTGGCGCCGCCTCTGGCCGCCCTTGATATTACATTTTGTAGTGAGGAAGGACGGTACTGCTTCGGTCCACGGTAAAAACGTCAAAAGGGTAAAGGTAATAAGGTTGGGGACCGCAGCTATAATCTTTTACTTACAGATGCTAGTTTTTATGGGCTGTATTCTTACTTACAATAATTACTGCAGCCGAACGAGAAGAAGCGAGCAGACTGAACCGCCATCCGAGCCCGTCCTTGTTCACACACAGGAATATTACTAAAATCGAAAGGGCTGCGTAAAGGTTATAAGAGTGCGCCGGTTAGAGAACACGGAAAGGTAGGGTGGCTCGTTTATTAACTGCAGTTTAAAAATACGATCATTAGATCTTGTATAAAAATTTGTGTCAAGCCGTCTGTGTATTTCTGATATAGTCCAGTGTGTTTTATCTGTTACAATTTGTTTTTTTTGGTGCAGCTTGTATACCGGTGCGGCTTATAGTCTTAAAAATATGGTATGTCGGCCATTGGACTTGTTTCTCAGTCTTATTTAAAAAAAAAAACTTGCCATTAAACCTGGCTCAAGTGTCTTAGAGAGAGAAATTCAGTGGCAGTGATGTATAAGATTTAGTAAGTCCAGCCTGTGTAAAAACATACGGTCCCTGCATTAAGTTGCGCCACGCAGCCACCATGAAGCAAAAAGACGTTTTTTTTTTTTTTTTTTTTGCTTCTCCGCTGTCATGCTGACATTGAGTCTAAATCACATAAGCTGTGCAGCCTAAATGGTGTTTGAGGGGATTCAGATGTGAAGGGATGACTGCTTTAACTGGGGGCCATGGAGCAACTGCCCCCCCCCCCTCAAAAAAAAAAAAAAACTGCTGGAATACAAAGTACGATCTTCCGCTGATGCATTTAGGCATGTTAGGCTAAAAGTAAAACTGCTGACTGATATTTCGGGGTGTCTAAATAACATGATCAATAAAATACAATATTAAAGATTTAAACTCAAATTTTATGCATTCTGGATGACTAGATCCATTTTTTTTTATACATCGGACTTTTTGTGCTTGAGTTGTGGAGGTTTAGCAAATAAAGGTCAACCAGGCCCCAAAGTGGACGCTGATTGGCAGTCATTGTGTTGGGTATAACCTGATTGGCTCCTCTTGTGGGTGGGAGGGTCAATTCAAGAGCAGGAGGAAGACGGGACAATGGAAGAGCATGTGAGTTGTCGGAACAACCAACGGTAAACTGAAGAAAAAAAATCCCAGGCGGCACCATTGATAAAAAGTAGATACATATATTATATATATTATATACATATTTACAAATCCTGTTTATAATGCGCTGCGTCGTATATATGAAAAGTTTTAAACTACGCCATTGACTGAAGGTGTGCGTTTTAATCCGGTGCACCTTATAATGCGGAAAATGCGGTACCTTTATTGTATTTTGCTCATTTTTTTTATATTTACATCAAAGGTATTTCACATCAAAGGGAATGCATTGCAGGAAGAGAGCAGGGAGCTGAAACTTCACCCCAAATAGTGACAACAAGTCAAAAATCCAGTCAAAAAACACTAGCGGGAGCGTGGCTAAAATACTGCGAAAATGACGTGGAAGAAAATGACCCAAAAATGGTCAAAATGGCACAAAAGGGGTCATCTTTTGACGGCGCTACTTATTTCCAAAACCCCAATATCAGGTTGCATCGGAAAATAGGACTACCGGAATGAAGGCAATTTTTCACTGCAACCACATACTACCTAGTATCATTTCTAATACCGTGAAAAAAAAATGCCATTCCTCAAGTTCCAAACGCGAAAAAACGGGGGCTTCAAAAGTCGCTCGTGGAAACGAGGCCGGGAAAGGAAAGCCGGCGCTGGCATGTGTGGTCGTTTGCCGGCATTTGCTTGATTAGAGCGCCACGTTGATGTCAAATAAGTGGTGCCAGATGTAAAAAAAAAAAAGCGTCCACATGCTTTTGATTTTAAAAGCACTGGCTGAGGAAGCAACGCCCAATGACAACGTCTCCCTCCTTGCGAACGTTTGAGCTAGGGCGGAAAGTTAAGCGTTGGCAAAAAGCCGTCCGCCAGTCCAGCATGAGCCAACCCAAGATAAAACGAGAGCAAGTTGCGCGCTTGGAACTTCTACGTTTGGATGAGCTGACTTTGAAATGTTCTTTTCAGCCCGATTATGCAATCTCTTTGCATTTTCACATGTTCCTCAAGGGATGTTGCGCTCTGCGCTTGGTTAGGATTGCTGGTGCGCTGCGCATGTAAACAAGATTTTTTTTTTTAAAACTTTAAGACTTTTATTTAGTAATATACTATAAAATTCTGTTAAATTTTGCAATCTCAAGGATAAAGTCATTTTTTTCCTGACACGTTAATTCCACTCATTCAATCCCAAAGACGTATTTTTACGTTTTTTCTTACATTTTTTTAAATGCTTGGCAAAAGGAAGCTAAAGATAGCAGGTACAAAAATGAAGTACTAAAAAAACAATCAATTTCATGAAATTATTTACTGAAGTAATGAAACACTTCGGTAATCAGTAATCAATACATTTGCTGATTAAGTACTAAGTCCAACACCTTAACTCAAAGTTTAAATCATCCAATCCCACAGACATATTTTTAGGTTTTTTTTCCTCAAGAGCCCAGACATTTATCTATTTTTTTTTCAATGTTTAGCGAATTAAGTTCTAAAACTAGCTGGTGTAAGAATTAAGTACTTAAATAATCAATTACTTAACTAAAGTAATCCAATACTTTAGTATTCAGTAATCAACACTTTTGGTGGTTAAGTACTAAGTCCGACAAAGTGCAACTCGTTCAATCCCAAAGACGTTTTATTCTGTCTTTTTTTTAAGATAATGCTTTTGTCTTGCCATTAGCCGCGTACTTCACTTATTCAATCCCAAAGACATGTTTTTACGTTTTTAAAGAGTTCAGATACTCAATCCCAAGTACAGTTTAGTATATTTTCCTTTTATATTTTTAAAGTTCCTTGGTTTTAAGTGCCTAATCACCTTTTTTTAAAACCAGCTCCTTTTTAAACTTTTTATCAAACATTCAAAAAGTCTGACTGAATAAATGTACATGGGATTGAATATCTGGATTTCCAAAAAAAAAAAAAACGTCTGGTATTGAACGTGTTACTTGCTACTTTGTTGTCTGTTGTCATCCTTTTGGCAGCCTTCCAGTCCAGTTTTGTTCTCCTTCCATCAATTTTGGGAGGACTCCAAGTATTTTGCTCATTGTTGCGCTGTCTTTTCTGCAGTTGATGATCGTCTGTCTTCCCTGCGTGATGTCTAGCCTACTGATACTTCTGAGAAATGAAATCCCTCTGATGTGTGTATATTCCAGCCTGTCTGCAAGAAGATAACTATAAACAGGGCAGGGAAAGCCTACTAGAACAAGTGAAGTTCCTTTAGGGTCATCATGCGCTAACTTTACAGAACTCAATGTGATTGATAGTCACATAGTAGTTCATAAGGGGTGTGCACACTTTTGCAATCGCTTAGTTGGCTATATATCGCTGAAAAATTTGGTTGTCTACGAGAGGGACAAGACAAGACGTTAGGACGGGCGTTAGCGCCCGAAAATTCGTCGCGTGACCTTCAAAGGCTGCTTTCTCATGCAAGGCAGGCGGCAAGCAACTTCATTTAAGGGCCACACATCGGCTATTTCCCGTTCGTCCTCGTCTCCAAAGACGGCAAGGAGTCCAGGTTAATCCCCGTCGGCGCTCTGTCAGGCAGTTAGGACAAAAAAAAAAGGTAGAGGGGCCTAATGCCACAAAGCCAGGAGGAGCCACTTGAGATTTAAGTGTCACACTCTTGACATTGTGAGTGCCGGCAGGTAACATCAGCCCTTTGAGGCCCATCGGTGAGAAACACTTCCCCCTAGTGGACTACATGAGGAGTGCACTTTCTCGAGCAAAAATCTCCAAAAAGGACAATAAATATCCTTTAACCTACATTTATTAGAATTCAAACAAACCGGAGCGAAAACACTAAATAAGGAATTTACCCAATGATTATTTTAATACTTGATGGATTAGTTATCCAATCATTTCGTATAGCTTATCCTCACGAAGGTTGCTGGCGTGCTGTATTACGTATTTTCTCATATAGAATACAAAAAAAATTGTGATTCGTTACTGGTTTGGGGCCTATTATTGGAAAATGTTTTCCAAATAAACGCAGCGATGATTGCATTAAATAAATACTAAATGCATTTATTTTAGAAAACATTCAAGACTAAAAGACGGTAGAAATTCTGAACATTTGGACAGTAATAGGTCTCCAATCGAGTAATTTATGAGAAAGAAATATTGGATTAGCCTGCCATTTTCTGCAATGGTTACTTTATCTCGTCGATTTATAATAAATTTTCATGTACAATAAAAAAAAAAAACCTTTATCCATCTTCCTATGATTAACAATGACAACGCGTGCGGGAGGCTCGGCGATCAACCAATCAAAGTCCAGCTTGCCAACGTCACATGACCAACAGGTGCGCCGTGACTGGTTATTACCTGAGCCTTGAATAAAGGCGATGTCATGTTTCAATTTGGACAAAATATTACATTTACGCAGCATAAGATTGCCAAACATGTCAATTATCCCCATACAAACAATAATACTTCATCGGAGTATAATCCCGCCCCCTGGTGGCCAAAATGGGTGCAAGCAATCTGCAGCAGCACCATTAACATTACATCACGATGCATGCTTTCATTGCTATTAGCTTTTTTTTAAAAATACAAATTAGCAATTATTTTTTTTAAATCAATTTCAATGGAGAAAGACGAGAGTTTGGTGTTATGATCTTGGTCAACGAGCTTAAGGTAAATCAGCCGGGCAACGTCTTGACCCAACGACTTGACCCAAAATAAGGACTGAAAGCAGTGCAAAAAGTGAAAAAATAAGAACACACTTGTAAATAACAATACATATTGACAAGTTTCATTTAACTGATAAATTTAGTGTATTTAGAGAGTAGCAGAGAAGGCCCTGCAGCAGAGATTGAGTGCAATTCCCCGAGAGCTTTTAGCCAGGGTGCTTGAACGCAGACAGACCACGTTCAAAGATGAGCAAAGTTGAAAAAAAAAACAAAAAACGTCAAGATTCAAAACATGAAAACGAAGTAGTAAAAAACGTGATGGCGGAAAATGTTACAAGAAGTTAACCAGGTGTCAGCTCCACAGAAAAGAAGGGAAGAGACAGAATCCAAATGAGGCCAGATGAAAGCAGGAACAAACTAAAGATTTATTGAAGGCAGCAGAAGATGTAGAGATGAGTGAACAAGATGGTGGGCGGGGCGGGGCGAGGGGGGGCGGGGCATATACAGACACGCGTGTGTGTTCATACCAGTTTTAATATCTGCGTTACAAACAGTCTTGTTTTCAAAGCTCCCACAAGAGGAGGGAGCTTGTTTTTTTTATTTTTATAGTATCTGGTATTGTCTTATCAAAATATACATGTTTTGCAACGAAACGTCAATATAATCCAAATGATTGTGTGGTACAAAAACATGAATATATACAACCGTCAGCCCTGCGTCATACAACCCCCACTTCCCCGTATAAAAGGCAAAAACGTAAAAGCTCTAAACAGAGAAGAGGGAAAAAAAAAAAAAAGTGTGATCTTAAGACACCATTCTTAAGCCATTTTGGCGGCAACTTTGCAACATGGGGGCGGGGAACGCAAATGTACCAGAAATACAGTATTGGGGTTTTCTCCTTTAATTTTTTGTGCGTCTAAGGCATATCCGTTGAAAGGCAACAGGAAAGGACACGGAGGCCTTGGGAAGGCAAAAAAACAAAGGTAAGAAATAGTTGAGGAAAAAACAAAGACACCGTGGAAAAAGTGGTGCCTTTTGTGGAATTTAAGATAAAATGTGGAATAAGAGGAAGGAAAAACTTGACTTGCGTGAACTACTACAAGAAAGGGGGAGGAGGAAAAAAACTTAACAAAAACCTTCAATCACAACACTACAAAACCTCACAGGGTCAAAGGTACTTTGGTCCTTAAGAACAAGAAGAACAACCGTCTGTCTGTAGCTACATTTGTTAAACCATGCATAATCTTGTACAAAAATAGAGACGCCACACACACACACACAAAAAAAAGACACGAGTGATTGTGTGTGTGCACATCTGGTTCTGGACTATACAGTGGTCAAAGGCTTGTGTAGAACCGGCGCTGGAGGCACTCGGGGAATGTGACGTTTTAAGACTTTTTTTTTTTTTATTGTGTGCGAGAGGGGTGCTTAACAAAAAAAAAAGTGCACTATAGAACCTGACTGTAGCGCAAGTCAAGCTGGGAAAAAAAAAAAAAAAAGAAAAGACACCTGAGTTTGGTGATCAAACTGAATGTTAGCAGTCGGGGGAAAATGGTGGGTCACTACCAACAACAGTTAAAAAAAAAAGTATTAAACTACAGTAATTAAAAATAAGGAAAATTAGAGTAGCTGGACCAGGAAGTGTGTGTCACTACACGATCAATTTCAAGACATAAATGCTAAACTTAAAAACAAAAAACAAAAGATAAAACGTATAGGTGTTCACATATAAATGAAAGCAAGATTAAATGAGCCTGCGGCACCATACCTAAAAGCGCTACATGGCCTAGCATCGCCTATTTGGACTTACATTCATAGTTTCTACATATATATTGGGATACATGCACACAAATCCTTAATAGGTAAACATTTGTGTTGTTTTTTTTTTTTTCTCTCCAAACAACGAGCCGCCATTTCCCCTGAAGCCGGAGCGATGCTTAAGGCGGGCGGCTTGAAAAGGCTGTACGGGGGAGGGAGTAAGGCACGAAAGACTGTGTAGTCCATAGTTTTGCTTTTGATGAACAGATGGACTACGGATAGTGGTAGAAATCCCTCGACGCAAACGACACAAGAAGATAGCAAAAAAAAAAAAAAAAAAAGGATAGGAATACGTTGTTTGAATCTGGGAGTTTCTTATGCTTTGTCCAACTGGCCAATTGGGAGCAGGAAGAGAGAGGGGGGGGGGGGCACACGCCCTTTGCTAAAGGAATGTTTAATTATGTCTGGTATGGATGGCGGCGGCCATTTTAAGCAATTTGGTCTCAGGGTAACGCCATCAGCTGCCTGGATTTTCGCTCTTTGTTGCACATTCAACGCAGACCGCGGCTCGTTTTTAGTTTGGGGAAGCCAAGAAGAAATGCGGCGGTCTGCTTCTGTTGCCAAATTGGTTGTGCTTTCATTAATGTATCGTGTAGATATTGTACAGGACTCTTTAAAGTAAAAGGGTAAAACATTTTCAGATGAGGAAGGACGTTTTTCCCTGAATTACAAAACTTTCATTTTGAGACCCCCGAGCACCTTTTTCCCCCCCCAGACAAAAACCAAAAAAACAAACAGCCATCTTTTGATTAACAGACCTGGTGCCTTTTCTAACATTTTAAAGAAGGAATCATAAAAAAGGAAAAAAAAAAAAAAATCAGATTTTGATCTGAAGCTTTTGAAGGGGAGTAACTTTTTGCAAAGAAAGAGCGGCAAAACCTGTAGTTTCCACCGAGTGCGACCCAGAGAACGGTCTGCAAACGGGATTGTAAAGAAGCTCCGGGACGGGAGCTGAAGGCACTCAAATGGTGGATTTGGAGAAGGACACGCGAAGGTGGTGGTTCTCCCCCAGGTCGTGGTTGTGGAACTCGATCAGGCACTCGATTGCCTCCTCGACGGAGCCCATTTGGATCAGGGCCATCTTGCGATCGTTTCTGTTCAAGGGGAGAAGAAAGCGTCTAAATACTCGGACTCAAACGAGTAGAGGAATTAAAAAAATAAAAATGTTACTTACTGAAAGAACTTGAAGGCTTTGACTGTGGCTCCTGAGCTGGCAAAAAGTCTCTTGAGGTCTTCCTCCACCACAGCAGGTCTGAATGTCGAGGGCAAAAGTTCTATTTCTTCTAACAGAGTAATTCCCTGCACCGTTGCGGCTCAGAATTTATCAGTTCTCCTTTTTGTGTAATCCCCCAAAGCACGGAAAAACTAACATGGTTGCATCATTTGTGCTCTTTCTAACGTGCATTTAAATAACACTCAACCAGTCTGAGGCAAAAATTGCGTCAAGGAAAAATCTATGCTCAAGAGATAAAAATCCCAATTTTTTTTTTAAACAATATGGTTTAAGTGCCGTCACTAGTACAAACAGGACATTTAAACAAATACTGTCCACGTGGAGTATGAATTAAGCAGGATAATCCATCCGTGTCTATCCAACCTAAGGAGTGGCCGTTTTGCCAGTTGCGTCAGCTGAAAATGACATCACGGTTGCTCATGGATCAGCCAACTACTAATGACAGCTGAGTGTGAGCCGTGATTAGCCGCTACCTAAGCAACTGATGTCATTCTAAGTCGACATCAAGAGGAAAAACGCCTGTTCCGAGATGGATGAAAACAAACATGCAGTCGAGGTTGTTTTAGTGGGCGAGACTTGCAGAAATCCAACCGAGTCACAATTTTTTTTTTATTTGCCGTTGTTTCAAACCCGCCATCAATTAGTCGCTTAATAAAACTCTTTCCTTATTTACCATTTTCATACTCATGCATTTAGACCAAAATACAATTTTAGAGCTATTTTGTAGCATCTATTGATAGTTAAACATCCTCTTGGGGGATTTTAACTGATTATCATGGTACACTTTGTGTAATTTAAAAATATAGAATATACAATTTAAAGACTGGTGACTTGCGCCTTTTACTGCAATCTCAAAACAATCAAAAACAAAAGGAGAAAAACTCACGGAATGTTGGACAAATGGAGCGTGGCTGAGGGCGGGAAGATGTTTGAGTAGTTTTTGGAACCGGGCTTTTTGAAGCGATGCAACGGCGAGTTGCTGAAGTCCTTGGTCAGGCCCTGGTCCTCCTGGCCTTCTCGCGGCAACTGAACCGTGGTGTGCTTGGACACAGTCACACGGATGGCCCTGCCGTGCAGCCGCTGCCCGTTCAGGTGGCTAATGGCTAAAACGGCATAGTCCACATTAAATATCCATCTTGCCTTACCTTTCAGTATGCAGCAATATATATCTATGCAACAACAGTCAGCTTGATTTTTCTTCTTCTTCTTAAACAGCCAGTCTATCTTGAAGCAAAGTGACTGCTTTCTTCACAAGATCACTTCAAATGCATACCAAATGTTTTGCTGAACGATGCTGAGTCTTATCATGAAAAGAAATTCCTCCTTGTCAGCTACCGGGAAGGACAAAGGTTTCAAGCTATCCATGTTACGTTCTAGTAAACTATGAAGGTCACTTTCAAATTCAAGTTTCCAACGTTAGTCAAGATCAACAATATTTAGCATATTATTGACGTTATCTTGGGCATACTGCAATATTTTGAATGCTAAACTTATGTTAATATCAGACAAGAACTCTGCGCACTGTTGGGAGTGATTCAGACCAGAGAAACAAAACACTAAATAGTGACAGTAAAAATGTCCTCTGAGCCCAGCCTATCCATGTACCCACTGTGCTGGGCGTTTATTTATGGTCTTCATCTTTGGACTCATTTGCGCTAACCTACTCAGTCCCGGTGTGCTCCGAGGGAGGACACTGTGCCATAATGTCTTGCAAACACAAAATTGACATAACAGCGGACACAAATGAATAGGTTGGATCTCAGGAGGATGTACAGTAAGAAAGAAGTGGTGCTACCTAGCTGAGCTTGAGTGCCATCTGCCATCTGGATCAGAGCATTCTCCTTTTTATTGAATAGGATCTTGACTCTCATCACGTCGCCATACACACCTGGAGAACGGGAGCAGATTGTCAGGCGGGCGGCGGGCAGGAGGAACCGGCTGTAGTTTTCAAGAGTCACACACAGTCAATCACAGCAGTCAACACGATTTTAATAATGATGCTATGGAATCTTTTAGTATATGAGCATGTGCTGATTTTAGACTAAATCTAAATTCAATCTGGTGTGGAATCAGACTAAACCTAAGTAAGGAGCATTTTGTTAAGAAAGGACAGTTGTAGAGTCTTTTTTTTAACGTTAAGCTTTGAGGGTGGGGTAGATTTAAAGGGAGGGGAAAAGGAAATAAAAGTAGTAAGTTTAAGGGGTTTGATTGATTTGGCGTGACATTTGATTCTTGTACAAAACGGAAATCTAGTCAAAATCATGCATCAGTAACTGGACATGCATAAAACCAATACTAACAGATCTAGAGGACATCAATCACCCCAGGGGTCTTTCACATCAACTATATATATATTTTTTAAACTGCAGCATTTGATTTTTGTTGCTACGGAATAAATAATACTGCCAATTAGAACCAATAATATCAGCGTCAGCTTGTCTTTTGAGGGAAAAAAAAAATAAAAGCAGCTCTTCAAAAATAAAATGCTGCAGATCTGAGTGGCACTCTCAGCCTCCATGTCTCTCAAAACCCAAGTCAAACAAACCGAGCTCACACACAAATAATAAACCCACCCAAAAATACAAACAACCCCTCCCCCGGCTGATGAGAAGCCATCAGTGGGTAAGAAAAAAAAAATAACCAAAACAAAGCCAAAATAACATGAGACGAGACATGCCCACCTTGCCAGGTAACAGTAGTAATAAAAAAGGAGATGAAAGGATGATAACGTACCGAAAAGAATAAAGAGGCAGTGTGGCGTAACGCTCTTTAGAGACAGCAGGGGGAGCAGCAGGGCCAAAAGGGTGGGAGAGGGTGTGGGGCCGGGGGATTTGGGTTGGGGGGGTAACAGGGGAAAAGAGGCGAGGAGTGGAGGACAGTGGAGTGGAGTCGGGACATGTCCGCAGGCCACAGGCAGCGAGGTCCACGGGAAGGCCACAGTACCATGGTGGAAGGAGAGAATGGAGAGAGAACAAGGAGGGAAGGGGAGGGGGAGGAGGAGGAGGGGGGTGGGGGGTGATGAGGTGGTGATGAGTAGGAGTGAACGTGGGTATTTTAGGCAAAAATCAGTTTGGAGAGATTGGGGTGCCGATGATGTGATGATTTGATAGGTGGAATCCAATTTTAATGGTGTAGGCCAAGTTGGGTTTGGGGGTGGGGGTGCGAGGGGAAGGAAAAAAAAATGGGAGGACAGAGGGAATAATTGGTCATTGGCCGTGCAGTGAGTTGGCAAGAGTACAAGTGGGGCGGGATTGGACAGGGGGTTTAAAAAAAAAGGGGGGGGGGGTACAGAGGAGAAAGGGAGGGAGGGAGAGAGAGAAAGGAAGTAAAAAAACAAAACAAGGTCAGTATACACAAAGAAATGTAGTGCTTCAGACAGTAGAACTGGCTAAATTAAAATGCACTGTCACTATGGGGAACACTAGGAGAAAAAGAAGAGAAAAAAGATTAACAATGAAATACAGAAAAAGGCAGAGACAATATATACTTTTAAATAACACGCTACAACTACAAATGACTTCAAATTACATGTATTTAGCAGTGCAAACACTTATCTAAAAAAATATCAATCATGTTTTTCTTATCTTAATGCAATAACTAAACAATTGTCGCACGAGTAACTAATGCACGCTACATTAAGATGACGCCTTCTTAAGCAGTCAAAAGTAATATTGTCTCTCCAAACAACTCAAGAATGATTTCAACTTATGGACAAAAAAATGAAGATATGGAATGGTAAGTTTCTTACAAAAAACAAGAAGTTAGTGCAATTGAATAAACTTAAAATTCACAGTGAGCAAAGTGGCAGGCCAGAGATGCAGCAGGTTTGGTCAAACAAACAAGAGGACCTGAAAGAGAAGTGCTTTGCACTAAAAACGGGCCATTTTAAGGTCAATTATCTGAAAGTAAAGGCTGCTCTCCAGCTAGTGTAGGTGGGCGACATTGAGCAGGATGCCATGCTAACGCTTTGTGGCCTTCTCAAGCCTTGCGAGTGCGTACTGACCTCCGGGTTGAGATTGCTGACCAACAGGACGTTGTGTCCGCCGGCGGCGGCCAGCCCGGCCAGGCTGAGGCGACTGGCGGCGGCCGCTGCCGCCGCCATGCCGCCGTGCCCGACACCCAGAGACGCCAAGGCGCTAGGGATGCCGGGCATCGCAAGACCTATGGAGGAGCAAAGCGTTCATGGTTCGCTGCTAAAGTGATCATTTAGATTATTATTGCCGAGAATGTGCGCTCACCTGCTTGCTGGATGGCAAAGGTAGGCGGGAATGCATGTGCGCCTCCATACGGAGAGGCGGATATTATACCTGGTGCAGCTGTTGGAAAGAGGGGGGGGGGGGGGTGTTTTTCAAGATCACTGTCAGGTAATATGTATTCAACTACACAGATCCTGCACCAGGCCTCACCAACATGGTGCCCCAAAAAGACCACAAGTAAACAAGTTGGGCATTCCTTCGCAAGGATTTAAAAAGACAAAAAAGCTGCAAAGGTTATAGGCCGTGACGAAAAAAGAAAAAAAAAAAAATTCTGATTAACAAGTTCAATCAAGCACAAATCCTGACATTTGAATAAAAGTGCACCGACTTCTATCACCGGCACATGGAAATGTATTTCAAAACATCTCTCACCAAAGGCGGCGGCCGCCATGGTCTGGTGGTCCAGGGTGGGTTGAGCGTCAGCGGTGGGAAGATCCAGGCGGGTGTAGTCTCTGCTCTTGTCGTTGTTGTATTTCACATTCAGGTTGGTGAGCTTTGAGAAACTGATTCTTAGAGTGCAGCAAGCGTTGTAGATGTTCTGCCCGTCCAGACACTGAGACGCACACAAAAGAAATTAATTGGGGGAAAAAAAAAAGTGGGGCACATTTAAAGGAGCATCTCCTTCTAAGATAAGTCAATGTCCCTCCCAACTTCTAGCCTATCAGCACAATTAATGTCAGAACCATTTTTTTCCACCCTACAATCCAAGGGGCATGGCTAAGGGAGTTCAAGTGAGGGACCAACAAACGAACAAACATTTCTACTAAGAGAGGAAAAAAAAAAAGTTGACTCATCTCATCAGCACTTTATCTCACATTTACTTATCATTGTGTATCAATGGTAACACTTTGATACATATGAACCATCTCCCGGAATCAGGAGGAGCAGCATTTATTCTGCCTGACGGATATAAATGATCAAAGGCTCTGGAGCTACCCAAAAAAAATCTGATTGGCATTTCAAAAATGGACCATTTAAAAATTAGCTGAACCATGAACTTCCACACAAATAGGAGAATGCTGGATGAGGTTTTTGACAAAAAACGTTTCCTAAACTGGAATTTAAAATGACTTGAATAATTTAAATGTATGCATTATTGCTGTATGCATTTTGTAAAGGATTTATTTTTGACAGAAATTTTTCTTTAACATCTTAAAGCCATATCACCCAACCCTAAAAGATCATTTGCAGTAAACAAAACACTTTTAGAACAATTAAGCGTAATTGGATAATGTCCTAATTGCGACAGCCTTGATTGTACCAAATCTTACTTTGGCGTTGTGAGCCATCATGGCGTCGGCATACTGGATGAGAGCCTGGAACTGGTTATTCTTTGTAAATGTGATGATCTTCAGTACTGTGCCAAATTTGGAAAAAATCTGCGAAAGGGGAGAAGGGGACTTACATTTTCTGTTTAAACTTTTACAGTGTGCCAGAGGGTTAAGTGAGAGCGGTGATCCGTGTACCTGGTGCAGTACGTCCAGGGTGACCGGGTAGAAAAGGTTCTCCACAATGACTCTCAGAACGGGGCTTTGGGCGGTGGCGCCCGCCAGGCTGCTGGCGTCTGCCGCGATCGCCATGCTGGTGAGCCCGCCGCCGCCGTGCAGCGCGTTGACCGCCTGCAGAGCGGCCTGTGCGCGCTGGAAGGGGGAAACCAACAAGATGCACTTCTTAGCACACAAGCTGTTTTGACTTATGCTAAATGGATGTATTAAGCATCAGCGCGCGCCCCCTCACCACTTGATTGGGGGAGTTGTCAGTCTTCAGCTCTTTGTGGGTGGAGTACTGCATGTAAATGGGGTGGTTTCGGATGACGGGGGTCACGGACAAGTAGTAGCTGACCATTGTCTGAGCGCACTCCTCGCTGCTCAGCTCCAGGAAGGCCTACAGGATGCAACAGAAACTCCCTAACAAATGCTCTTCTTCAAATGCCACAATATAAAATTACTGACAGTGGAATTAACAGGCAGGAGGAACATATTCTGTCAACTTATGATTGAGACATTTTGTTGAAACCTCAAGAACTTTTTAACAAAGCATAGCTCGCCATTACGTATTCGGGAAATTATGTGGAGACAATTGTATAATCTGCTATGTAGCTTTGATGATGTCACATCCAGTAGCCCTAGCGGTGGATAAAATACCTTCGCCAGTCTGCTTTGTAGCTACACGGAAATAATTTACGGTAGCCCTAGCGGTGGACAGAGTAACAACACCCTTAAGCTTTGGAAACACCCAGAAAGTGTTGTTCAATTTATTATTAATCGAAATTCCAACTATGGTTGACAACGTCAGAAGTGACATGTATTACAAAACATTCACAATGTTTTAACGGTATCTCAGAAATCTATGCATCCTGACCATTAACTGCACGGACGCACATTTCCCATTTTAAAGCAAGTAAAGAAGCCTGACATGACAGGGGAGCACGTCAACCGTTTATCCATACCTGGTTTTTCCCTTTCAGCATCAGCAAATTGGTGACTTTCCCAAAGGGCAAACCGAGTCCGATGACCTCGGCCTCGTTTATGTCGCTGGGCAGCTTGCGTAGGTGAACCACGCGTGACGGAACACCGGGACTGCGGACGTCACCCTTGAATTTTTTGCTGTCGTTGCCATTGGCTGCAAGGAGGGGGAGGGGGGTGGGGAACGAGAGACGGATACAATCAGAGGAGTGAAAAGGCGTCTCTCGGCCTTCCTGAATAATGGATCGGTCGCCGTGGCAACACATACAACACAGACAAGCGGTTAAATGAGAGCAGACAAAAAAAAAAATCGTCTATGGCAACCCACTACCTGAGTTCATGATATAGGGCCCGTTGGATATGCAGGAAGAAAAGAGTTCGTCAGATCCTCTCTGTAGGAAGGCAAAACAAAAGGTTGACTTTAATGTGGTGAACAAGGAGTGCACGGGAGGGCAGGTGGCGAGCACGGCTCTCGTGTTACCCAAGCTTTTGTGCGCTAAGGTAGGATGTACTGTAACATGAATCTTGAAAGCACCCTTTAGAAAGAAACACTAAACCCTTACCTGCCGGTAACAATGAGATGACTTGTCTCGTCATTTGATAGTATGGGCCTGATTTCATTGTTTAGCTTTGGTCTATTTCATTTTAGAGAAGAGTCGTTGACAATTTCAGCTGTCGGGAAATCTTAAAACTAATGTTCTTACGACTTCTGTCGATAAAATTTGTCAAAAATACGATAAGCTCTAAAATACAAAATGTGAGGAATTAAGGAGATTGTTATTTTATTTTTTTTTAATAATGGCTTAATATGTGGCTGATCTGCACAGTTCCCTAGTGACACGCCATTGATGTGCTCTACTCTCTAATTCATTTATTCATAGTAAATTGCTGGTCCTGTTATACACCTCGATATATATTTCCAGTCAATGTGATCTAACTGATCTTATCAGTTTGATAAAGACTAAACAAATAGGGCTAAAATTGATCTGATATGCACTGAAAATTATACACACTTTTTAGCAGGTAAATCACTTTGTGTATCAAGTGAATATGCTTTACATAAGACTTAAGTAAATGGTGTAAAGACATTTTTATGGTCGGCTAAGTTGAGTTAGCAGCTGATTTTTCCAGCTCTGGTTACAACAGATCATGCAATCATGAGTTGCCTTCAGGAAGCAAGCTTCAAGGAGCAACAAAGGAATGCAGATCAAAACTTTCTATTGCAATGAACGATTTGAATGCTACAGACGGCACATACTTTGCCTAGTCCGGCGTATATTCAAATTCATTACCAACAATCCTGACATATGACAGGGCTAGCAGAATAAGCTAACCCATTCAGGGGCAGTGACCGAGTTGACAAGTGTGTTTAGAGGTGTATGAGGTTTTTTTTTTGGGCTGTTTTATACACTAATGGCCTAGGTGTGTTCCGCGCACAAACAAGATAATTATGAAGTCATCAGACTGACACCAACATACGAATGAACCTCCATCGTAAACAACTACTGCTGGCACAAATCACCAAGTTATAGCTCAGCTAAACGGTACCTGCCACTCAACACTCTCAATCAAGTATTAGCTGAGGAGGAACATAGGGAGGCCATCTGGACTGGAAGGATAGTGCCCCCCACCCCCCAGTGTTGTTCACATGGCCCGGCGATAATGAAGTACAGCAGTCACAAGAAGTGGCTCAGTCGACTAAGCTCCACAACGGGGGCCCACAATGAATGAAGGTCCTGTTCCGGATGAGACTGGGGGCATTGTTACGTGGCGGAGCATAAACATATGGAACCCCTTTGGACTTGCCGGGATTTCAAGAGGCCTGGCATTTGTTTTAAAAAAGGAGCTGGTAGCGCAGGTTGGCGAGCATTCTTTTCGTGGCGGATGAAAATGACTGAGCCTTCATGTTGCACGAGGCGGGTGGGTGGGGGTCAGGAACTCAACACCTTTGCAAGGGCCAAAGCATGCCTTTGCACACCTGACTTTCTTCAGCGCGAGTGAATTGTTAGTAATAGAGGTAATGATGGGACGCCCACCCCCCGGAGAATATTAAACATTACCTGGGTCAGTTCGAACCTAGAACATTGCTGCTGTCCTTGATAACAGGAGGATTAAAAATGATAAACAATTTTAATGAGATTTCCTTTAACCATGCATGGGTCAAATTGACCCTAGACGTTTCCTGATAACGGTGGATTGAACATTTATCTTGACTTTAGTATTCCCTGGGGGTATGTGAAGGCACTTTAGAAGGTATGTGAGACTAACAGTTTCTGTAGGTATCAGTAAATCTACCTTAATGCCCTTTTGATGTATTGACAAGAAGAATATTAATTTCAAATTAAGAGCAAATAAATTGGTACATGAAGCAACTCTGCTAAATTGTGTTACAGTAACTCTTTGCAAAAGGTTGCATGGTTAATTAATAGTGACTTTGCAGAACGTATGCCTTCATCTTGTTAAGTTTTTTTATAGATGCGCTTTGCCATTAGGGAAGATTTTCTGTCAAATGAGTTTCAGGAAATATCTTCTGGAGTTGCTGATTAAATGCCTAGCTAAACCACAGTAAATATTTTTCCAAAGTCGAATAAACTGGCAAGGGAAGAGACAGAACTCTGTTTTAAGTCTTTCCTTTTTCCCACCCAAAAAGAATGTGCTTATTACGCATACTTGGCTGAAAAAAAAAAAAAAAAAAAACGTGGGTACATCATTGAAAATGGGCTAAGAACCAGATACAACCGCAAAATTGGATAGCATGGAAATACTATTGCTTAGCTCAGCCTGACTAGTTGCGGGCAGATGACGTCACATCGTCACTCAACGGAATCGGGGTGGGAGAAAGAACAGGAAGAGAAGCAGCAAGAACAGGCCTGCTTCCTGGCTTCAGTTAACTCCCTCATTGGGACTTCATGATTACATGCTTCAAGCTAGTTTCCCTCCAGCTCCTCCTCTACATCCTCATTCTAATTATATCCACGGAGCTGAGAATCTACAATGTGTGAAAAAGTACCATGAAAATTGCAAGGACCGTTTCAGACAATCAGAGTTGCTGGCCCCGTTCTCCACCTCACGGCGTCGACAGCTTAATAGCCACCTTCACTTCATGCTGATGCATGATTGGCTCGCTTCCCCAACATGGTGTGCAGCTTCCTCACAAAATGGAACATAAAGACCAGAGGCCGTTTCCACCGCTTTGTAAATACCACACTTGTTTTTTTTTTTTTTTTTTTTGGTTTAGTGCTAAAAACAAAAATTGTTTAGACATGGGAGTAAGATAGTGAAAGACGGGGGAGGGCACAGGTATGTGCATGCTTTTTCCCATCGTCTACCATTGCGGTGAATGGTAAGGGGGGCAGAAGTCTCACTGGGGGGGTTTGGAATGCGACCGCGGGATTCCAGGCGCTCGGCCCCCAGACCAACAATTACAAGATTCCAGCAAAGCAGGGCGCCGCGACTGCGCGTCGCAAATTCTTAATGCAATACGCACCAATGTGTGTTTTTTTTTTTTTTTTTTTTTTTAAAAAGACTTCTCATCACAAGCGAGTATCGGCCATCATCGTGGCAATGTGGAAAAACTGGCTCGGCTGGAACAAGAGCGGGTGTGGTTCGTCCCCCGTCAAGGGTGTGTGCACCTGATGACTTGTTCAAACACACGCGGAAACCTTTGGCCTGCCAAACAATGGCTGCTACATTGGCTGTGGTCGGGCCACCTACGCGGTTTTGTCCCCCAGGTGCTGTTACCAAGAAGAAAGATAAGAACATGCAGCAAAGTCACATAAGACTTGACTGACCAATAACTGTTTTTCCTTTGAAGTCCTACAGCAATGAGACATATGTTTCTTTGATGCAAAACATACTAGTGCGGGATCGTCCTGTCTATTCGTTTGTCTCCATTGTAGCGTAGGGGACGACATTTCTTTTTGGTATTTTTTGACCAATAAAAGCTACATCAAAGTCCTGGTGTGCTCCATAGAAGACATCCCAGCGTTTCAAATGATGCGTTTGGATGAGACGCCATTAATTAAAAAAAACAAAAAACAAAACATGAATACGTCGGGTCTCAGGAATTTTTAAACAGGGTAAGAATTTAAAGATTGGACCGAGATAATAGTTTTAAACGTGGGGGCGGTCAAAAATGCTCCTCGGAAACATGGCGGGTAAACAGGAAACTTCTTTTCTCAAATAGCTGCGCAGTTGACAGGCAAGATGATTGGCGTCGCTATTGTGACTCCAACCGCAACAAAAAGGCTTTAGACTGCACTTTTATAATTATAGCGTGTGGTGGCGGGGGTCGGTTCGAGTATATTGACAAGGCAAGTCTTTCCCGGTCGGCAACTCTTCATGCTTGATCGTCCACAAAGTAACGCAATTGAGAACATATTTAACATCCGCAGAAATCTCAAGTATACATTTAAGTCTATCAAACCATTATTGATAGAGCAATTTATTAGTTAACCTTTGACATGACTTTTTCAGACCGATACTAGAATGAGCACCAATTTTTTTGATGAATTTGTAGAGGTTTTGTGTACACATTAGTCAACCAAACCTTTGTATTCTGACTAACCAGGGATATTTGATACCGATTTTATTTCCAGTGTGACATTACTCGTATGAGTACTCAATTTTTAATAGGTTACAAGACCAATTACCAACACAAGTATAGTTGCTACACAGAACAATTACATTAAAGAAAAACTGCACACCAGTATCGCATTTTCTTTACTATCCTCGCATTACTATCCTTTGATTCTTCTAGTGTTTTTTTAATTAGAGAGAGCAGCTAATACTAATCTTGGCTGTCATTATGAGGACTGATTTGATGAAATAAGGCCAGGTACTGTAATTATTAGCCAATCCCTGGTAATTACAAAGCCAAAAAAAGGTAATAAACAAAATCCCTCCCATACTCAGCAAGATCGGACCCATCCCTTAATTCCTGGTCCAATCCGGACGGGAACCCCATGCGTAAAAGCAATTTTACTTTACAAAAACGATGTTTGTAGTGATGCAACAAAACATCTTAATCTTACCTTCGTGCCAACTGATATATCATGGACACTGCTGTGGAAAGACATAAGACGGCGACTGTCAGCAGGAAATCGACCCACGATTGTACATTAAAGCATACGTGTATATCATTTTTATTCAAACAAATAAGAGCAGAAATCAAAGATCCTTACTCAATTTCAGGGACGTAGCCGGATCCCAGAGGGTACAAGTCAGCGTCTAGGCGGCTGTGAGGTTGGAGGAAAACAAGACAGAGGCAAACTTTTAGCTTGAAATCACAAAAGGAACATATCGTGAAAATGCACAAAGGAGAAGAGTTAGACGAGCGCACGTTAAACACACAACAAGACGCGGAAATCATTCTAACTGTCGAATTCAGGTGATCGACGAAGATGAAGAGAAAAAAAAAGGGGGGGGGGGGGACGACAACAAAAAATAACAAATATGCAGCGGGGGACTTTGAAGCAAAACCCCGACGAACATACCACGCCATAGAGTCGCCTTACTGTGCTTTGATATGGTTCCCCAACCCCGACGGTTGGGAAAAAGTCGCCCGGATGGAATCAAGGCGAAATGCTGGGAGGCGAAGACATCGCTCGCTTCCAACATGGCCCTGACTCCCCGCACAAAACATGAATGCGGAAATGAGACACGTTGCTTTAGCTCGACCTGCCCCAAGTTAACTCGCACTTTCAAAAAAAAATCATTAAACAACGTTTAGCTGCTTGGCTTTTTGCCGTGACTCCCTCGCGCGACAAAACAAAAAAAAAAGTCCTCTAAACATTAAAGATTTTTTTTAACAAGTTGACGACGACTAGCTAACGGCTATGCTAACGGCTAACTGTTGCATGTTTGGGTGACGGTCCGCAGAAAAGGGGGGAGGGGGGAGGAGAAGGTGGGGGGGCGAAAAGTAATTTTAAGTAAGAACTTTGGCGAGCGGAACACGAAAACGCAAGCGGGGAAGCTCCGCGAGATGCTTCGGTGTCCGAAGAAGCGACCGCGCGGAGGGTTTAAGCGTGGAAAAGACGTGAGGAAATTGTTCGCTTTTTCGACTCACCCGTCCATTGCACAAGAAAAAAACTGCAGGTCTGAGGCGAAGGTAGGGCGGCAGACTTGCTTGATTTTCTTACAAAATGGCTGAACGCGCGGAGGCGAGCGCTGATTAGTCCGCTCGCCTCCGAGAGCCCGGAGGAGGCGGGGATTAAGGGCTGCGAGGGCTGCCATTGGTCAAGATGTCCATCAGTTGTGTTGACGGGGCGGGAGGATTAAAAAAATAAAAATAAAAATAAAAAACAAGGCCGTGGCAAATTTCCACAAATCTGCCAAAACATTAACTACACTACATTTATTTTCATTGTCGTATTCAAATGTGCCATTAAGTTAGAATATTGTTTTTAATGATTGGTAATAGCGTGTAATGTGTCCTAATATTTTACTCCTTTGTGCTAAAATCTTGACTGCAAAGAGCTAAAAAGTTTAGAAATACAGCTTGTAATCATTTTTATGAAATATTATAATTACAAATGGAAATAATATTTGCGTCAGTTACGTAGCGTTTGCATCTCCAAGTCTTCCTCTCACATTCTAAAAACATGTACTTCGTCATGCACATACATATTTTTTTGCACTAATTTTTCATCTCTTGCATGTATACACTTCACACATTTGCACAGAGCACTAACTTACATATTTATATGGCCGCTTATATTCACGGGGGTCTGCATGATCTTGTTTAGTACCGGTGTGACAAACTATTTTAATTGAATTAGAAAATAAATAAGCAATCACGCTGGTGCAATGTTTGTTAAAATTTGAGCTATACTGGACAGCAGCTGGTGCTGAAATTGACCCAGCTCCAAAGTACTTGTTGATTTCAGGGGCGCGCGTGTGTGTGTGTGTGTGTGTATACTGTATGTATGTGTGTGGCACGTTTCAAAGTTGTTCACATACGCCCTTTAGTGGCATCTTGGGAGAACTGCACTTTGCAGTCACATGACAAGTCGCTCTTTCAACTGATTTAAGTTAGGCCAATGCTTCTCAATTATTTGAGAATAAACGCGGTTGTTGCAAAAATAAAACATGTAAGAATATACATAAAACTGTATTCGTTTGAACATGAAGAGAAAAAGCAATGTGAATCAACTTTCAATGAATGTTAGCCTTATTTTTGCAGGTTAAATGCTTTGCGGGTTCCCATGCCATACTTGCTGCAAGCTGGGTGTACTTTTTTGTCTTTGTTGTTCTGTGGATTGTAAATGAGTGGACCAAGTCTCAAGTGGCTTATGAAAATAACGTACAACAAAATAGACTCTCACCCGTGCTTCAATTGGCAGAGAATCAGGTCGATCGTGTTCACTCCCACAACAGCGCAAACGCCCGTTTCCATCCATGCACTTTGCACTTGTGCTCACCACGGAAATTGGGCCTTTGCAAATCTAATTTAATGCGGTGAGAGGAACAGTTTCCTTTTCAAATTAAGCGCAAATAAACTGGAACATGAAGTTCCTAGTGATTCCTGTGTAAAATGTTGTATGCCTACGTTTCATTTACCCTCGTGCAATATTTTGACCATTTTTGGTCATTTCCTTCCACATTATTTTGACAATATTTTTATCAAAGGGAGGGCGCACACGTGGTCGTCTGGTAACTAAGTGCTGGTGCCATGTTGAACTGACATGGTGAATTTTCAATGCTTTCCCTTTGATATGAAATAAAAAAGATAAAGCCAAAAATACAACAGATGATTTTACGCAATCTATCTAGAGTTTGTAAATAAAATACTCCTTTGATTTTTTTTCCCCCATTAAAACTACTTTCTACTTGATAAGAAAAAAAATAATTATTTATTTAATGTAAAATGAGTATGTTAATCTTTATTAAATGAAAGAAAAAAAGACTTTCGTCTTTGAAAAGATTGCGCACCGCCGCTCACATAGCAACCAATCAACAAAGGCCTTTTTTTTTTTTTTTTTTTTTACAGTAGCAACAGATTTTATTTGGTTCATAAAGACACAAAAAGCACTGAGCATGAGCTGCACAAAGCCTGACACTTCTTCTCCTCTTCGTTTACCAGCCAGCAAATCCCGTTGGAATCCCTGCTTGCTTTTACAGTACATTCATGTGAAAGGGTGATAGCGCACACGTTAAAAAAAAACAAAAAAAAAACAAAAAACTAACAGTGACGAGACGGTTCAAACAGTTGCGAGGCTTCATGCAGTGCTACGAGTCTGCTGTCGGGCGGCGAGGGCAACACCGATTTCTCTTCCCCCGGCAGCACTTGTTCATAACGGGTGAAAAAAAAACAAAAAAAACGCTGTGACTTTCATGTACATATATTCATATATCTATATATCACATATAGTACTGACGGGAAGCGTGTATGAGAGTATACTGTGATCAAACGGCGGCTCGCGATTGGCTGGATCGATGCTGCGTGGTTCAAGTGACACGTTTCACGTTTTTTTTTTTTTTGCGATGCGAGGTAAGTTTTTTGGGACAACCTATTCGAATGTACTCACAAGTACATTTGAATGTATTTGCGAGTACGTTCGAACGTGATTGGAAGTACGTTCAAATGAATTTGCAACATACTTGCAAATGCATTCAAACAAACTTGTCGACATGTTAGAAACAGCTGTTTTTTTCCCATAATGCCACAGGGTATGATTTGTCCAAGACCCCGCGGCATCATGGGAAAAATGATAAATTGACGTAACGAAATCGTATAAATCACTAATAAACAATTTACAAATGTATTTCCAAGTATGTCAAAGTGTAATTGCAAATATTGGGTGAACATTTGCAAGCACGTTCGAATGTGTTTGCGAGTACATTTGAACGTATTTGCAAGCACGTTCGAATGTGTTTGCGAGTACATTTGAACGTATGTGCAAGTACATTCAAACACATTTGCAAAGATCTTTGAACATACTTGCAAATACATTTGAACATACTTCTAGCCTAAATGCTAAAAACATAGCATTTTTTCCCATAATGCAACTTGTCTTAAACCCTGCTGCATTATGGGAAACATGAGCAACGGCCATAAAACCAAAACGCGAAGAAACAATGTTTACTTTTAATTTACAAATGTACTCTC
Organism: Hippichthys cyanospilos; assembly: GCF_059441005.1. Lineage (NCBI taxonomy): Eukaryota > Metazoa > Chordata > Actinopteri > Syngnathiformes > Syngnathidae > Hippichthys > Hippichthys cyanospilos. The sequence goes on from NC_142382.1 coordinate 2,295,063, forward strand.
ATACAACGTAAGAAAAAACCTCACATTGACTCAGTTAAAATGAGACTAAAGATTACAAGCGATATTATCAAATTTCGCTGCTTAATATTGAGTAAATATTGATTAAAAGAGACCCTTAATAATTATCCATTTAATAGGAATAACATCGAATAGAAAACTAAAGGGAATTACTTTATTTTTGACGTGTGCGATTAACTTTTATTAGTACTATTTACGCATTTAGGATGTTTAACATCTTTTTTTTATATAATTCCCTTTTGGATCCTATTTAAAGCTACCCATTCAATGGATAATTATCAAGGGTCTCATTGAATCAATTTTTAATACTATTGCTTGTCATCTGTTGCCTAATTTGAATAAAATGTGTTTTTTTTTCTTACAGCGTATGCTCAAATTAAATAGGAAACATTTGAATGTATTTGCAAGTACGTTCAAATAAATTTGCAGATATATTCGAATATATTTGTACACTAAATACAACCGCCATTTTTTCCCATTTAATACCTCTACCCGACGGCATTATGGGAAAAATGGACATAATAAACCCATAAAAATGACGAAAAAAGTGTTTTCGTCCAACATTTTTGCAAATACGTTCAAATGTAATTAGATTAAATAATATTACTTGTTTTTTTTACCTATTTGGAAGTATGTTCAAATTAATTTGCCAGTAAAAAAGGTTTACTCCACTTTTGCAGCCCGCCCTTCCGTAAAATTGAACACTTGGACCTGCAGCGTCAATCCGACGCAAGTTAGTCAAAGAAGGTGCTGGTTAATGACACACAAAGCTTACATGCACGTTAATGGTGGTGGCCATGATGGATTACACACAGAACCGCAAAAAAAAACAAAAAAAACAAACAAAAAAAAACAACAAAAAAATACACTGTATAAAACATAATTTCATATCAATATATTAAAATACTATTCAAAATAATATCTTGGACAATATTGCAATATGAAATTGGCTGATAAATAGTTAGCTAGGCCTACACAGAGATATATATTCTGAAGCATCTGTGTTTCGTTGAATGACTTTTTTTTTTTTTTTTTTAGGTTTCCAGGTTTTTTGTTTTTGTTTTTTTTGTTTTTTTTTAGTGGTACAATCCAGAGAGCTACAGCTACTTCCTCCCTTTCCAGCAATAACAACAAACAGTACAGTACACAGTCCCATAATCATAATAATAACAAAGATATACTGAATACAATAGACAGAAAAATAGAAAAATATTAATAGAAATCAAAAGTCAAATACAAGTGAAAGGTAGACTGAGTACTTGTAAGTCTTTGTGTGTGTGTGGTTTTTTTTTTTTCGTTATTTGTTGGAGCTGGAGCTTGTTTTGGCTCTCAAAGGTGGTAAATTGGCATTGTACAGTCCTGACACACACACACGCCATTCACACGTTTTGCACCCCCCCCTCCCACACACAAACAAACAAAGCTAAAGTACACATTTGCAAACAGACACATGCATTGGCGCACACACACACACACACACACACACAGCTCACATGACCACGCAGCACTTGCAGCTTTGTTTCTTCTTCTCCTCCTCCGCCGCTTCGGCCTTTTCCTTCTCCGCCATGCTGCCGTTGGGCGGCGCCTGGTCCTCCGTGGCGGCGTCCCCGGCCCCCGCCGCCGGCTTGGCCTCCCCGTCCTCGATCACCACGAACTCGGCCTTGACGCCGCCGTCGGCCCGGTCGGCCCCGGCGGACGCGCGGCCCTCCCGCTCCTCCTCCACCGTCTTGTAGCCCATGAAGACCAGCGTGACGGGGTTGTCGGCGCTGGCCTGCTCGGGGCTGGGGCCCAGCAGTTTGGCCTCCATGCCCGTCACCTCTCTCTTGGGGGTCTGCGCCACGCCGTTCTCTCCTGAAGGGGGCGGCAGAGACAGCGGGTCAGGAGGGAAGGCGGGAGAGAAGAAATGCATTGCGCCACTGGCTATAAAAAACAAACATGCAAAAATAATAATCAATATCGCTGAACACGTGGAAAACATTTGAAGTGGGTTTCTGCAGCTATCAGGAAAGGAAATCAATTGTAAGGCCATGATAGTATGATTCTTTTCAACGTCAGAGCAAATTAATTGGAACATGGAGCAAGTTAGGACTAAAATGTACAATACAGTGGACGCTCATTTTTCGCAGGGAGTAGGGACTAGGCCACCCCACCCACATTGAATTTTGAAGAATAATTTACATGCATTTTATATGAATTGGAAGAAAAAAATGGAATTGGTTTTGAATTTGTTTTCTATGAAAAAGTGGGCTTGGCTCCGATCCCTCCAACACCCCCCCAATAAGGTATTATAAAAATTGTAACAGCGTTCATGCAGGTATCAGCAAATCTAATTTATTTGTGATGCCATGACAAGGACAGTGTGTTATTCTTTTCAAATTAAGAGCAAATTAATTGGAACATGGGGCAAGTTATTACTCAATTGTACAATACAGTGGACCCCCTCTGTTAGCATGTATGATTGCATTTGATATGAATTGGAAGATTTAAGATGGAATTATTTGTCATGCCGTAATAGGAACAGTATGTTTTCTTTTCAAATTAAGAACAAACTATCTGGAACACGGGGCAAGTCAATGGTACATAAGTTGCACCATAATGACTCCTTTGCAAATTGTTACATTGCTTTTATTTCGTTACATTTTACACAGACACGTACAGTCATTAATAATAATAAAAAAAAAATATTTTGCAGTTGCTAAATAAATACACCTAGAGATACCACTAGAAATGTAGAATCGAAGTAAGTATTGAGTATTATTTTAATCGATATTCAATCAATAATAATAATCAATAATTAATCAATAATCAATAATTGTGTTTTCAACTGATATCTATCCTGCTAAGTAACGGAGTCGCTAATTTTGCCACTTCTACCGATGGCCTTTAATAGCCGCGTGTCGGAGATTCTCATGAGAAAGTTGCTATGGTTCCCGCTCTAATTGTGCGTCGCCGCGGCAACACGAGTACCTCCATTTTCTTTGGCCACACCCTTATTGGCTGGCACGCCTGTCTCCAGTTCTTCAATCTCCTGCTCCAGCCTGTCTCACACAAAACACACAAGCATACTGTTTGCAAATGTCAACAGCATTTATACACACTTAATGCTAACTTTTTTTTTTTTTTTGCTTCAGTCGCCATTTTGTTTTGTTATTCCCAACCAGGAGACTTATACGGGAACTTATGATTTGGAAAAAGTTGGAACAATTTCATTTGTTGCAATGGTTCAATTCAACACCATCGATTTGCAGCGTATTTTTTATTTTAAAATATTATTTTGACCGTTTGTGTTCAAGTATTTCATGCTTGGAAGGACAGTGTTGAATTTAGCGCAAACATCTGGTGAACTAAATATCATTTCATTTAAAAAAATTCACAGGAAACTTCAAGCACAAACTCCAATCATGTCGCTTTCTCTTAGTTCACCACTAGATGGCACAAAATTCTACAGTTCCATTAAAAGGTGACAGCACAGTACAGTAAATGCTAATCATTGCTACGCTAGCATTAGCCTTAAGCCAGCAGACTGAATGTTACATGTGTGCAGTTTGAACTGGATTTGTTGCCCCCCCAACCACTTAAAATAATAATAATAACTTCAAATAATCTTTTTTGTTCCCCATCACAGACCTGAAAATGACCTGCTCCAGAATTTTGGTCTTCACCTCCTCCTCTTGCAGGCGCTTCTGCGTCTCCTCCTCGGCCGGAGCGCCGTCTAACAACCAGCGCTCCCTCAGAGCCTTTGACTGCAGGGATGAAAGGGAAGAACTCATTTATGTCATTTGCTATGACATATTCCAAAATGTATGAGGAATAAGTTTTATATCAGTTATGTTTTTTGGTTTTGTTTTGCCACGTTTTCGTTCGTTGGCTCTGCTGCCATAAAATCGTCTCTTTAACACCGTTTTGCATTGTGGGTTTATGTTCTAGTTCATTTGCTCTTGATTTGAAAAGGAAAATGTCACAGCTGTAAAAAAAAAAAAAAAAAGTTTGATTTGCTGATAACCAGAAGAAAGGGGTTAGAAAACAACTGCAAAAAAACAAATGAATTAAAAGCAGCAAAAGAGATGCAATCATAAATACAAAATGAAAGTCTTCTAACAAAAACAAGTATTAAAACAGAAAAGAAAAATGCAGCAAAAACATGCAATCACAAAAAGAAAATTAAGCAAACCAACCTAACGTTGAAAAAACATACCAGTATGAGTAAAACAGCTGAAAAAAATCCACACATTAAAAGAAAAATGCTGCAAAAAATGCAAACACAAAAACAACAGATGCAAATTTACAAAAAATAAACAAAACAAGTCACACTTAGCTGCAAACTAAAAAATGCACATATGAAAAAATCTGCAAAAAAAAAGCAAACATAACAATATAAGTGCAAAAAACCCACCAAGATTGAAACAGCTGCAAACAAAAAAGGCAGATAAAAAGAAAAACACAAAAATGACATGGACGCAAGTCAAAAAAAAACAAAACAATGAAACATTATGCAGTTGACTACTGAACAGAAGTTCCGCCACTAGTGGGCGTAAAATCAACAGCTGTGTGAGTATTTTGTCCAATCCTTCAATTTTTCCATCAAAGGCATTTCACATCAAATGTAAACCATTGAAAGAAGACCATGGGAGCTGAAATTTCACCCAAATAGTGACGCCACTTCAAAGTTCAACATGGCACGACCACTTAGTCATCCTCTGACCAGGAGTGTGCCATTTATTGGCAAACATCCCCCAAGAATAATGTCGAAGAAAATGACCCAAAAATGGTCAAAATACAACATATGTATTTCGGGGCGTATTGTTTTACTACTAATATCATTCCATTTCCAAATGAGTGCCTCTTGCGAGCGTAATAGGTCTTCACGGCCGATTAGAAATGGCCATTAAACTTCAATTGCTATCATATTATCTTAACTCGCCGTGTAATTGCGGCCAAAACAAATAATTGTCATGGCTGTGATATATAAATTTAAACAAGCAGCTGTCCCAACAGGAAGTGACGCACAGGCGACCTCTAGAGGCCGTAGGGAAAAGCAGCTGGGAACGTTTTCCATCCCCGAAGGGACAAAGAAAAAAAAAATCCTCTTTTGCGAATTCCTCGGCTGTGATGCAAGAACAATTTTGACAGTGTCTGTTTCTTTTCCCGTTCTCTCGTTTCCTGCCCTCGTGCGTGCATGAGGCAGTTCATGAACTTTTTGGGAAGGTGTAGTGTGTTCAACTAAGCTGTAAACGTCAAGAGTAGATCCCCGCTGTTTCTTATCAGGAGCGTTTTTCATCTGTGAAAGTGCTTTTCTTTCAATCTTCCCAGGGAGTGCAGCAGTACACACAAGCAAAATCAGCAATATTTCATAGAAGATGTAAAGTATAAAGGGCTGACATAAATCAGGATTACCCCTCACACCTGCATCGAAACAGTCTCACACAAACAACAGAAATCATCTTAAATACACCAGTGAAATAATTTCATGTCATATATTGTGTTTCAGTAGTTTGAATAACATTTCTGTGCGTGTTTTCATATGAGGTAGCATTTTAGTTGTTGTGTGAGAGCATTTCAGCAGTGTGTGAGAGGTTTAGCAGTTTAATTCTAGATTCATGAGCAAAACGACTTGAAAATCAGAGTTTCAGTAATGTGTGTGAGAGCATTTCAGTAGTGTAACTGCACTTCAGTAGATACAGTGAGAGAATTGGCGGAATGTGTGATAGCATTTCAGCAATGGTAGGATCAATTTAATAGCAAGAGACCATTTCAGTGGTGTGTGTGACAGTTTCAGTTGTGTATGAGAGCACTTCAGTAATTTGAGGATTTCCTGTAATGTGTGTGAGAGCATTTCAGTAGTGTAACTGCACTTCAGTAGGAACTGTGATAATTTGAGGAATGTGTGATAGCATTTCAGCAATGGTAGGATCAATTCAGTAGCAAGAGACCATTTCAGTAGTGTGTGTGAGAGTTTCAGTTCTGTATGAGAGCATTTCAGTAATTTGAGAATTTTCTGTAGTATGTATGTTAGCGTTTCAAAAGTGTATGAGTTTCAGTAGTGTGTATTTGTTTTCCTGTAGTGTTTGAGTGTGTTTCAGGAGTGTGTGTGATAATTTTTGAAGTGTCTGAAAGCATTCCACACGTGGGTGGGATTAATTTACTCGACTGTGAGATGATTTAAGTTGTGTGAGAGCATTAAACAACATGTGAGGGTGTTAAAATAGTTGGTTCAGAATTGTGTAAGTACGAGAGTATTTCTACATCAAGTGTAAACTGAAGCATGTAAGTTTCAACAGTGCGGGATTGTGTTTCAGTCGTGTGGGAGAGCATATTCTGACGTTGTAAGTGCATTTCAGATGTGTATGAGATCATTTCAGGAGTGCGACACTTTGAGCAGTGTGTGGTCGCAATACGATTGTGTACCTTTCAGTAGTGTGCAAGAGCATTTCACTAGTGTGTGTGAGAGCATTTCAGATCCGTTTGATCAATTCTGTAGCGAGTGATAACATTTCAGTCGTTTGTATGAGAGCATTTCAGTTGGCTGTGTGAAAAGTAATTCTGGATAATGTCCCAAGCGGCGCATCATGGTAAATGGTGGATGTCGTACTTATACATGAAGACAAGAACACACACACGCACTCACACTGTAATTCAACACCCTTCCTACACCAGACCTGCACTAAATCTAAAAATCCCCGCTTCTCTCTCGCTCTCTCTCCCCCACTGTCGTTCAATCCCGCCACACCCTACCCCGCCAGCTGATGACATCATGTAATGCACTCGCACACACGCGCACACACACGCTCACACACACGAATACACAGGCGGGGTCGTAAAGTTATGTCTCCATTGTTCTGCGGTTTAAAAAGCTGCAAACGTAGCAGACAAAGGGCGGAACTTCGACACACACACACACACACATAAACACACACACACACACGTAAACACACACACACACACACACCCCTGGGACATTACACATACATTCTATCAATTCAAGGGAGAGTTTATCACCATCATATGACCTCCATCAAGTACAATACATCGCCATTAAAACAGGTTGTAGTTTAGTCGGCCATATTTGTTTTCATTTTCTTGATGCCCCCGCCGCAGTAACACGCCCAGCCTGTCTAGCAACAGTAAGCATGATATAAGCATATATATATATATATATATATATATATATATATATATATATATATATATATATATATATATATATATATATTAGTTTAGAGATTATGAATGTCAACCAATATAAATAATCCTATACGGTTTGTTTTAAGATCATATCGAACCAGACACCTCTAAATAATAGCACTCTAACTCTTTTTTTAGAATTATTGACGCCTTTTTACGTCAATAATCCAAAGTTTTAATACTGTACTTTACAAAAACATCCAATAATGACAAGTAGAAATTGGGAAAAAACAGCTTTTTAACACACTTTGCATCAGCCACGGTGCTGCTGCCCACCTTGACAGCCAGGGGGCAGTCTAAAACACATATTAGCAACATCGATTCGACAGATCCTCACAGAGGATAAAGAATATATGACAGTACATTTTTATTGAATGTCTTAAGTAGCCCTTGACCTCTGTAGGCGATCATTCCTTTTTGGAGGCGGGGCATCAGCACTTTTTTTTGCCCCCTGCAGGCATTCAAAGGAAATAAGCTCGGCTTGCTAGGGCTAGCATGAATTTCTTTTGATCGTAGCGTATGACAGTGTGTCTGCGAGGCGTTTCCTGTTGCTGGGAGCGGGACAAAGCAGTGTTTCCTCTGCTAAAGCCGTCCGCATTGTCCCAGGCTGACGCGTTCCCTCACAATGAGCGCTCGCCAACGTGATAAGAGACGAGCTCCCAAAATAGGCAAACTCGTGTCGCACGCGCTCACTGCCATCTTTGTGCGCTTGTAGTAGGAGGACTTCAACCCGAAACGGAGTGGAGTTGAACTGAGGTCAGCAGGCGTGAGTGGAAAACCAACACGGCGATTCATTTCATTCGATTTGAATTAGAATGGAGAACAAAAACAAAAATAAGAGAGGGCGGCCATTTTGTCTCATCACAATTGTTAAGGCCTAAGTGAGAAAAAGGAGAAACAATGGTTGATCGTTCTCAATGTCATTTTCAGTCAGACAAAATGGCCGCCCCTTAGACGGCTAAATAGGGTGAATTTCGCTGCTTAATTCACATTCAAAAATCGCGATATTAACTCATTCAATCACAAAAACATATTTCAACGTATATATTTATTACACTATATTATTATACTTTTATTATTTTTTCACAGTATTTGTGTTTTATATTTCATATATTTTGTATTTATAAAAATTATTAGACTAATCAGTTTTTCACATTTACAATTCGGCTTATTTGTACATTTCACCATTGTCTGTCTATTACATATTAATATACTTATTCAATTTACTGTATTTTTATTAGATGCTTTTTTGCTATTAAGGCACAAATGAATGAATTAATGAATTAATGAACTTTTGAACTTTTTTTTTTAGGTATGTATATTAATTTAATCGTTAAAGTATGATTTTTTTAAATAAATGCTTTTTTGTTTATCTTAAGGTTTTTCCTCTTTGTTACTTTTATTACTATACAGTATATATATTTTTTAATTTCTAGTAAATTTTTATGGTTCGATGTGTTCGATGTGATTTGATGATTATTTACAGTATATTTTTTAGGTGAATTTTCATTTTCATATTTTTTCTCATTTGTTGTTTTCACTGAAAAGTATGTTTGTATTTACAGTATTTTTTGGTCATTTCTAATTTTTTTCTCACACACATATATATATATATATATATATATATATATATATATATATATATATATGTATATACAGTATATATATATATATATGTACTCCTGATGAGTTCTCTTGCTAGCTGCGCTTATCGGCAACCTCGCCAAATACCTTTGATAGCGTTGACACACGCACTGACAAAAACCTTGCCTCTTGATATGACGAGCGTGCGAAGACTGTCGTGTTTGCGTGCGCATGTACAGCGTATATAAAACAGCATGTGGGGGAGCTTGGGGGTGTTATCTGCCGTCCATTTGGAACATTCCGTAACCGTGGCCAGGGAGGCGGCTTGGAGGAATTGCTGAGGCCGGCTCACACCGAGGGCGCCGCCGGCCGGGAAGCCCGCGGGGAGCTGGCGGCGTTTGTTTATCATCAACTTGGATTTAAGCCTTTTAAAGGTTCGCGGCTCTGCGCAACTTTTGCTTGTTTTTGTAGTTAAGGGGAGCGGCGATGGAGAAACGACTGACAAAATGAATCAGGGGAGCGCTTGTTATTCTGTTGTAATTCTTCTGTTGTAACCACACACACACACACACATACATATATACTGTATATATATATATATATATATATATATATATATATATATATATATATATATGCAGTATATATACTGACTTCTTATTTAAAATCAGGAAAAATCTGACTTTAAATGAGTGAGAAATGTTTGTGTTGACAACCCAGAGCCACCGGGTGGCGCTAGTGACCAACTTATGACGTTTGCAAGCCGTTCGATGACTTCAATGATCGGCTTAGCCTGGACTCCCATATTGCAAAGGTTTTCAAAAGTGACAATACTCTAGTTATTATGACATGAGAAATATGTTTCAATTTCATAAATACGTCAAAATATCGCAGTTACTTTTGCTATTATTGTAGTCTTACAATTTTTGTACATGAAAAATGATATATGTACGGATAGGGCTGATGCAATTGAACGATATTAAGGCAAGGCAAGTGAAAAATCCCCGGACACCCAGGGGTTAAAGAAAAGGCTCCAAAAATTAGAATTCTTCAAATAATCGGTATTCTACAACAAAAGAACTGTTTTTTTTTGGTTTGTTTTCCTTTACTGGCCCTAAACCTCTTCCGCATTCCACCACTTGATTATTTTTTATGACAACCATTTTACAAAGCGGCTGATTGCGTCAACAAAAGTTTCCTTCATCCAATCCTTGTGGCAACAAGACAACTCCACAGGGAAGGAAGCGGCGCTGAAGGACATTCTACTTTCAGGGTAAACCGAAAGGATTCAATTAGTGATTCATTCCATCCTTTTACTTTATGTTGCGCTCATTTTCTCCTAGCTTAAGCTGTCATTTAAACCAAGATGGAGTGATTTCATCCCGGAGCTTTGTTTTTCAAAACAATGCTGTGTTTTCAGAATTTTTTGGGCTTTGTTTTGTTTTGTTTTGGTTTTCGCGTACCTTGAGATGTTGAAGTTGCCGTCGGTCATCGTCCAGCTGTCTCCTTTTGTTCTCGATCTCCGTCTGCTTCTTCCTTTTCTCCTGCAATCGGACGAATACGTTTTTTGTAAACGTGTAAACTTGCGTCATGTCCCCATTTAAATCGCTTCAAAATTGGATCTTATAGAACAAAATTGCAAACAGGGTGTTATAAAAATTTCACTTGTAAAAAATACATTTAAGAATAAAATTGAGATGTAAAAAAATACTTATGTGTTTAATATTGAATAAATCATTCTGGATTTGAAAAATCTGGAGCGATTTTTGTTGGTGCAACATTTATTTATTTATTTTTAAGTCTAGGCATTCAGTCCTAGGTACTTATCTGCATATCTTTTTCATTTAATTTTTTTATCAGGTGTTTGTCGAAAAGTGGGTCTAAAAAGGAATTGGGTACTCAAGTAATCAATTACTTTCATCCCTTAAGTAATCATTTTGTTTAGTAATTAATTACCTTAAAAAAACTCTTTTTTACACAAAGTAATTGGCTAGTACTTACCTACATAAAGTAATCAATTATTTTAGTGTAAAATTACCGATTGATAAGGCATTGATTACAGATGTACATTATTCATTTTGTACCAGCCATTTTTTAATCCTCTTTTAGTAAAATAAATCGATAAAATTGAAAGAATGGTAAAGAAGGACTGAATGTTTATTTTCTTAAAAACCACAATAAAAAAACATAAAAATGTATTTAGGATTACATGAGTGAGTGAAAAAGAGATGAATATTTAAAAAAAATTGCATTGGCGCTCATTGAATACCAAGTGCCTCCCATTCAAAGCATGCAGAAAAAATCAACGATTGAAATCACGTTTTTGTTGGATAATAAGTGCATGCACTTAAAAAAAATGCTGTATTGATGTTTATTGAAAATAAAATGTCTCGTGATCAAAGCATGCAGCAAAATTCAATTACTGAAACGATAATGTTTTTCTTGGACAATGAGCCCACGTGCATGTGTGTTTTTCACGTCCATTACAGCCAGTAATATTTATCTTCCTTTCAAGTGTGGTAATTACAGAAATAACAAGGCGGTGGGGGGAGGGGGAGGGGCATTAGTCTGATGTCCTCTAATGGCGCAAGCGAGCGAGATGTTGTTCTACTCACAGCGATGACTTGGAGCCTCTCCTCTTGCGACACCTCATCCATCCTAAACGCGGAATGAAAGAGAGAGAGAGAGAGAGTGAGAGGACGGTCGAGCGAAGGTTCGCAGACGTCAGCGTTTGCTCGTTGGCCGCCCGCGACAACAAACTGTCAACAAGTTCGATACGCGTTGCTCCGATTTGCTTTGGATTCGCTCCAGCCCAGAAGAGCCGCTCGGGGGCATGCTAACGTGCTAGCGGGAGATTCCTGCTCCGCTTGTAATGTGTTCCAGACCCCCAAGAGAAAGGTCTGCTACAAAAAAAAAATATGGAAAAAAAGTGGGAAAGAGTGGAGAATTTTCATTACGATCGGAACTTGTTCTATTGTAAGTATATCGAGCTATTTTTCTTCCTGAAGACAAGTCGAAGAAATGATCGGATTTTTCTCATTTTATCGGTTATGTATAAAAAAAATGAAAAAGTAAAGAATCTTAACTTTATCGCAGGTTTATTTTGCTATTTTTTTTCACATTTTTTTCTCCTTCTGAGTTGAACCAGCCCCCCCAAAAATATTGTTTTTTTAATTATTTATTTACAAAAAAATTACCTAAAGAATGGAAGAGAAAAAATATATATAAATCAAACTTTTTTGTGGATTTTAATTTATGACCCTACATTTATTGTAGGTTTATCCTGACATTTTTTCTTCCCCCTAAGTTGAACAAGACCAAAAAAAAAAAAAGTATTTTTTTAAGAGGAAACAAACAAAAAACATTGAAAAAAGAAATTCACAGTACAGTAGTATTTTTGTGGACGTTTATTTATGCCCAGAACTTTTTCTATTTCAGCTTTATGTTACTTTAAAAAATATTTTTCCCTGTTTAGACACACTAAAACACATTTTATTAATTTTCCAAAAGAGAAAAAAAAGGTATAAAAACATACACAACTGACTTATTTTTCGTAGATTTTCTTTTATGACCATAACTTGACCGAAACAACCAAACAAATAAAATATCATTTGAGTTTCAGCAGAAAAAAAAGATTACTCGATTATTAAAATT